>NW_027530998.1:573459-587646 GCF_008692635.1 Crocuta crocuta | reverse complement strand
AGCGGCCCCCCCCCCCCCAGCCACAGCTGCACAGGCAAGGCAGAAAACAGGACATAAAACAAGAATGCTGAGAAAAACCTCCAGCAACCCAGCCCCCACCTTAAGCACAAGGTAAAGTACAGAAATTTGAAGCTGGTGGTAACCATAGCAACAACAAAACCAAAACCTAGCTCAACTTCTGACTGGACTGATTCAACACTGTGACAAGAAGAGACATGTGCATTCCCAGGCATAAATACTAGGTACTTTGGTTTCAACTGTTCTACACAAGATGTTCAACAGTCAAAAAATTTTGAGATACATGAAAAAAGAACCTATTATCAACAGAGAAACAGAACCAGAGTCAGAGATAATCAAGTAGCCTTTCTTTATCAGGATCTGCCACTGGCAAGATATGCACATACACAGAGAAGTGAAGAGATTCCAGACGACAAGAGAAGAAGGAAGCAAGCATAAGCCTCTCCACCCTGTAGCAGATCCTGATTAAAAACAACAACAACAAAAAAAAAAAAACAGGGGCGCCTGGGTGGCTCAGTCAGTTAAGCGTCCGACTTCGGCTCAGATCATGATCTCACCATTCGTGGGTTCAAGTCCCGCATCGGGCTCTGTGCTGATGGTTAGCTCAGAGCCTGGAGCCTGCTTCAGATCCTGTATCTCCCTCTCTCTCTGACCCTCCCCTGCTCACTCTGTGTGTGTGTCTCTCTCAGCAATAAATAAAACATTTAAAAAATTTTTTAAATAAAATAAAATATCATGGAGATGTAATATACAGCATGGTGACTATAGTTAATAACACTGTATTGTCTGTCTGACAATTGCTAAGAGGGTAACTCTTCAGAAGCTCTCATCACAAGAAAAGAAAGTGCATTAACTAGACTTACTGCTGTGGGGATTACCCAAAATATACAAATATTGAATCATTATGTTGTCCATCTGACACTAATATGTTATGTGTCAATTATACCTCAATTAAAAAAAATAACTAGACAGCTCCATCTGAAACTATCTCCAAGATATATCATTTGGTTTTTTTTTAAGTTTATTTATTTATTTTGAGAGAGAAAGAGAAAGCATATGCAGAGGAAGGGCAAAGACAGAGGATCTCAAACAGGCTCCATGCTGTTTAGCGTGGAGGAGCCCGATGTGAGTCTTGAACCCATTAACAATAAGATCATGACCTGTGCTTAAATCAGGAGTCGGATGCTTAACCAAGTCACCCAGGCACCCCCAAAATACATTGTTAGATTAAAAGTAAGCAAGCAAACAAGATGCAGAACAAGGAAAACAGTTAAAGAAGAAACAATTCTGACATTAAATGTATGGGGTTTTTTTTCCTACACCAACCAATTATCTGACATCAGCCAACAAACCAACAATTGAAGACAATTCTGTTACTATTTACCTGGATTTTGCATCAGATCCCACAAGTTAAGGACTCAGTCCCACAAGACTGTCCCCACTTCAGATGCCAATTGCAGTTGAGGGCCTCTGGTATTTCTGGCCAAATGGCTAGAAATCAAGGGGTCCTGTGACCCCCCACACAAATTTTTCATAAATTACTAGAAGAGTTCACAGAACTCAAAGAAACACCTAACATTTACCAGTTTATTATATAATTAAAGATATGATAAAGGATACAGTCAAACAGGGACACAGGGGAAGGTCCAGAAGAATCTGTAGTACAAGAGTTTGTCCTCCCACTGGGTCTGGGTGGGTCACCCTTCTGGCACACATATATATCCAGAACTCTCAGAAACCAGAAACTCTTAGAACCTCATAGTACTGGGATTTTTATGGAGGCATAATCAATTATGAACTCAATCTCTGGCATCTCTCTCTTCCCTGGATGACAGGTGGGGCTGAAAGATTCTAATCATGGCTTGGTCTTTCTGGTGACTAGCCCTCATCTAAAAGCCCACCAAGATCTGCCTTATTAGAACAAAAGATGCTCCTATCACCCAGAAAATCACAAGGGTTTTTAGGAGCTCTGTTTCAGGCACTGTGAGCAGAGACCAATATTATATTTCTTATTATGTCACAAATCTTAGCTCCAATACTTACCAGCTCTGTGACCTTAGACAAGTTACCTAATCTATCAGTGCCTTGCTTTTCAACTCAAAACAGAACATTATAATAACAACTTGCACATAAAGTAGCTGTGGAAAATAATTATTGAAAGTCAGTGTTCAATATATATTAAGTATTATTATAATAAGTCATATTTTTCCTTTAAGACTATAAAAGGTCAAAGAAGCAGAAATTATAAACTTTCACAACTATATGTCCCTGTACATATTTATGGGACAAAGCATAATGTTTTTTAATCAAAATTTTAAATGAAAGCAAACAAAATGAATTAAAAATATATATACTTACTTTGAAGCAGCAGCATAATATCTGCTGGGCACCCAAACATTTACAGAACAAGGATAGAGAGGTGTTTTAAAAGCCATCTTGGAAAGACTATATTTTTGATGATGTATCAAGACTTGAAAGAAAGAAAACATACATTAACCATTACATTCATAATTTTTACATTCTTATTCAATGTTTTCCAAAACAAACAAAAAAACCCAAAAATATTCACTACTTTATGAGTTTCAACCATTCTTTAAAAAATCTAATAGTGGGGCGCCTCAGCAGCTCAGATGGTAAAGCGTCTGACTTCAGTTGAGGTCATGATCTCCAGGTTTTTGAGTCTGGGCCCCACGTCAGGCTCTGGAGCCTGGAGCCTGCTTCGGATTCTGTGTCTTCCTCTCTCTCTGCCCCTCCCCTGCTTGTAGTCTGTCTCTCTCTCTCTCAAAAATAAATAAACATTACAAAAAGTTTTTTAAGTGTAATAGTACAAGCTGCAATACTTGAAACTAAAGCCAAGTAAACATCTAATTGATCAATCTGTCTTCATTTTTTTTTTTAAGATTTTATTTGTAAGTCATCTCTACATCCAATGTGCAGCTCAAACGTACAACTCTGAAATCTACAATCATATGCACTGTTGACTGAGCCAGCCAGGTGCCCCATCTTCATTTATTTTTAACTTAATGCAGTTCAGGTTCAACAGCATGTGTTAGCTCTGTTACTATGGAATATATATCCTGAATTTCTTAGTAATAATTTAAACTTTTTCCTTTTATATATATAATACATTCACAGAGTTGTCCAATGTACTTCTGAAGAGTAACAGCTAAGTGGAGAGAATCGCCTTACCAGAGATCAACGTATTAGGAAGCTATGGTAATTAAGACACTTTGCTTTGGCACAGGTATAGAAAGACAAATTAATAAAACAAAAACAGCCCAGCAACAGACCCATACACATGTGGATATCTGAAATATGGCAAATGTTATTGTAGATCACTGTGCAAAGAATTCAATTAAGTGGTGTTAAGAGATTATTCATAGGGAAAAGAATAGATTTAGATCCCTATCTCATAACACACACACACACACACACACACACACACACACACCCCAATCAAATCTGGATGGACTAAGGATTTACATTTGAATGGCAAAACTAAAAGCTTTCGGAATACAGGTAAGTATTTTTTGATCATTTGGGTGGGACCAATTTCACAAACAAAACACAAAAGCACTAGCCAAAAAGTGACTTATTAGTGTTAAGAATATCTCTTTATTAAAAAAGTGAAAGACAGGGGCGCCTGGGTGGCTTAGTCGGTTAAGCGTCCGACTTTCGCTTAGGTCATGATCCCGCGGTTCGTGGGTTCGAGCCCCGCGTCGGGCTCTGTGCTGACTGCCAGCTCAGAGCCTGGAGCCTATTTCAGAGTCTGTATCTCCCTCTCTCTCTGACCCTCCCCTGCTCACGCTGTCTCTCTCTCTCTCTCCTAGAAATAAAAATATTTTTTAAAAAAAGTAAAACACAAGCCAAAAATTGAGAGAATAGCAACATATATAACAAAGAATTAATATCCTGAATATGCAATATCAACCCAATTAAAAAGTAAACAAAAGAGACTAACGAGCTTCTAACTGGAAAGGCAACATAAATGATGCATGAATGCATGGAAAAATGCACAGTGTCATTTGTAATCACGTAAATATTAATTTAAACCACAATAAAATATCATTTGACATTGCTATTTAAAGATTGGTCATTGTNATGTGGAAACTAATTTGACAATAAACTATTTGTAAAAAAATAAATAAATAAATAAAGATTGGTCATTGGGTCTGTAAATTAAAACTACACCAGCATGTAAATCAACCACATCCCTAAGTATTTTACTGCACCTGACAATATTGTTTTCACAAGACTTCTTCAATAAAGAAAACAGTGCTTTGATTTAATTGTGGACAGGTAACAGTTTTTAGATGAGATAATTTCAGTAGCAATGTTTTCCATACATCAGACGGGCCAAACCTTTTTTAAAAAGCCTGGGGTTGCTGAAATGTTAAGGATAAATTTTTTTTAATTTTTTTTAATGTTTTATTTATTTCTAGGAGAGAGAGAGAGAGAGACAGCGTGAGCAGGAGAGGGTCAGAGAGAGAAGGAGTCACAGACTCCGAAACAGGCCCCAGGCTCTGAGCTGGCAGTCAGCACAGAGCCCGACACGGGGCTCGAACCCACGAACCGCGAGATCATGACCTAAGCGAAAGTCGGACGCTTAACCGACTAAGCCACCCAGGCGCCCCAAGGATAAATTTTATACATAGCAGATAAGAGTATGAATTGGAATACATTATGGAAAGTAATATGGCATAACTCAATAAGGCTAGGCATACACGTATCAGTGATGCAGTAATTCCACTTCTAGGAATATGCCCTAGAGGAACTAAGAGACATGCACAAAAATAACATCATCATAACATCAGGAGACTTCTGGGAAAGATGGCAAAGTAGGAGGACCATAAGCTCATCTCGTCCCAGGGATACAATTAGGTAACAGTGTAAATAGCCCAGAAAATGACCCAAAGATTGGCAGAACAGACTCTCCACAGCTAAATGCAGAGAAGAGGACCCTTTGAAGATGGTAGGAAGGACAGAGATGCAGTTGGGAGCTAAATGGAGCTGCAAGACTGTCCACAAGAGGAAGGAACGCCATGGGCACAGAGAAAGCAGAGAAGCAGACCCTCACACCAAGGGAGCCCATGGGAGGAAGATCAATCCCCATTAACATTTGGCTTTGAAAACGAGAGGGACTAAATTTCCAGAGTTCTTACAATCAGCGAGGCTTAACATTTGGAACTTTAAAAGAAATCTGCAAGCTCAAGGGACAGACAGGTGGCAGAGCCAGGAGGGCAAAAGGAAACTGAGTCCCTTCCCTTAAAGAGACTGCACAACAAACAGCCCCATGGAGACAGAGCACAGAAACAGCAGCTTGAACACTACCTCAGGTATATGAGAGGGAGATATGTTTATACAAATCTCAGTGTGTGCTGGAGAGCCAGGGATCCTTGAGAGACTTCTCTAGGAACAAAACTGCTGATAAGCAATTTCCATGCCTCACCCTCTGCATAAACACACCAACACCTTTTGGAACCGGCACAATGCCAACACTTGCTAACAGCGGACCCTGCCCCTGGTTCTCCTGCTGACATGCTCCTTCCAAGCACGGCAGATTCACACAAATGCTGCTAGCACCATGCATCCCTACCCCGAGCACTTCTGTGGATCTGCTCCCTCCAACGCAACCTGACTCAGGCCCTGGTTCTGGAGGCCCTGCCCTGCCAACTCAGACTTTGCTGGCACCAACCACCCTACTCCTATTTTCACCTCTAGTTAGATGCCCCTGAATCTCTAGCAAACATCTGACCTGACTCAATTTAAGCCCAAGGTGACCCCAGACTGGCCCATCAACATGACAGGGATCAGACCCTGCCCATAAAAGACAAAGACAGCCACTACAGATGACTGAACTGAATGCAAACATGGCTCAGCCACAACAGCAGGGCACATTCAACACTCACAGGAGACACGCCTGAAGTGCCAGGTTCTGGTGAATAGGGGACCTTGACATTGCATTGCACAGCACTACAAAATCGATTCTTCATAATACCCTACTTTCAAGAGCAGGAGACATAGCTACCTTTTCTAACGTGCAAAAACAGACACAGAGAGTTAGACAGAATACGGAGATAGATGAGTATTGTTTCCCAAATGAAAGAACAGGGCAAAATTCACAACAAGAGACTTTAAAAAATGGAGATAAGTAATATGTCTCATAGAGAATTTTTTAAAAATGTTAATGTTTATTTTTGAGAGAGAGACAGAGCACAAGTGGGAGTGGGACACAGAGAGAGAGAGAGAGAGACACAGAATCCGAAGCAGGCTCCAAGCTTTGAGCTGTCAGCAGAGAGCCCAACATGGGGCTCAAACCCACAGACCATGAGATCATGACCTGAACCAAAGTCAGATGCTTAATCAACCTTGTCACCCAGGCATCCCAAGAATTTAAAGTAATGGTCATAAATATAACTCATTAGGCTTGAGAAAAGAGTAAAGAATTTCAGTAAGACCTTTAACAAAGAGATAGAAAACAACAACAACAAAAGAAACAAGATGAAAAACTCAATAACTGAAATTAAAAATACACTAGATGGAAAACAGTAGTGACCTGGAGGACAGAGTAATGAAAAGCAATAAAACTAAAAAAGAGAAAAAGTAATAATAATAAATATGAAAATAGACTTAGGGAACTCAGCAACACCATCAGGCGTAATACCATTCACATTATAAGAATCCCAGAAGAAAGAAAAGGAGGTAGAAAATTACTTGAAAAAATAATAGCTGAAAAACTGTAAATCTGGGGGAGAAAAACCAAAAATCCAGATGCAGGAGGTGCAGAGATCTCCAAACAAAATCAAACCAAGAAGGTCCACATCAAGACCAAATAAAATGGCAAAAAATAATAATAATTAAGAAAAAGTTTTAGAAGCAACAACAGAAAAGTTACATCCAAAGGAAACTCCATAAGGCTATCAGCAGATTTTTCAGCACAAACTTTGCAGGTAAGAAGGGAGTGCTAGATATATTCAAAGTGCTGTGGGGGGAAAAAAACTGCAGCCAAGAATACTGTATCCAGCAAAGTTATCTTTCAAAATAGAGGGAGACAGTTTCCCAAACAAAAATTAAAGGAAGTCATGACCAGTAAATCAGCCTTATAAGAATGTTAAAAGGGGGGCGCCTGAGTGGCTTAGTCGGTTAAGCATCCAACTTTCACTTAGGTCATGATCTCGCGGTTTGCAGGTTCGAGCCCCGCATCAGGCTCTGTGCTGACTGCCAGCTCGGAGCCTGGAGCCTGTTTCAGAGTCTGTGACTCCCTCTCTCTCTGACCCTCCCCTGCTCATGCTGTCCCTCTCTCTCTCTCCTAGAAATAAATAAAACATTTAAAAAAAAAAGTAAAAGAATGTTAAAAGGGACTCTTTGAGTGGAAGGCAAAGACCGTAAGTAAGAGTAAGAAAAGTAGGAAACAAAAAAGCAGTAAAAATAAGTTCACCTATAAAAATCAGTCAAGGAATTCACAAAATAAAAGCATGTAAGGTATGGCACCATATACCTATAAAGTGTGAGGAGAGGAATAAAGAATGGGTTCTAACTTAAGCAATAATCAAATTAATTTAGACTGCTGTATGCATAAGATGTTATATATAAACCTAATGGAAACCAGAGATCAAAACCAGCAATAAATATGCAAAAATAAAGAGAAAGGAATCCAAGTATATCACTAAAGAGAGCCAACAAAGCATGAGAGAAGAAGCAAAGAACAACTCCAAAAAGAACCATAAAACAAGTAACAGAATGGCAATAAGTACATACCTATCAACAATTACTTTGAATAAATGGAATATACACTCTAGTCAAAAGACAGAGCAACAAAATGGATAAAAAACCAACATCCATCTATATGCGGCTACGAGAGACTCATTTCAGACCTAAAGATGTGCAGATTGGGGTGCCATATCTGGCTCAATCAGAACATGAGACTCTTGATCTCAGGGTCATGTTTTCGCACCCTACAGTGGGGTAGGGTTTACTTAAAAAGAAAAAAAAAAGGTATGTGCAGGTTAAAAGTGAAGGTATGGAAAAGCATTTATCATGCAAATAGAAGTGAAAAGAAAGCCTGGGTAGCAATATTTATATTGGATAAAACTGACTTTAAAACAAGAAAGAAAGAAAGAAAGAAAGAAAGAAAGAAAGAAAGAAAGAAAGAAAAAAGACTGACCCTGTATAATCATAAAGGGGAAAACAGAACAAGAAGATATAACAATTGGAAATATGCATGCAACAAGCACCCAATACATAAAGCAAAGAATAACAAACACAAAAGGAGCAATCAACAGTAATAATAATAGTAGGGGACTTTAACATCTCACTTACATCAATGAAAGATCAACCAAACAGAACATCAACAAGGAAACTGTGGTTTTAAATGACACATTGGACAAGATGGATCTAACAGATATATTCAGAACATGGAAAATTCTACAAAATAAGTCACACATTAGGCCACAAAAGCAAGTCTCAACAAATTAAAAAAGATCGAAGTTATACCATGCATCTTTTCTGACCACAACACTATGAAACTAGAAATCAACCACAAGAAAAAATCTGGAAAAAACACAAATACATGAAGGTTAAATAACACACTACTAAACAATGAATAGGTCAACCAAGAAATCAAAGAGGAAATCAAAGAATACATGCACACAAATGGAAATGAAAACACAATGGTCAAAAATCTCTGGGAGGCAGCAAATGCTGTTTGTTTGTTTGTTTTTAATGTTTTTTAAATTTATTTCTGAGAGAGAGAGACAGTGTGAGTAGGGGAGGGGCAGAGAGAGAGAGATATACAGAATCTGAAACAGGCTCCATCCAGGCTCTGAGCTAGCCGTCAACACAGAGCCCAACGTGGGGCTCAAACACACGAACCGTGAGATCATGACCTGAGCCGAAGTGGGACGCTTAACTGACTGAGCCACCCAGGCGTCCCCAGAAGCTGTTCTAAGAGGAAAGTTTATAGCAATACAAGTCTATCTCAAAAAAACAACCTAATCATATACCTAAAGGAGCTAGAGAAGGAAAAACAAACAAAACTCACAAACAGCAAAAGAAATAAAATAATGAAGATTAAAGCAGAAATAAATGAAAAAAAAAGAAAAAAACAGAAACCAGGAGGTGGTTCTCTGAAACATCAACAAAATTGATAAACCTGGAGCCAGACTCATCAGAGAAAGAGAGAGAGAAAGAACTCAAAGAAAATCAGAAATGAAAGAGGAGAAATGACAACTGACACCACAGAAATACAAAGGATTATGAGAGTGTAATGAAAACCCATATGCCAACAAATTGGACTACATAGAAAAATGGGTAAATTCCTAGAAACATATAATCTACCAAAACTGAAGTCGAAAGAAACAGAAAATAAACAGATTACCAGCAATGAAATTGAATCAGTAATCAAAATTCCAAAAAACAAACGAAAGTCCAAGACCCAATGGCTTCACAGATAAATTCTACCAAACACTTAAAGAAGATTTACCTATTCTTCTCAAACTATTCCAAAAGTTCAAAAGGAAGGAAAGCATCCAAATTAATTCTATGAGGCTAGCATCACCCAGATGTTGAAATGAGAATAACGACACTACAAAAAAGAGAGAACTACAGGCTAATATCCCTGATGAACATAGATGCAAAACTCTTCAATAAAACATTAGTAAAATGAATCCAACAATACATTAAAAAACTCATTTACCATGATCAAGTGGGATTTATTCCTGTGATGCAAGGGTAGTTCAATGTTCTCAAATCAATCAACATGATATATCACATCAATAAGAGAAGGGATAAAAAAAACATAGCATCATTTCAACAGATGCAGAAAAAGCATTTGACAAAGTACAACATCCTGTCAAGATAAAAACCCTCCACAAAGTAGGTTTAGAGGGAACATACCTGAACATAATAAATGTCTTATATGAAAAACCCATAGCTAACATCACCCTCAATGGGGAAAAACAGAGCTTTCCCCCTAAGGTCAGGAACAAGACAAGGATGTCCATTCTCACCACTTTTATTCAACATATTACTGGAAGTCCTGGTCACAGCAATCAGACAATAATAAGAAATAAAAAGATCCAAAGGAAGAAGTTAAACTTTCCCCTATTTGCAGGTGATGCGACACTTTATACAGAAAACCCAAAAGACTCCACTAAAAAACTACTATAACTGATAATGAATTCAGTAAGGTCACAGGACACAAAGTCAATATACAGAAATCCACTGCCTGTCTATACATTAATAATGAAGAAAGAGAAATTAAGAAAACAGTCCCATTTACAATGGCAACAAAAAAATAATAAAATACGAAGGAATAAATTTAACCAAAGAGGTGAAAGACCTATACTCTAAAAACTATAAAACACTGATGAAAGAAGCTGAAGAGGACACAAACAAATGGAAACATATTCCATGTTCAAGGATTGGAAGAACAAATGTTGTTTAAATGTCCATACTACGAAAAGCAACCTACAGACTTAACACAATCCCTATCAAAATACTAAAAGCATTTTTCACAGAAATAGAATAATCCTAAAATTTGTATGGAACTACAAAAGATCCTGAAGAGCCAAAGCAATCTTGAAAAAGAAAAACAAAACTAGAGGCATCACACTCCAAGATTTCAAAATATACTACAAATCTGCAATAATGAAAACAGTGTGGTACTGGAGTATCAAATCTTGACTGCGGGTTCATGAGTCCAAGCCTCACATTGGGCATGGAAGGCTACTTAAAAAATAATTAAGGGGCACCTGGGTGGCTCAGTCAATTGAGCGTCCAACTAGTGATTTCAGTTCAGGTCATGATTCCAGGGTCATGGGATCGAGCCCCACATTGGACTCTGCACTGAGCATGGAGACTGGTTGGGATTCTCTCTCTTCCCCTCTGTCCCTTTGCCCATCTCTGCCCCACTCAAATAAAATTTAAAAAAAGGAGAAAAGAAATAATACTCAGCCATAGAGAATGAAATCGTGCCGTTTGCAACAACATGGATGAATCTAGAAATTATAACGGTGGGGTGCCTGAGTGGCTCAGCAGGTTAGGCAGCAGACTCTTGATTTCAGCTAAGGTCATGATCTCAGTTTGTGAGATTGAGCCCCACATGGGGCTCCACACCACTAGTGCACAGAGCCTGATTCTGATTCTCTCCCTCCCTTCCTCTCTGCCCCTCCCCTGCTCATGCTTGCTTTCTCACAAAACAAATGAATAAACTTTTTAAAAAGGTTAAAAAAAAAAAAAGGAAATTTTAATGGCATGTGAAGTCAGAGAAAGACCAATACCATACGATTTCACCCATATGTGAAATTTAAGAAACAAAACAAATGCAGAAGAGATAAAACCTAAAAAACAGACTCTTAACTATAGAGAAGAAACTGATGGTTACCAGAGGGGAGGTGGATGGGGGGATGGGTGATATAGGTGAAGGGGAGGTTTTAACAGCACACTTATGATGATGAGCACTGAGTAATGTATAGAACTGCTGACTCACTATATTGTACACCTGAAACTAATACAACACATTACGTCAACTATACTGGAATTACAATAGGTCGTTATCGTCGTCATCATCATCATCATCATCATCATCATATTTTTATAATGGCAAAACTGTACAAAAGAACACAAACATTTATCTACAGTATAATGGATAAATATACATGGATGAATTTCACAAACATAATTTTAAGCAAGAAAAGTAAATGGCAGGGGCACCTGGGTGGCTCAGTCAGCTGAGTATCTCACTTCAGCTCAGATCATGATCTCTCACTTTATGAGTTAGAGCCCTGTGTGGGGATCTGTGCCGACCCTCCCCTGCTCACATTGTGTCTCTATCTCTCAAAAATAAATAAACATTAAAAAAAATTTTTTTAGGGGCGCCTGGGTGGCTTAGTTGGTTAAGCGTCCGACTTTCACTTAGGTCATGATCTCGGGGTTCATGGGTTCGAGCCCCACGTCGGGCTCTGTGCTGACGGCCAGCTCAGAGCCTGGAGCCTGTTTCAGTCTGTGACTCCCTCTCTCTCTGACCCTCCCCTGCTCATGCTGTCTCTCTCTCTCTCCCTCCTAGAAATAAATAAAAAATATTTTTAAAAAATTGTTTTTAAATCACACATGGTAGGGGTGCCTGCATGGCTCAGTCAGCTGAGTGTCGGACTTTAGCTCAGGTGATGTTCTCGCAGTTTGTGAATTCAAGCCCCATATCAGGCTCACTGCTGTCAGCATGGAGGCTGCTTTGGAAGGAAGGAAGCAAGGGAGCTAGTGTGGTTAGAGCACACTGAGTGAGCTGTGAAGAGGTCAGAGAGGTAAGCTGGGTAAGTGGCGGTGGGACTAGGCAGGCACAAGATGATGTGGAAGCCCCTCGGCCAGTGCTATCCAATGGAAGTATAATGTAAACTACATGTGTAATTTTAAATTTTCCAGTAGCCACAAAAAAAGGTAAAAAAGAAACCAGTGAAATTAATAAAAATTAACATATTTTATTACAGCTAATACCACAAATTTTTATCATTTCCACATGTTTTCAATATAAAAACTCCAGGTATTTTACTTTTTTTGGTACTAAGTCCTCAAAATCTAACGTGTATTTGACACACTCAATTCAGATTAGCCATGTCTGAAGTGTTCAATAGTGGATAACAATACAGACAGAACAACTGTAGGCCATTCTAAGGACTTTATATTTAGAAAAATGGGGAGGCTTTGCAGAATTTTGAGCATAAGAGAAATATGATTTAAGTTCTTATACGACCAATTTCATTACTTGTTGAGAATATACAGAAATCCACATGAAATGGTAACGGCATGCAAAGTAGTTGCTATAGAGGAGGGAGAAGTTAGATTCTGGATTTTATTTTGAGGGTAAAAGCAACAAGATTTGTCAACTATTTAACATGAAGTATAGGGGATATAGGGAGTTGAGGATATTCTGAGGTTTTGGCCCAGACAACTGAAACAACGAAGTTGTCATCAAATGAGATGGAAATGACCACAGGCTATGAGGAGTTTGATTTCAGACAAGTGTTACGTGCTTATGAGATACACAAGTGGAGATCTAGAACTGGCAGATGAGTTTAAGAATGTAAAGTTCAGGAGATGCCCCAACTGTAGATATATATTTGAGAACCATTAGACATAGACAACAAATATAAATTTGAGAGTCATTAAGATATAGACAATAGTCAAAGCCAGGACACTTAAATGAGATCACCCAAGGAGTGAATAACTTGTATACAGAAGACATGAAGGTGAAAGATGGGATCCTGGTCCCTAAGACATTCCAACGTAAGAGGAGGAGGAACCAGCACAGTAATGTGAGAAATGACAGGTGAGAAAAAAAAATATATATATATATATGGGAATGAGGAATCCTAGAAGCCAAGAGAAGAAAATGTGGCAAGCAGAGGATAACATTCAGTTCTCCTTTTGGCTTGTCTAATGTAACGTTATTTCTGCCATACAATGAAGATAATGCTATTAGTCCTTTTGCTCACTTAGTAGTTATCAGGAGCTGTCGTGATCTCTTGCCACCACTCTTAAGCAACAACTATCCCAAATACAGAATGCTGGTCTTGACACTAAATGTTCCTCTAAGAAGCTCAAAGAAAAACCTAGGATGCAGTTAAAAAAAAAAAAAAATACTGTCTTATGAATGAAGCTTCAGTTCTTCCTCTGCCACTGACTTTAGCAGGATGTTTCTTCCTCTGTAAAATGAGAGTGATGCTTGCTGCTGCCTCCACCTAACGAGCTACCTTAATTAAATAACAAAAAGTATCACTGCCTCAAAAACACAAAACAAAAATTAAAAAGCACTGTACAAAAAAAAAGCATTGTACCAAAAATGAACTATCCTCCTAGACAATAAACTGGAACTTACTAAGTGCTGAAAGCAGCTGCTACCAAGAAGTACTACACAATTTGTCTCCAAATGATAAATGTTGATGCAGATTAGGCAAGGTCTGGACGTTAAAGATTCGCCTGCAACAATGTACTCCCAAAAGCACCAATGAGTATTTTGTAAAGTGTTCAAGTTTACAGCTGTAGGTCACTCAAATACATCACCTCTTCCATTCCAGAACTCACTTATCAAACTCCTTTCCCGCGCAGCCCACACCCCCAGTAAAGCAGACAGAACTGTGTCTTGGCCTCCGTCCCTACAGGTGACTTGGGGGGGGG
>NW_027530998.1:528512-573224 GCF_008692635.1 Crocuta crocuta | reverse complement strand
CCCCCCCCACATACACACATTTATGGGGGACGGCTCCAGAAAGGAGTCAAACCTTTGATAAGGTCCCTTTTAAGTAGTAATAACCCTCTGGAGGACTTAGAACCCCAAAACAGCAGGGAGCTTCTCGAGCCCCAGTTTAGACCCGTGTCTAGGAGAGTCCACCTTACAACTGGAGACTCCCCGCCAGAGCTATTTCCCCCCGAAGCTCAGACAACTCCTTGCTTTACCTCTACCGAGGCATCTTATGGTCGCCGCCATGTCGACGATTCCGGATTGTATTGACGAAATGGGTCCCACGCTTCAACTTGGAAGAAACAAAAAGGGTTCCCCTCCGGAATTGGCAGAGGGGGAAGGATTAGGAAGAGCAAGAGGAAAAGGGGCGGGAACCCAAACAGGTTCTCAAGGCTGCAGGGAAGGGCGAACAACGCCTGTGTCCCGTGGCGGTGTTACACTCAGGCTCCGGTGCTAGTCTTCCGTGCTAGGACCGTGTGTTTCGTGGTTCCGGGACGGCAGCTTAAACCATCTTCAGAGAAATCTCGTCGTCGAAAATGTTGGCGTTCCCCTATTTTATTCCTTTTTTTCCTCTTTGATTCTGCAAATGAACTCGGAACGATAATGTTAATATATTGTGAAAGTACCCAGGAAAGCATGAAAAACAGAAGGATATGAAGGATCTCACCAGCTTCTATCGCCCAATTTTCCAGCCTGTAAAAACGTTAAAATTCGCCAGGCTTTCCACTACCACCCAAGGTGGGTATCCCACTCACTAACTTTCTTTTTATCTCAACTCACGATCAAAGTGGTTTTAAGTTAATCTTAACATCAATCAGCTCTACATTTTCCTTCTGCTGGCAAGCTGGCACATTAGGATAAATTGAATAATATTTGAAATTTTTATGTAACACTTATGGTTTTAAAATGGTAGATCTGAGATCTACGCACAGATTATTACTACTGAAAAAAAATCAGTATCCTTTCCATTACGTCACAGCTGTTGGCAGCATCATTTAATCTAAAATGAATCTGATCAGATTATATCACTTCCCAGTTTAATTTAAAACTACACCCCCCCCACACACACACACATACACACTCACTCACTCACTCACTTGAGCTCCCTTCTGTCCTCTGCTTATCTCCCCAGCCTCAAATAGCTGCCAACATCCTTCTTCCGCTCCAAACACACACACACACACACACACACACACACACACACACACACTTCATTCCCCCTCTCTTTAGAAGGAATATTTTTCACCAACTCCCTAGATAACTTTTTAAACATTCTGGCTCAAACTTTACTCACTGATGAGGCCTCCCTCCTCCCTGAGTTATGGCCACCTCTTCCTGGTTTTGTACACTACCCAGGGATATCTGCTTTTGTTTGTTTAAACAGTTTTAATGAGGGGTGCCTGGGTATCTCAATCCGTTGAGGGCCGGACTTTGGCTCAGGTCACGATTTCACGGTTTGTGGATTCAAGCCCCATATTGGGCTTTGCACTTACAGCAGAGTCTGTTTCAGAATCTCTCTCTCTGTCTCTCTCTCTCTCTCAAAAATAAATAAACATTAAAAAATAGTTTTATTGATATCTATTTCATATATCATACAAATCACCAATCTAAATTTTACAATTCTATGGTTTTTAGTAACCATCACTACAATAGATCTCTTCCCACCAATCTGAGCTTTTTGTGGGCAGAAATCATATCTTATTCATTTTTATAACTTCAGTGCACTACAGTGCTGTGAAAAGTGAGATGATTCATTTTCAGAAATACAAAATAAAAACTGCTGTCTAGTTAACACTAGGTTTACAACCTATTGGAAATATGTACAACTCCCTCCCCCAACAATGGAGTCCAAAACCCTTAGACACTTCACTTCCTCTGCATGTTTTGGGCTTTGCAATAAGCATGCACCAAAGAACTGAAGTCTGTGTCACTTCAAGGTATGTACATTTGTTCCAGTCAGACTACTTGTTGCCTTACATGGGCATAGACAACTTCTGGGTAAGGCTGTAACCTCTGGAATACTCAGCCAATGAGGAATCTGGGGAAGGACTTGCACACTGGGAGATAAAGTGTCTGCTGTAACTGGCCCAACTGTGCCTGTCCATCAGACACCCACGCTTGCAAGAATGTTGATTAAAGCCTTGCTTCACTGTGCTCTGAGTCTTCGCATCTCTCCTTTGATTGGGTCAGTGGGCTTATTTATCACAAATACCTGGCACATAAGAAGCCACCAATAAATGTTTGGTAGTAAATGAATATATACCTGCATGAATTAGTGACTCCATTAAAATGCCAAGCATGCAAAATTAACTTGCTTCCATGAAGCTGCCCACAAGAAGTTGGACTGAATCAAAGTAGGAATTTTCCAGATGCTTTATTTCATATTTATATATAGTACCCATCTACATGAAGGATAAGATTTCTAATTTATTTCCCTGTCTTATTAATACCTACACAGTTACTTCAAAGTTTCCACACCTATTTATGACTGTTAAACACACACACACACACACACACACACACACAAATTCAGAGACTCCTGAGTGTCTCAGTTGGTTAAGTGTCCAACTCTTGATTTGGCTCAGGTCATAATCTCACAATTCATGGGTTTGAGCCCCATATTGGGATCTGTACTGGCAGAGCCTTGCTTGTGCTCTCTCTCTGAAAAAATTCCAAGAACTCGAATCTACTGTTATAACTTCCTTCCTGTCCTCCCTGTTTCCTTTCTTTTCTCCTTTCTTTTCACAAATATGTTACTGTTTGCCATGTGTCAAGTAGTGTACTTGGCTATGCACAGATGTGGCAAACAAAACCAATACAGCCATTAATCTAATGATCCTTAAAAATTAATTTTTTAATGTTTATTTTTGAGAGAGAGCATGAGTGGAAGAGGGACAGATTGAGAGGGGGACAAAGGATCCAAAACGGGTTCTGCACTGACATCAGTGAGCTAGATGCAGGGCTCAAACCCACCAACCGTGAGATCATAACCCGAGCCGAAATCAGATGCTCAACTGACTGAGCCACCCAGGCTCCCCCCAAAATTAATTTCATTTGAGGATAAATTCAAGATTTGGGGCAAGTTCACCAAATCCATTTCCAGACAAAACACCTAGATTAAAAACCTAGATTGTTTTTCCTTAGCCTCTACAACTCCCCTTTTCCATAACTAGGATCAGCTGGCCTCCATCTGTGCACTTCTTTATGTCTCCTGTTATAACAAGATAATTTAAACACCCAATATTGGGACCCAGAGTAACATGTAGTATGCTTATATTAGTAACCTTATTAAAGCAGTGTCCTGTAGAAGTGCAATTTATCTAACTGCCCACTTTGACCACCAGAACTTGATGGCATTCATTAGTCAGTTGCGATCCAAAGTCCAGTTGTCTATGTATAACTATACATAAAGAGGTTATTTAGCTTGAGACCTCCTAAAAACTACAAAAATCCACACTGAGCTGGGAACTCTGAGCCTCTAAATAATCAGGATGTAATGAGGTTCCCAACGAAGAGGGGTAGTAGAGCAATGGTGCTCTGGAGCCAAACTTTCTGGATTTAAATCTCAGTATCAGCACTTATCAGCTATGTGGCCTGGGGCATGTTGCTCTACCTCTTTGGGTCTCAGTTTCCTGGGATATGGGGCTAATGAGATACTTTATTGAGGTGCTTACTACAGTACCTGGCACAGAGTAAACACTCATTAAATGTTACAACTTGTCATTAGTAAGGAGCCAGTGAGAGCTCTTAACCAGAAAGGCAAAATGAATACGCTATCCTAGTACCTTTTCTTCCATTATCTGCTTATTTCTTAATATGATACATGCTGTTTGTGTTCTACATGTGCTAGGATGTCACATTCTATGTATCAGAGCTTTTATTAGTATTTGCAGAAAGTCTTTAGGCTGGGTTTATGCACTTCCTCAGAGTTCACTCTAAACGCAACTTTTCCCAGTTGATTTCTAGGAAGGTTTATACTGTCCAGGAGTCTTGGCAACATGCCAGCTGTCTGCCCGCTTGGCTAACTTCCCTGGAAAAAGCTTCTAAATATTTGCCTAGCCCTGTAGCTTCTTCAACCATCTCTCCATTGTGCTGGAAACTCCTCTGCAAGAAGAGTCACTTCCCATTTTGGGTTCAAGTTGAAAATGAATTCTCCTATTGCATTAAAAACAAGGAACTCCATGACATTTCCTACTTCAATAGAATGCATCAGAATCACCCAGAAGGCTTGTTAAAACAGATTATTGGCCTCAACCCACCAGAGTTTCTGATCCATGGCGGTGGCCCATGAATTTGTATTTATAATAGGCTTTCAGGTGATACTGAGAACTGATATGCTGGTCCAGAGACCACGCTTTATTTATTTTTTTAATAAAATTCCCAATTTTAATCATTTATTTATTTTCTTAAAAATTTTTAATGTTTATTTTATTTTTAAGACAGAGAGAGACAGAGCTTGAGCTGGGGAAGGGCAGAGAAAGAGAGGGAATCACAGAATCCCAAGCAGGCTCCAGGCTCTGAGCCGACAGCATAGAGCCTGACACGGGGCTCGAACCTATAGACAGCAAGATCATGACCTAAGCCGAAGTCGGCTGCCCAACCTACTGAACCACCCAGGCGCCCCAGAGACCACACTTTAAAACCACTCCCTATGTAATACCATGAAAGATTTTCATCAATACCTATCATTAACTTAGGGAGGAGTTGTTTCTTTTAACAATTTTGTACTCAATATAATACAGGCAATAAAAGTATTAATTCCCATGTGTGTATGTCTCTAGGACTAGAATCTACCCACTCTTATCTTGTCCTCTATACAGAAACTGCTATTCCATACCTGAGTTTTGACTCCAAAACTGCTCAGCTGCAAGCTGGGAGAGTTTCTGGTCTTTGCCTGCCTGCCTATTTGAATTTTAAGTATCACCAACCCTTAGACTCTCTTCTTTGTGCTTACTGAAGACTCAGGTTATTTTTTCATAACGATATATCTACCTAGAATGATTTCTTTGTCATAAAGTGGAAATTTAAAGGAATTGGAACTCATTTTATCTTGCTCCAAACACCTCCTCCGGTGTGGGAGCTTCTGTGTCCCATAACCCCTAGCTGTCTACTTTAATGCCAGATTGAATTAGGAGATTTAGAACTGTCTAGTGGAATGCTGGTAAATGTTTAACTGGCTCTTCAGTACAAAAGAAACAAATATGTCATATTTACCAATCTCTTTGGTATAAATATTCATACAGTAACTGATTTCAAGCTCCAAAACATAAAATCAACCAATTCACAAAATTCTGACAACTTAGCACTTGGTTTTTACATGGCTATCACATACTACTGGAAGTTTCCTACTAAAAACCCTTGATACCTTTTAAAAGACCTAAAAACCAAACCAATTAATCCTAGAGCCACACTTCTCAAACCTCAATGTGAATACAAATCACTTGGGAATCTTATTAAAATGTAGATTCTAAGGACACCTGGGTAGCTCATGAGGTTAAGCATCTAACTCTTGATTTGGGCTTAGGTCATGATCTCATGGTTCATGGGATGAGGCCCCATATTGGGCTTTGCACTGACAGTGTGGAGCCTGCTTGGGATCCTCTCTCTGCCCATCTCTGACACTCGTGCACATGCACACATGCTCTCTCTGTCAAAATAAATAAACATTTAAATAAATAAAATGTAGATTCTAATTTAGTAGGTCTGAGGTGGAGCCTGAGTTTCTAATTTCTAGCAAGCTCCTAAGTGATGCTGATGCTACTGGTTCATGAACCACACTTTGAGTAACAAGTTCCTAGAACACATCCTAGAATAAAATTCGTATTTCCATTACTAGTCTCAAACCAAAACCTTTTGAATAGGCTCTCTCTTCTTAATACATAGAATATAAACTGAAGTAGATTTCCAAATTTCTGGGTATAAACTCCATGACCTCCATCTTTCAGTTGTGATACCAGAAATTTCCATAACTCCCTGCCCCACCCACATCTATTTCTGGTAGAAACTTCCCCCTCCCACATAAATAAAATTCCCCAGCTGTTGGGACCACTTGAAGCCATTTGACCCAAGGAAAGTCTACCCATACTGTAACCAGTGATCTGGCTTGAAAAAACCTAAGCTGATCCTTCTTCTCATAAAACTGGAATTGGGGAAATGAAAAACTGAAACATTTAAGTGGGAGAATTCAAGCTATAAGGTCATGAGTAGATTCAAGGCAAGAGAAGCTTTGAAAGACAAGCTGAAATTATTAGTGGGCAGAAATGGTATATGAACAGAGTTACATGAAGCTAGTCGCTTTCAGGAATAGAATAGAATGAGGATGCCAAGAAAAGCAGAGATATCATGAGGAAGAGATCAGCCAGCCCTCAAGAGGAAGATAGCAGATGTAGCCACAGTTCCTGCTACAGTTTCCGTCAAGTCTGCTGTATCACTATCCCTCTCCCTGCATTCTTGTGAGATCCCTATCTACCATATGTATATCCCCACAATAACCCCTGTTTTCTTGACGAGGACAAGTGAATTTCTGTATCTTCTAAACAAGCAAAAAACCAAATTAAAATTGTGGATCTCTAGCTATTCTGGTCATGATGAATGAATTGGCAGCTCTCTACCAGAATTAGTAGCAAAGCGTTAATCGCAGAATCTCATAGAGTTTGAAAAGTTTTTGGAAGTCTTCTATCTACCTGAAGTATAAACCCTATCTATAATTCTCAGCTTAAATTTACAGTGGCAAAATCTTGACTATTCCATAAGGTAGTTCATTTCATTTTTGGACAACTCTAATTGTTAAAACTATTACATATATTAAAGTTGAAATAATCTTCCCTCTAACTTGGGCCCAATTGAACCCTTTGGGTCAATTCCATTTCCACATGGCAAATCCACATTCCTGGTATTGGATAACAGCTGTCATGCCTCTTACAATTTCTCCTCACTTAACTGAGGATGTTCATGTTCTTACCCACCCTCCAGCCCCATACCTCTCCTCCATGGCATGGTGGTGAAAACTTCTAATTTTCCCAGGGGTCTTACCAAGGATATACTGGATATACTCTAGATTGCCGGTTTCTTTCTTAAAAAGTAATCCACAAATTGGGGCTCCTGGGTGGCTTAGTCAGTTGAGCATCCAACTTCAGCTCGGATTAGATCTTGTGGTCCATGGGTTTGAGCCTCACGTTGGTCTCTGTGCTAACATCTCAGAGCCTGGGGCCTGCTTTGGATTCTGTGTCTCCCTCTCTCTCTGCCCCTCCCCCACTTACCCTCTGTCTCTGTCTCTCTCACAAAAATAAATAAACATTTAAAAAACATTTTTTAATGTAATCCACAAATTGAACAAAACACTCCAGAGGAGAAAGGGGCATTACTCCTGGAAAATTTAACAAAATCTAAGATTGTAGCAACTTCTAATGGCTTACAGTACATTGTAATTCCTTTGCTTTTCTTCAGTACTTCTTTATGACTAAAGGCATACCACAAGTATCCCAGATTTGAACTAAACCAAAGGTAAGTTTCCTCTGATGAACTTCTTGCTTTAGAATTTCTATATTTTAGAAATTTTATTTTGATACAAATATAGTGCAAGTCACATATGTACTTTTAAGTTTTCTAGTAGCTATGTTAAAAAAGTAACACAATATCTACACAAAATTCATTTTGTGTAAATTAATTTTAATAATTTAACTCAATATATCCATAGTATCAGTTCAACATGTAATATTAAAATATTGAGATATTTTACATTCCTTTTTAATACTGTCTTTGAAATTCTATATGTGTTTATACTTCAAGTGTATCACAGTTAAGACTATGTCCATTTAGGATGCTTAGTAGCCACATCTGGCTACCATATTAGCACAATTTTAGAAGAAGAGAAATAGCTACCACTTATTGAACACTCACTGCGTGCGAGGCACTTTTCTAAAGTGTTTACATATTTTAACTGCTTAAATCTTCACCACAAGTCTATAAGATAGGTACTGTAATTATTCTAATTTTCAGATGAAGGAACAGAGGCACTGAGAGGTTAAGTAACTTGCCCAATTAATAAGTAGTTGAGTTGAGATTTCAACCCAGGATGCCTGGCTCCAGAGACTATATTCTTAATCACTATTACATGTGTATCACACACATACTTCATGCTGGACAGTGTGGCAAGCATTGTAGATATAGTATCTTGCTTAATTCTCATTTTATAAAAAAGCCTTTTCATGTTTATTTATTCTTGAGAAGAAAGACAGAGCACAAGCAGGGGAGGGGCAGAGAAAGCGGGAGACATGGAAACTGAAGCAGGCTCCAGGCTTAAAACTGTCAGCACAGAGCCCAACGCGGGGCTCAAACCCACGAACCGTGAGATCATGACCTGAACCAAAGTCGGACGCTCAACCGACTGAGCCACCCAGGTGCCCCAGTTCTCACTTTAAAGATGAAGAAACCAAGGCTCCAAAAACTTAGTGACTTACCAAAGGCCACACCTTTGTTAGTGTTAGATAGTGTCAGATAGTGTTAAAGCCTAATAATAGCTCAGTATATCTGACCACTGCACCCTCCTCCTGCTTCACTGCCCTGAAACTCGGGTGTTTAAGCATACATACACCCATGACTCAATATTCTTGATGCTGATGTTTTAAATTAGAAAATGGCCAGATAATATCAGAGTCTGTGGGAGAAAGTAAATAACACACAAACACATATGTATTATTTTTTGATCTTCAAAGCCAAGCGTGTAAATCACAAGCACCACCAAAACACTAATTAGAGTTAATTTTTATCTTCAATGCATGCCGAGGTAAAACTTGCTTGAAATATTTATCTAAATATGGAAATGTATGTTCATTTTTTCATTTATTTTTAAGAGTCTCGCTTATATGTGAGGTGTCTTGGTAGCTCAGTTGATTAAGCATCCCACTCTTGATCTTGGCTCGGGTCATGATCTCACAGTTTGTGGGATTGAGCCCCATGTTGGGCTCTGTGCTGTCAGCTTGGGATTCTCTCTTGCCCTCTCTCTGCCCTTCCCTAGCACGTGCTTGCTCTCTCTCTCTCTCTCTCTCTCTCCCCGCCTCTCAAAAATAAATAAATAAATGTTTTTTTAAAAAGAGCCTCTCTTACTCAATGTTTTAATTATTTTTGTTTAAAGTGTATTTATTTATTTTTTGTTAGTAATCTCTACACCCAACGTGGAGCTGGAACCCATGACTGAAGATCAAGAGTCACATGTTCTACCAACTTAGCCAGCCAGGTGCCCCTGGAAATGCATTTTTTAAACATTTTATAGGTCTGAGAAAAGTAACAATACCAACACAGCAGTTCTCCGGGAAACGTTTTGTTTTCATAGAAGAGTGTACCCAACCCACAAGAGGAGGCTGTAAGTAACTGAAAGGATGTGACTCTCTTCCTCCCTTTTGTGCTGTGTGGCTTTATTGTTTTGTAGACTTAGAAGTGAACTTGACATTTTGTTGTTGCACTTTTTTCAGGTCCTGTCTTTCTTTTAGACAAGGTCAAACTGAAGCTGAGTCCAAACCCCAGGGTCAGTTTGGGGTTAAGAAGCTCTTTCTCTATCTCTAGATATCTCCTTTTTACTGCTTCAGGAAATGAGCTCAAGGCTTTTAGGGAATCTTAGGAATTATTTCTTAGTCATTTTATCTGAAAAATATTTGGTCTAAATACTTCAATATTCACCCATGAAGAGTAGCATCTCACCTTTGTCTAAATTATCTTATTCTGTTGAACAAAGTTTCTGTTGCAACTGGGTTAGCATTTCTCTTCTTCCCTCTTCACGTGGTAGAGGAAGAATAGTAGTGGGGTTGGAGGGAATGGTGGGAGAGGGTGGGGAGAAAAGAGACTCAGAGTGGAGGAGCCTTTAACAATCAAGAAGCCAGAGGTTCAGGTCAGGCTTTCCTGGCATGGCCAACCCTAGCAAGTTACATCTCCACTCAGTGTCTTAGTTTTTCCATCTGAAAATAGGGATGACAACATTTTTATGGCACATGATTCTCCACTGCGCCTCCTCAGCTTCATTGATATCTTGTTAATTTATGCTAACTAACTATGAGTAATTGTTAAAGGTTAATTTTTAAAGGTGAAATAAAAGATGATTTTCTGGCTTCTCTGGGAGAGATGACAGAGCTCTAACCCAACCAAACAAAACAAAATAAATGTAGATTAAAAGGATATACAAGGCCCAAGTTAAGAGAGTAATGAGCATCCTTATCCATCAAGAAAAATAGATTGTA
Organism: Crocuta crocuta; assembly: GCF_008692635.1. NCBI lineage: Eukaryota > Metazoa > Chordata > Mammalia > Carnivora > Hyaenidae > Crocuta > Crocuta crocuta. The sequence goes on along the minus strand of NW_027530998.1, from coordinate 562,983 downwards.
TTTAGAAAATTTAATAAATTTCTCCAAAGGTCAAAGGAAAATAATAATGGCTGGGAATAGAAATAAGGCTAGAAGTGTTACTAACCAAAATCTATTTTCAACTATATTAATCTAGGTTCTAAAATAGGTACTGATAATGATCTTTCCTTAGTTTGTACCATCTAAACTTATATAAAGCATGTAATTCTTCAAGAAAACACAAGAATGCATTGCTTTTCTGAACTCTCTCTAGAAGGAGGGCTACAGAAATTTAGAGAGTAAGATGCCCTTGTACCTAATGTCCCACCTTAGGAAGAGGCTCGACAAAGCCTTCCGTGGTTGACAGTGAGTGGGGATTTTTACAGTGTTACCACAACTCACCACTTCTACAGCACACAGACAGATCCAGGAAGTAGCAGCTGTGTAATAGGAGGGCTCCACTTAACCTAAGCTGTGTGCATCTAGAGGTTCAGATACCTGTTGGACAGACAGAAAAGCTGCAGGTTGTCTTTGCTTGGCTCTGAGGAGCTGTTCATTCTAAGGGAAGTGAGAGCATTTGAGGGACACAGTACCAGTGTGGAAGAGAAGGGAATTCTGAGCATGTTCCTCAAGGCCCTGCTCTGCCCAGTGCCTTCCAAGCATGAGTGTTGGAACCTGGGCATGGAGGCAAAAGAAAAACATGTAAAAGAGACATTTCACCGAAACCACTTAGGGACCCATGAGCACAGATCTTGTTGTTTAGGGGAACTAGGTAACAAAGAGGACATGAGAGAAATTCTCAAATGCAGCATGCTGTAGTCTGTGACTCACTTGGGACAGTGATAGCTTTGATGGCTTTAGTATCTTTCCTACAGACAGAAAGTAACCAAAAACTGAAGAGGACAAAAAGGACCGACACAACGCAGTAGCAAACATGTTTGGGAACACTCAATGCAACACTCTTGCAGCTACCAATACATCCCTGCAGAGTTTGGGAGCAGTGGAGGGTAAAGGATAAAGCCAATCATTATTAGCGGGGTCCTAAGGTTCTAGTTGACCCCTGGTGTGGAAAACACAAGCAACTATGATTATTTTTTACAAGAATGTTGCCCAGTTATGAAGTTGGTTACATCTCATCCAATGTTTGATTTCCCTAGATTTTAGCAGGCTTTTTTCCTTGTGCCTTTTTATAAAATACCTAATTCCAGGTCATTGAAATATGGCACACTGTACCCTAAATCTCAACTTACTGTTAGTTGAATTACAGTTAACCCTTGAACAATGAGGGTGTTACGTTGCCAACCTGTAACTTACAGAGTCAAAAATCCATGAATAACTCTTGACTTCCCAAAAACTTAACTATTTTTTTTTAATGTTTATGTATTTTTGAGAGACAGAGACAGAGCATGAGTGGGGGAGGGGCAGAGAGAGAGGGAGACACCGAATGTGAGGCAGGTTCCAGGCTCCAAGGTGTCAGCACAGAGCCCCAAGTGGGCCCCAAACTCACGAACCCAGAACTCACAAACTGTGAGATCATGACTTAAGCCAAAGTCAGAGGCCCAACCGACTGAGCCACCCAGGCGCCCCAGAACTTAACTATGAATAGCCTACTGTTGACTGGAAGCCTTATGGATAACATAGTAGTCATTTAACACCTTTTTTGTAGTCATATGTATGATATACTGTATACTTACAATAAAGTAAGCTAGAGAAAAGAAAATGTCATTAAGAAAATCATATGGAAGAGAAAATACAAAAAAATACATTTTTAGTACAATACTGTATTTATCAAAGATAATTGTGTATAAGTGAAACCATGCATTTTATTTTTTTAATTATATATTTTTAATAGTTTATTGTAAAGTTGGTTTCCATATAACACCCAGTGCTCATTCCCACACGTGCCCCCTCCATGCCCATCACCCCTCTTCTTCTCCTCCCCCACCCCCATCAGCCCTCAGTTTGTTCTTAGCAGAAACCATGCATTTTAAATCTGTGTTGTCAAGGGTCCACTGTAATATGAAATCCTCATCTAATCTGCTAAATCTTTTTATTATTTTAATCCAGTATAGTTAACACACAGTGTTATATTAGTCTCAGGTATACAGTATAGTGATTCAACAATTCTACACGTTACTTATGATAAATGTACTTTTAATCCTCCTTACCTATTTCACCCATCCCCACCCGCCCACTCCCCTCTGTAGTTCTCCATAGTTCAGAGTCTAGTTTTTGGGTTGTCTCTTTTTTTCTTTGTTCTTTTGTTTTATTTTGTTTCGTTTTTACTAATTTGCTAAATCTTACCAAGTAACCTATGACTATTTGCCTTATCCCTTATTCCATGAGAATTAAGTATTTGTCATAGTCTTCAAGAAAGCATTATTACAATTCACTGCAAAATCTGAATAAATTATAGTTACTGGCTAACCCTCCTTTGTCATTTATGTTACCTCTTTCAAATAATTTAGTAGATTGGAAAGACATTACTTAGTTTTACAAAACTGCCCTTATCACATTGGCATAAATCCACCTCCTACAAAAATATTTCATTGTCTGCTCATTTTTCTGAACAGATTTTTTTTTTCTCATTGCTGTACTCTGGTAAATTACTGACAATTTCTTATTTTAACAGAATACTGTCCTGGTTATACTCCATTTGCCACCAGTCATATTTATTCTTCACTTTTGTCCACCTGCTAGGTATACCCTTAAAGACTGACCCTTTAATTTTTTATTTATTTTTTTAATGTTTATCTCTTTTGAGAGAGCCAGAGGGAGAGCACAAGCAGAGGAGGGGCAGAGAGAGAGAGGGAGACAGAAGATCTGAAGCGGGCTCTGTGCTGACAGCAGACAGCCCGATGTGGGGCTCAAATTCTGGAACTGTTAAGATGACCTGAACCAAAGCCGGACGCTTAACTGACTGAGCCATCCAGGCACCCCGAGACTGACCCTTTTAAACTGTGCCACCTGGACTCTCTTGCCACTGGCTTCTCATCAGGTTTGGCAGTAGGAAGCTCCAGCAAAAGATAGTACAGGAAGAACGAGAAGGCAAGGTATTGCCTTGCTCCTATCTGGCTGTGGTCCTGGAGGTGGCTGCTTTTATCTATGGCCACTGCTTCTTCCAGACAGCTCTCCTTCCATGGCTCTAGCTCTCAGCTCATTCTAATAATACCACATTTCCCCTGTTCCTTCAGGCCTGGCATGGAAGCTCTCTCCTTTTCTCATCCATGTTTATTTCAGCATCCCTTGTCAATGCCCTTAACCCTGCCCACACCTATGTCAATAGTCCCCCCCCTTTTAAACTCTCTTTGGTTAAACTCTGAATTTGCCATCTGTTTCCTGCCAGGCCCCTGACTAATACAGACATCTGGTCAATATATTGTTAGATCAGACTTTAACTGAACTGGTGGGATAAACAAAAAGAATTACATATGTTGGCAAAAAAATTTTTAACACTGTGCTAACAAAAACAATTTCCACATTTCAAAGGAAACACAAGCAAGAAGTCGTAGCAGGTTATCTTATGGTTGATTTTAGTTCTTAACTCTGCCCTGAGGTTTATGTTTTGTGGTAAGAACACCACCTTCATCTTATTTCCAGTATGCAATGCTACACCAAAATGCTGAAACCCTTTCTGTACTTAAAAGAGATGGCCTCACCCCATAATCTACAACCTTTCTAACACAATACATATCCAATATTAGAGTTGTTCAGTCAAGAATAATGCCCTGGAGATTCAAACAAGATAGTTCTTTATGTTCTTTAGCATGCTCCAGGGCCCATAGAACAGCTGGAGGGCATAGCCACTAGAATATGAGTCTTTTTAACTTTTCCCTCTAGTATGAGTTACAAAAATTGTCACATTGTTCTTTCAATTATATAGCAGAAAACCATTAGCTCATTCATACACTCACATACAGACATACACATACATCTCCTACGGAGAAATATGAATTCTCAGAGACAATATGCTTTGTTGTTTTATTTTATTTTTTTAATGTTCATTTATTTTTGAGAGAGAGAGAACACACAAGCAGGGGGGGCGGGGAACAGAGTGAGGGAGAAAGAGAATCCCAAACAGGCTCCATGCTATAGCACAGAGCCCAACTCGGGGCTCAACTCTCACAAACCATGAGATCATGACCTGAGCCAAAATCAAGAGTGGAATGCTTAACTGCCTGAGGCACCCAGGCACCCCAAACAATATGCTTTGTTAATACCATATTGGCCCACAAACTTTTTAAAATTTAAAAATACTGGGTGTTAGAAGCAAGTGATGAATCACTGGATTCCACTCCTGAAACCAATACTACATTGTATGTTAACTAACTTGGATTTAAATGTTAAAACAAAGAAATAAATAATAAAAAGAAAAAGAAAGTAATCACCATACCAAGCCATACCAGGCCCATATTTCTACACGGCCTTGACCCACCAGAGCTCAATAGGTATTGCATTTTTTAGACGGCACATCAGCTCCACTTGTACCACAATCATCATTTGTTGACTCTCTAGGCATTTCACTCGTTCACAAAGTTAACCCAGACTCTGCAGACACCTAAGTTTGCACCCTTTAATCCCACTCCTTTTCAAATGTTCTGCTCTGATGTGTCTATCAGAATAAGAAATAGGCTTATTTCTTTTGCTGAAGAATAAACCTTTTTTTAAAAATGTTTATTTATTTTTTAATGTTTATTTATGAGAGAGAGAGAAATAGTACAAGCGAGGAAGGGACAGAGAGAAAGAGGGAGACACAGAATCAGAAGCAGTCTCCTGGCTCTGAGCTGTCAGCACAGAGCCTGATGCAGGGCTCAAACCCCAAACTGTGAGATCATGACCTGAGCTGAAATCTGATGCTTAACCAACTGAGCTACCCAGGCACCCCCAATGTTTATTTTTGAGAGAAAGAGAGAGAGTGCATGTGCATTTGTGTGAGGGAGGGAGGGGCAGAGAGAAAGGGGGAGAAAATCCCAAGCAGGCTCCATGCTGTCAGCACAGAGTATCTCATGAACTTGTGAGATCATGACCTGAGCTGAAATCAGGAGTTGAACATTCAACCAACTGAGCTACCCAGGAGCCCCTGAAGAATAAACCTCTTAATGGTAGTTCCATTAGCAAAACACCAGGCCAAAGCTATGAAATGACCACCTGTAAGGGTCAGACTAAATTCTTAGAGAAAGTCCTTACACCTTCCATATTTTAAGTGATTCACTAAAGGGTCTTTCCATCTGAACCTTATTATATTTGGCAATTATTTATAGAATTTACTACTCTTGTAAGTAGGTGGATATTTTGTAGACTGACGGTATCTTTTTCTATTTTATATGCTTTGGGATATGAGAAACTTTTAGTCTAAAGTGGTTTAGATAAACTAGCTTTTAGTAAATCAGTCTGAGCTCACTCAAGTATGCTTTTTTAAAATGTTTACTTAATGTTTACTTTATTTTTTTATTTTTAAGAGAGAGACAGAGCATGAGTGGGGGAGGGGCAGAGAGAGAGGAAGACACAGAATCCGAAGCAGGCTCCAGGCTCTGCACTGTTACCACAGAGCCTGTGAGATCATGACCTGAGCTGAAGTCAGAGGCTTAACCAACTGAGCCACCCAGACACCCTCTAAATGTTTTTTTTTGTTTGTTTCAATCCTGGGTCGGTTTTGCCCAGTTTGAGTCAGTTTTATGTGCTGCAGAATGTCGTATAGTACTGATACAGGGAAACTGAAGGGACCCTTTGAAGGACTGCTTTTTGCTCCTTTTCCTGCTGCTGTTCTTGTGAGGACCTGTACCCCTGCCCTACATATGCCTTATCAGATAATGTACATCCTCCTTATAAGGGTCAAAGAGTTAATCATTTCTTTGGAGTCTTCCAACACAATAGAGAACATCTAAGTAGTGACTAGGCAAGGTCTGTATGTACATTTTCTAAGACCACTGACTCACCAAGACCCCTGGCCCCAGGGCATAAGTGACCTATAGAGGACAAAAGAGCATTTGATTTTGTTTTAACCAGTTCCTGGATGTATGCGAAGACATATACGCCAGACCACAATCCTCACTAAAAACCCAAGACCCCAAGCAAAGACAAGAGTCATTCTCCTTTCCTATTTGAGTCTCCCAGATGCTCTGTATCTGCTCTATGTCTTCAATACATTCTTCTCTCACTTCCTTCCAGCTTGCATTTGAGTTCTATCCTGCGTGAAACCTCAGACCCTCTTCGCTGGTCCTGAGGGACCCCAACCCCCACCCTGGGGCCTTGGACGCAGCCAGCCTGAATCAGTACTAGCTGAGACATTTTCTTATCTCCAGTCCAGAATTCTTCTTTGAAGCCTTTCCACTGTCCTCTCAACCCATTATTTAAAACTTGACTTCTTACATTACATATGGAAACATAATGGAATGCTTTACTTAATCTATTAGGTTTGTATTGTACTGAAATTGTAATGCTCAAAATGGAGTCTCCATTGTCAAGAAAATGTAAAACTGTTAAGACTACTTTGTTTACTGGGAAACCTCACAGAGCCCATTTAACCTTTGCCATGGTCTAGTCACTGCCGGCTTAAAAATAATGATAAAGAAATGATTGCGGGTGCCTAGGTGGCTCATTCGGCTAGGTGTCCAAGTTTGGCTCAGGTCATGATCTCACAGTCTGTGGGTTCGAGTCCTGCTTTGAGCTCTGTGCTGACAGCTCAGAGCCTGGAGCCTGCTTTGGATTCTGTGTCTCCCTCTGTCTCTCTGCCCCTCCCCTACTCATGCTCTCTCTTTCTCTCTCTCTCTCTCTGTCTCAAATAAATAAACATAAAAAAAAAAAAGAAAAGATGCTCTTGTTGCATTTGTACACTCTATTAACCAACTGCCAGGTAATCAGTTTACCAAATTAACTGAACCTTTCCAGTGCCTCTGTAAACATACTGACTGATTTCCACAGCACCCTGAAAAGCTGGCTAGTAATCTTGCAGCTAGAGCACAGGGGTGCCAGAGCTCCTGGCTCTGGGGTACCAAACAGACCATGTTTGGCTGCTTGCCGCTGATAAAATCCAAAAGCAGAGAGAGAAGCGATGGTGAAACAAGAAAAGAATTTAGCTCAGTGAGGCAACACTGGGAAGATGGCAGACTAGCCTCTCCAAAGGCTATCTCCAAAGTGCCAAAAATACTTTCAGGTTTATATAAGGAAAGGTGGGGTAAAGATGGGTCAGTATGTGCAAGTGGGCAGTAAAGGTCAAATGGATTATTGTCTTGGAGTCAATCACAGGTGGGGTCTTGCTGGCTCAGGACAGTCCTTAGTGCTTGAGGGGGTAGTTTCGGTTCCCCTCTGGGGATGCTTTGCCCTCAGGGTTTTTTGTTGAGCCAAGAGACCAGCTGGAAAGAGAAGCCAACTAGAAAATTTGAGGTCAAAATAGAGGCAGCCGAAGTCCTCTTTCACTCTCTTCTGTAGTCTACCCACTAATTATCCCCTTAGTAAAGTTTTATACCTAAGAGTTCATTGTTTTCCCAGATCTGCTATGTTTGTTGATGAAGTATGGGTACAAGAAAGTTATTTTTAAAGTTTATTTTAATTGTATTTTGAGAGAGATAGAGAACAAGCAGGGAAGGGACTGAGAGAGAGGGAGACAGAATCCCAAGCAGGCTCTGTGCCATCAGCGCAAAGCCCAATGCAGGGCTCGAACTCACAAATCATGACCTGATCCAAAATCAAGAGTGGCTAAGACGCTTAACCACCTGAACCACCCAGACTCCCTTAGAAAGTTATTTTTGATATTAAAATGAATCTGAGTGCTTTAGAATTTTGACAAAGCTGCTAAATGCTGCTGAAAATTATTGCTTCCAAATCAACTGTAACAAGTAACTGTAACAAGTCAACTGTAAAAATATGGAAAAAAAGAAAAAAATCTAGAATTTTTCCTTCAGATTGTTACACAGGTTCTTGTTCCATTTTAATGCAAATACCTTTAGCTCACTAGGTGCTAGACAAATGTTCTAACAATTAACATATATTAACTCATTCTTTTATGAGATAAGTACTATTATTACTCTCATTTTACAGATGAGGAAATTGAAGCCCAGAGAGGTTAGGTAAGATGCTCTAGATAATTACATGGTGGAAGTCTGAGCACTAGCTGAAAACATGGATATCATAGGTGATGCATTTTATGTGTGCTTTATGAAAAAAAATTTAGAACAATCAACAGATCTATACTCAAAAGTTTAGCAAATGAATGAGTTCTAAAATTTTAATTTAAAAAAAATGTTTATTCATTTAAGAGAGAGTGTTCAAGACTGCAAGATCAAGACCTCAGTGGAGGTGCCTGGATGGCTTAGTCAGTTAGGCGTCTGACTAGAGCTCAGATCATGATATCACGGTTCGTGGATTTGGGCCCTGCCTCCGGCTCTGTGCTGACAGCTTGGAGGCTGGAGCCTGCACTGGAGCCTGCTTCGGATTCTGTGTCTCCCACTCTCTCTGCTCCTCCCTTGCTCACACTCTCTCTCCTTCAAAAATAAATAAACATTTTTTAAAAATTGAAAAAAAAAAAGACCTGAAACAACATCAAGAGTCAGACGCTTGGGGTGCCTGGGTTGCTCAGTCTGTTGAACATCCGACTTCAGCCCAGGTCATGATCTCATTTGTGGGTTTGAGCCCTGCACCAGGCTCTGTGCTGGCGCTGGCAGCCTAGAGCCTGGAGCCTGTTTCAGATTGTGTGTCTACCTCTTTCCTCTGCCCCTCCCCTGCTCACGCGCTCTCTCTCTCTCTCTCAAAATAAATAAACATTAAAAAAAAAAAAGTCAGACACTTAACTGACTGAGCCACTCAGGAGCCCCATACATTAAAAACATTTTTTTAATGTTTATTTTTGAAAGAGAGACCATGAGAGCCAAGGAGGAGCAGAGAGAGAGAAAGAGAGAGACACACACACAGAATCTGAAATGGGCTCCAGGCTCTGAGCTGTCAGCACACAGCCTGATGCGGGGCTCGCTCCCATGAACCATGAGACCATGACCTGAGCCAAAGTTGGACGTTTAACCGACTGAGCCACCCAGGCACCCCTACATTTTAAATTTTAAAAAATCTTTAAGGTATGAAGTTATCATTTACTAAAACATTTTTAATGTTTATTTTTGAAAGAGAGAGAGAGAGACAGCACAAGCTGGGGAGGGGCAGATAGAGGGGGAGACACAGAATCTGAAGTAGGCTCCATGCTCCAGAGAGCCCGATGTGGGGCTCAAACTCATGAACTGTGAGATTACCACCTGATCTGAAGTCAGATGCTTAACCAGCTGAGCCACCCAGACGTCCCAAAGTTTATCATTTATATGATTAACTAGCCACTCATTCCAAATGAGATAAATAAGCTTTCTTATATTAAAATAAGTAAAATATTGAGTCACATGTTGAAAAGTTATTAAAGAAGACAATTTAAGTCATGCAAACAAAATGAACACTTCATGAAGTGTTCTTTGGAGAACTGTAAAATGGGGTGGAAGACAAGAAGCTTTTATAGGATAAGGAAGAAAAAACAAGAAAATGAAAAATTAGAAAATGTCTGATCAGCTGGGGCAAAATAGTCAACCTTGTTTGGGGTGAGAATGCCCAAATTGGCTTGTGGATTAACTGACTGATATAGTATGTTGCGGGCTTTAAGAATTAAATCTACTGTCCCAATCAAAGAAGGGACATTCAGAGCACAGTGAAGCATGGCTTTAATCAACTTTCTTGCAAGAGCAGGTATCTGAAGGACAGGCACAATTGGGGCAATTTCAGCAGGCAATTTATCTCCTAGTGAGCAAGTCCCTCCCCTGATTCCTGGTTGGCTGAGTACTACAGCAGTTACAGCCTTACCCGGAAGTCGCCTATGCCTATGTAAGGCAAAAAGTACATTTCTTGAGGTGACACAGAGACTTCAGTTCTTTGGCATGTGCTCATTGCAAAGCCCTAGAAATAAGCCTGGTAAATGGAAAGGGGAAGAACCAGGAAGTGAAGTGTATAAGGGTTTGGAACTCCAGTGGAGGGGGAGGCGGTGCTCATACATATTTCTAACAGGTTGTAAACCTATTGTTCACTAGACAGTACAGCTTTTATTTGGTATTTCTGAAAATGAATCATCTCACTTACTTCTCACACTGGCCAAGTGGAGCAATTACAGGGACACAAAAGTTAATTGTTATTTCAGTTTGCTGACACGGCATCCCATGTAGTACAGCTCCAACTCGGGTCTAGAAATCTGTCTCAGCACACACTAAAAATTAATGTTCTCTCCTGAGAGAAAGAATAGGATTTGGCATTTTAAACAACTGAATAGTCTTTTCAACAAATGATGTTAGGATGATTGAACGTCTAAATGCAGAAGAAATGAACCATAACACATACCTTATACCTTACATAAAATTACTCATTATTTAGAACATGTCTCTAAATATGAAACACAAAATTAAAACTTCTAGAAGTGCAGAAGAAACTTTAGGTGATCTTGGATTTGGCCAGAAGATGTTAGATGAAACACCAAAGGCAAAATTCATGAAAGAAAAAAAAACTGACAAATTAGACTTTCTTAAAATTTTAAAATTGTGTTCTGTGGAAGATATATTAATGGAATAAGAAGACAAGCCACAGACTGGGAGAAAGTATTTGCAAGCCATGTAGCTGATAAAAGACATATCCAAAACCAAGTATTGTTAATAAAGCTAAATGGACATTTTCCACAAATTTTTGTTAAGTGTTTGACCATGAAAAAATAAAAAAGATAGAGTTCTGGTTACTGGTTAGAAAGTACGAACAATTTAAAGCATGCATCTTAGGGGCACCTAGGCTCCATTGGTTAAGCATTCGACTTTAGCTCAGGTCATGACCTCATGGTTCGTGAGTTCAAGCCCCACATTGGGCTCTGTGTTGACAGCTCAGAGCATAAAGCCTGCTTCAGATTCTGGGTCTCCTTCTGTCTCTGCCCCTCTCCTACTTGCGCTCTGTATCTGTCTCTCTCAAAAATAAATAAACTTATTAAAAAATTTTTTTAAAAAGCATGAATCTTAACTTTTATTTATTTATTAAAAAATGTTAAATGTTTATTTAGTTTTGAGAGAGAGACAGAGTGTGAGCAGAGGAAGGGCAGAGATAGAGGGAAACACAGAATCTGAAGCAGGCTCCAGGCTCTAGAGCTGTCAGTGCAGAGACCAACGCGGGGCTTGAACCCACGAACTGTGAGATCACGACCTGAGCTGAAGTCAGTTATTTAACTGATTGAACCACCCAGGTACCCTGAAAGCATCCATCTTAACTTTTAAAAAGTGGTAATGTTTTATTTTTTGTGACAAAATTATTCTATGAAATCCAAATGAGGCATAGTCAATAAAATAAGAATGAAAGAGGACTTCGGCTGCCTCTATTTGCCCTCAGATTTCTAGCTGGCTTATCTTTCCAGCTGGTCTCTTGGCTCAGACAGAAAACCCTGAGGGCAAAGCATCCCCAGAGGGGAACCAAAACTACCCCCTCAAGCACTACGGACTGCCCTGAGCCAGCAAGACCCCACCTGTGATTGACTCCAAGACAATAATCCATTTGACCTTTACTGCCCACTTGAGCATACTCACTCATCTTTACCCCACCTTTCCTTGTATAAATCTGGAAGTATTTTTTAGCACTTTGAGATGTTAGCTGTCTTCCTGATGTTGACTCAATGAACTAAATTTCTTTCTTTTTTCACAACTACTGGTTTCTGGGTTTTGTTGGCAGTGAGTGGCCCAACATGGTCTGTTTTGGACCCTGGGTACTCTTGCACCCCTGCACCCCAGCTACAAGAAACATTGAAAAGGAAATGAATATAATTGAATAAAACACATAGTTGAATAAAAGCAGAACTAGGATTTGAATGCTAAAGAAATATTAATAATTAACTCATAATGCTTATCATTTGCTAGCACTGCTCTACATACCTCACATATTTAAACTCCTTTTATTGTTTGACAACCCTATGAATGGACTGCTATTATATATTATGCCCGTTTTATACATTAGGAGATTGAGGCATAGAGTGGTTTAAAAAGCTTGCCCAAAGTTACATGGCTAGTAAATAAAGAAGAGCCATTTGAACACAAGGCTTGGCCCCAGTGTGTTTTACTGTATACTACCACTGAACTCAACAACCATTTCTCAAATGTCTACTATACACAAGGCATTGTACAAGACATAACAAAAAAAATAAAAGAGTATTACTCATGAGAAATTCATAAGGTTAAGGGAGAAACCTGTAGCTAACTCACTTTGGTAACAAGTAAGAGAGAACACCTTAGCCCAGGTGGGGAAAATCTCAGGTTTCAAATGAAAGTTGAGAAATCATTAGTGGCTTGAAGAATGTGTAGGTGTGGAAACCGATAAGAATGTAAAAAACACTCAAAGGAGGTTGGACTTTAGGTAAACTGTGGATTAAAAGCCCTGATCATTAAGTAAATAACATTTGAAAAAATTGGCTTCAGGCTAGTTTATTTTAGTTAACCCATTTTAGGCAACTGCTTTTGTTTTTATTTGCTTGTTTAGAAGGACTGGTTTTATATTAAAGTCTTCTTGAGCACCAAGTATGAAAGCAAGTGAGAGCCTGGAGATATACGCATGGTTATAATTTGATACCCTAGGGCTGTGGGTCAGAATCCAGACAAGAGCTTGTGAAAACACACAATGGGTCCCACCCATAGACTTTCTAATTCATTAGGTCTAGAGTTTACCAGAGAACGTCCAATTCTAACAAGTTTCCAGGGGGATGAGGTAACTCTAATGCTACATAGAAAATCACACCTAGAGAACCACTGTCCTGGGAGAATCACTAACTGGGAGCCAGGTTGCTATTTGGGAGGCCTTCACAGCTGAGTTTGTAATGAAAGTTATTTGTGATGAAAAACAGGGGGTAGTGGATTTGAGAAAGGGTTGGACATTTACAAAAGCAGGGACTATCAGAAAGGATTCTGGGAAGGCAAGTGGTGTAGGATGTTTGAAAGTTAGGAAGGATGGGTGGGAGGCCAGACAGAAAATGCAGCCCTTGCCCGCTAGACTATGGAGCTTGGCTTGTCACTGAGCTCTTGGGAATTGAAGGTTTTTAATAATGACAAGAGAGAAACAGTAATAACTTAATCACAAAACTCCTTTGACACCCATAAAAGTTAGGGATACTGGTCGCATTCCTTAAAAAATGAAAAAACTAAAACTTAATAATGCAAAAGTACTAAAAGCAAGTATTTCTAAGTGATCTCTTCCCAAACAAAAGTCTGAAAGTGGATTGCATCTTCCAAAAAGAGGGACTTCCATTAGGCATTTTATATTAGAAACTCAAGACAAATTTATTTAATGCTGTAACAACATTTAAATAAAAGTATTTCCATTTTTTTCTCCCTTTCTGGCTCTAGCTAACTACATGGGAGGGGAATATCATTGATTTTTCTAGGCAGATTTTGACATTTAAAATAATGCATAAGCCCAAAGGGCAGGAATTTTCATTACTTAGGTTTACTTTCAGGAAATCAAATTGCTGTTTGTATAATGTTATCCAGCAGGATTTGTTCCATATTAAGAATCAAAAGGACATTGTAAATGGATATTAATAATGCCTCAAATATATTTAAATCTTAGTGGGGAATTAAAAGCCAGCACAATGATAATGTACATTTGTCAGTGATTATACTGAGACATAATGCTAGTCAATACTTCAAAGAGGCAGGTAAAGCTAAGAACTAAGAACAAGAGTTTGGAATTGAAAAAATATAAAGCACTCAGAAATCACTCAGAGAATACATGTTTGAAATACAACTATGAAGCAAAAGGGATTTTGTGCCTATTAGTCAAAAGCTTTAGTTCAACATTGATGTGCCCCAATCACTTGTACTGGTGCTTAGCCTAGAAAAGATCTAGGCATTAACTGGCATGAACTAAGGGTAGATTGTGTTCTAAGAGTTTCACTCCACAAAGGAAAACTTTTAATTTCCAGAATATTTTGGAAATGCAACTGTGAACACCTCATTCACATGAACAATAGGTGGAAGGGAAAATGCTATTTGGAACACAGAAGGTGAAGAGAGGTAAATATCCAAAGCCAAAGAAATTGAATAAAAACTCATGTGAACATAAAATGAAGTGAGGAAGAAAACCTCACTTCTGCATGCAAACAAGTTTCTCCCTAGAGAAATTTGGTAAATTCCAAAAAGCTGCGGGAAAACACTTGATAAAAATGTAACAAGGAGAGGAAAAGAAAGGAAAAGAAATTTACTTAAAGCTGATCTACTGCCAAAAGTTTAATTTGTCCTTCCTTCAAAGTATATCTGTCAAAACCAGACTTTTTTTTTTTCAGTAAGAACCATTCCATCAATCTTAAAGTGTGAAATTCAATAAAATAGAGCAAAGAAATCTCAGTAATTCAGATCCATTTAAACTTTGCTCATATTCTGTCTCTCCTCTGTTTCTCTCTTCCTAGGCATAGAACAGCAGGAAATTATATTTTGGCACTGNGAAAAAAAAAAAAAAAAAAAAGTCTGCAAAGCCTAGCTAATAGTGATCACAGTATTTACTGTAGATAAGTTATAAACCAAGATTCTAACCCATACCTGTAGCAAGCAGACATTTCTTATTAGGCTTAGTCTTTCATGTTTTCCTACCAAGCATTTGCAAATGACCCACTACTCCTGCCATGGAAAAAAGCACTGCATTTCTCCTCCTTTGTTCTGGGGAGGGAACAGGGCTGGGGGGGGGGGGGGGGGACAGTCAAGGAGACAGGGCTAGTGAACACCAGTTTGTCTTTGCCACTCCTTACCCTTTGGGATCTTAAGCAAAGCAATTATTCATTCATCCATTCGTTCACTTAATCACTCCTTTTGAACTCAGACAATGGCACCGGAGAAGTAGTTGTGAGGAATTGCTAACTGAATAATATACAAGAGCTCTGCTAGCAAAAAATGCTTTATTTAGTCATTCCTTTAGAAACCGAGATATGAGGGGAGGGGTGCGCCTGGGTGTCCCACTTTGACCCACTTTGGCTCAGGTCGGGATCTCATGGTTCATTGGTTCAAGCCCTGTGTAAGGCTCTGTGCTGACAGCTAGCTCAGAGCCTGGAGCCTGCTTCAGATTTTGTCTCCCTCTCTCTCTGACCCTCCCCTGTTCGCGCTGTCTCTCTCTCTCTCTCTCAGAAATAAATAAAACATTAAAAAAAAAAAAAAGAAACTGAGGTATCATCTACAACTTATTTGTCAAGTCAGAGTTTTTTTTGTTTTTTTTACAATCAACTTATTTGTTAAGTCACATTTCCCTGAAAATAAGTAGACAAATTTTAAAGATAACTTTTAGAGAATATTGTAAAATCTTTAAAGTTACTAGGGGAAAAAAAAAAAACTGTTTCAGAGCCCAAAATGGTATCCTTCTATTTTAAAAGTTATTCTGATTTCAAAATAGAATAAGATTAAGGTTTATTTAATTTATTCCTTCAACAAACCTTTACTGATCACTTGCTATGTACCAAGAATATATGTATTAAGTCTCTTCCTTGAAAAAATAAATATACAGAAATCCCTGGATACAATAAAATAATCAAATACTTGTGAAGAAGAAAGAAATGAAAATAATTTTCTTCCAAATACCTATAAACGTAAGCCATTGTGTTAAAATCTACTCTAGAAATTAAAGAATAATTTTTTTCTTTATAGCCTGAGACTAATACCCATTGCCTGAAATGTCTGGATGACAAGCCTATTTTCAGTTTAGGATTATTAATAATACCACATTAAAATTATATTTTTTTATTAACAAAAGTAATACAAATAATTCCAAAGAGTATAAAATAAAAATCAGATCTTTTCACATTAATCCCATTCCCCAGGAGTTATTAATGGTAACATGTTCATTCATCCAGACTTTGTTTTCCTGCACACTAAATTATAATAGATGATCTAAGAAAGTAGAAATTTCCAAAGTACTGGAAAATTTGACAACAAACCTCTTCCATAATTGATGAGAACCAAAGAGAATCTTAAGCCACCAAAGACTGCCAACAGTATATTTCCAGTGGTGGCTTCTCCCAGTTGTCTGGTATTGTGCTTCCTTGCCACACTAGTATATGAGTAGCATGGTATAGAGAAAATATCTCTTCAACTCCTTCCTTGTCCTGTTGATGACCATAAAAGCAAGAAAATTATGAAATAATTTTTGATAACTTTCAAATAATAATAATATTATTTGAATATTCAAATAATAATATTTGAAAACGTCAAAATAATCACAGGATCAACATTTGACCATCTCGCTTCACAGGGTTTTAGCTGGTCCTTAACGATTCCTAGACTTGAATTATAACACCACATGTTAGATACTTCCAGCGGGGAGGCATCTAATATGCCTCCTTTCCCTGGCAGCCCTCTCATTCTATTGATGTCCCAGAGACCCTCAATTCTGGCCAAACACATAAGTAAAGAATAGACTAATATTTGTTCCTTCAATTACTGTTTCTGAACACTTGCCAAAGAATATTTAAGAAGGCATACCCTAAGAGGATCTTAAGGCCAAATTTCTTATTTTATAGATAAGAAAATTGAGGTCCAAGAAGTGAAAAGATTTTTCCAAAATTATACAGCAGCCTATTAAGCAGAGTCAATTCAGGACCTGAGTCTATATTCAAGTTAGAGAAGTACAGCAGGAAAGAAGCTTCCAAATGGTATAAGCTTCCCAATAAAATAAAACAAAATTTGAAAAAAGGGCAATAGAGCATGACTAGGTGCTTACCAATCCTTTATGACTTCCACAAAATTGCTACTGAGAGCAGAAAAAAAGAGCAATGTACAAGAAACATCAAAGGCAAGATTAACAATTTAATCTCCTGAGGAAAACATGCTCTGTGCCCCCATGTAAACTGCTCATAGATATTTTAGGTCAAAAGATTTTCCAACAGCCAGAATAAAACCCAACACTAAATTCTAGGAGTACATGAAGATCCTGTTAACATCTACTAAGCATCTTAAATCAGGTTCTATTCTCAATTATAAGGATTAAATTGATGCTGACATATTTCTGTTCGAAGGCTCTCTTTACCTAATGCCACATCTTAGTCTACAAATGTATAATCTTAGGAATATGATAGAAAAATATGATAAAAATATAGCTGGTAGAGATTCTAACCCACATCCTTAGTGACCTTACTAAATTTTCTTACCTGATTTTAACTGTCATACTCCTCGAGTGACAAACATCTAACTCACAAACACCTAGGATACAAAAATAGGCTGTTAGACCACTATTTTATTATTTTGCTTTATTTAAAATTTATTTTTGAGAGAGAAAGACAGAACGTGAGCAGGGGAGAGACAGAGAGAGAGAGAGACAGAATTTGAAGCAGCACAGAGCCCAACGTGGGGCTCTAACTTGTGAACTGAGAGATCATGACCCAAGGTGAGGTTGGACACTTAACCGAATGAGCCACCCATGCAACACTATTTTATTTTTTAAAGTAGGCTCCACACATGGAGCCCAATGCAGGCTTAGACTCACAACCCTGAGATCAAGACCCAAGATGAGATCAAGAGTCAGATGCTTAACCGACTGAGCCACCCAGGCACCCCTGGACCACTATTTTAAAATTAAACTTTGGGGCTCCCTGGGTGGCCCAGTAAGTTAAGCAACCCCACTCTTGGTTTCAGCACAGAGCCTGCTTGGGATTCTGTCTCTGCCTCTCTGTTCCTCCCCTGCTTGTGCACATGCATGCTTTCTTGCTCGCTCTCTCTCTCTCAAAATAAATCAACTTTAAAAAAAACTCTAAACTTTTGGAAAGTAATTTTTTTATTTGTTGGGTCTGGTCTTATGTGAGAGGCATGGAAAAGAAAATGTTTAAGAAAATTTGTTTATCATTGGTTCATTGACAGTTTGCCTTTCACTATGGCAGGCAGCTAAGTGCATGAGACTTTTGAAACTTCTTTTTATACAATCTAGACATATGTGAGACCAGTGAAGAATTTTGGAGGTAATGTTATAAAATCTTTCATTTTTACTTCATTTTTAGTTTGTCGTTTCTACCTAATCCTTCTATTTAAAAACTCTGATGATTTCTATTCCTTTACCTAGACTTCAAGAAATTGTCAAGGTGCCCCATGCTGTTTCACTGAGACAAATATCTAATTCTACAGAATTTCATTTGAATGAGGAGTCAGATCATTATTATATTCATTTAATAATATAATAGCCTCTTAACTCTCCAATATTTTCATATTTGGTGTTAATTCATTGACATAGACAATTGGGTATTTTCACTTTATGCAGTCTTCAACAGAGCTCATTAGAAAGCACTCTTTGGATCCAATGCAATTATGCAATTATTTGGGTCCATGGAGTTCATCTCCTGGGTTTCTCCAGCTTCTGTGTTTCAAGCACACTCTCCTTCAGTAGTTACTAAAGCCTAGATTCTACATGGTGAAAAAGTCTAGTCCTACTGGTTAAACATATAAATAATCTATACTAATTTTCTATCAAAAGGGTTTAGTGAAAAGTATTCACACAATAGAGGATGTGGTTCAGAAACTTCAAAATAAGTAAAACCACATTTAAATTTAAATATAAATGACCTGGTAAAATATGTATAGCATTATTATTATTATCCTTATTATCATTATCATTATTATTATAAGAGGCAGAAGAATCATGTTCTGAAGGTAAGAATGCCTGATTTTGAGACCTAGGTCTGCCACATACAGGCAGAGCTTGTGAATTTGGAGATATCATTTGGCGTCTCTAAATTTTCTTATCTGCCAAAACTGACAATTATGATGATATAACTCTGATTTCTTCAAAATGATACTATTGTAAAGATCAAATGAGCTGACTGTTCATTAAAAAGTTTTGTAAATTGTAAAGTGCTATGCAAAATCAAAAATATAGTAATAAAATATTTGTTTAAAAATGCAAAGTAATATCTCATTTTCTTTCTTTCACCAAACTGGAGAAAACTGAAGAGGTTTGGAATGACATTATACTTTCTTGCCTTAACTCTCTTTGTTACACTTTTGCAGCACAACTTAGATTTCAGGTAATTATGCTTATTGTTTCTGATTTTATGAAGCAATATTGATTATATGATAATGTAGCTATGTCTACCATTAAGAATTTCAACCAGCTTGTATAAATATATTATGTGATTATGTGTTAAAGGAAAAACAATTAGGCCTAGGTTTTTCTTTTTTCATTAATTTTATTTAAATTCAAGTTAGTTAACATATAGTGTAATAATGGTTTCAGGATGGTGTGCCTGGATGGCTCATTTGGTCAAGTGTCAGACTTTGGTTCATGTCATGGTCTCACTGTTCGTGGGTTTGAACCCCATGTCAGGCTCTCAGAGTCTAGAGCCTGCTTTTGATTCTGTGTCAGCCTCTCTCTCTTCCTCCCCTGCTTATGTTCTGTATCTTTCTCTCTCTCAAAAATAGATAAACATTTAAAAAATTGTTTTAATTTAAAAAATGGTTTCAGGAGTAGAATTTAATAATTCATCACTTACATATAACACCAAGTGCTCCTTAATGTCTATCACCTATTTAGCCCATCCCCCCACCCAATACCCTTCTAGCAACCCTCAGTTTGTTCTCTGTATTTAAGAGATTCTTATCATTTGTCTTCCTCTCTGTTTTTATCTTATTTTTCCTTCCCTCCTCCATGTTCATCTATTTTGTTTAAATTCCACATATGAGTTAAATTATATGTTTATCTTTCTCTGACTTATTTCACTTAACATAATACACTCTAGTTCCATCCACATTGTTGCAAATGGCAAGCTTTCATTCTTTTTGTTTGCCAAGTAATATTCCATTGTGTGTGTGTGGTGTGTGCATACCACATCTTCTTTATCCATTTGTCAGTCAATGGACATTTGGGCTCTTTCCATAATTTGGCTATTGTTGATAGCACTGCTATAAACATTGGGGTGATGTGCCTCTTCAAATCAACTCCTTTGTGTCCTTTGGATAAATACCTAGTGGTTGGGCACAGACTTTTTCATTTTACTAGTTAGACATTTACTTAATATCTTCTGGGAAAAATATAGAGAGGGCTATTCTATTTTTTTTATTTTTTTTAATGTTTTATTTATTTCTAGGAGAGAGAGAGAGAGAGAGACAGCGTGAGCAGGGGAGGGTCAGAGAGAGAGGGAGGCACAGACCGAAACAGGCTCCAGGCTCGGAGCTGGCAGTCAGCACAGAGCCCGACGCGGGGCTCGAACCCACGAACCGCGAGATCGTGACCTAAGCGAAAGTCGGACGCTTAACCGACTAAGCCACCCAGGCGCCCCTAGAGAGGGCTATTCTATTAAAAGTTAAGAATGGCCAACGTAAAAAATTTTTTTAAAATGAAAAGCAACCAAATTTGAGAGATAATCAAAGAAAAGCCTCCAGGGGAGTCTTTTCTACAGTAAAGGAGGATGTATTTAAAGCTTACTGAAAAGAAAGGAGCTATTAGAAAAATAAGAATTGTTGATAGGAAAGGATATAAGAATGGTGTCAAGGGAGTGAATCAGGCAAGGAAGATGAAGCACAAAAGTACAAGTGTTCTTAAGGGACAAAGAAATTGAGAAATGCTAACAAAAAGAGAGAAAGGTAATAAGCTAGGGAACTTCAGATATCCCTGGGGTTACACATTAAAGAAATAGTTATTTATGTCTGTGTCTATCTCAGCCACTAAATTTTGAGCTCCTTGAAGCAAGATGCCATATCTTATTCATAGATGTGTCTCCCAGAGTGACTATCTTAGTTCCTTATTGATAGGAGGTACTCAATAGGTACTGAGTTGAACCTGAAAAAAATTTACCTATATGGCATGTTGGATGCTGACTATGAAACACAGTGATAGGTACAAGCAAGACAAATCTCATTAAGTAATGAGATTTACTGGCTCATTTATCCATTGACAAAGTCTTCATGAGCACCATGTGTGAGGAAGACTCCGAGGATAAAGCAATGAATCATATGTGTTAAGATTCTGTTTTCTTTACAAAATTATAACCCAGATCTTCCAAGTTTAGTATTAGAAGAATTTTCAGATGATCAGGAGATAGTTGGACCACATGGCCATGATTTTTTCCTCTGGCCTTCCCTTGTTATGGAGTCTTTGAACTGTTATTGAGACAATCATACGGGGGAGGGGGCGCAGATCTCCTTTTTGACACTATAGCCCAAATATGAGTAAATGGCCCTCTCCTGGTTTCCTGTAATGCACTTAAATAGTCTATTGAAGATTGGGAGATAACAAAAGGTAACCTAAATAATAGCATGAAATTCAATAATCTGGGTTGAAGTTATACATGCCTCCAAAGCTCCTGGCTACCCTGAAGGAGCAGGGGGAGACAACAAACAAGCAGATCTTTGGGTGCCTGGGTGGCTCAGTCAGTTGAACATCCAACTCTGGATTTCCACTTAGGTCATGATCAACTCTGGATTTCTGCTCAAGTCATGATCTCACAGTTTGTGGGATCTAGCCCTTGCTTAGCATGGAGCCTGCTTGGGATTTTCTCTGCTCTCTCTCTCTGCTGTCCCCCTCCCCCAATAAAGAAATAAACATTTTTTTTAAAACTTAAAAAAAAACCCAAAAAATCAAACAAATCTTATCTGTGTCCTTCTGTCTTGGCTCTCCTTTTGCTTTGATAGGAATCACCCAAGAGTACAGTTTAATAGGAATCACCCAAGAGTACACTTCCAAACATTCTGATTCCTTGACCTTTGGAGGTCAAATCTTACTTCATATCAATTTTGGGCCCAGTCACTCAGAAAAACTTTCCTGTCTGAGGAGTAGCCCCTTTCCTTGGCAACGATCAATAAGAAGACTTAGTTCTTGACCCTGCATCACAACACGATAAGCTGAACATTCTCTCAAGGGATACATACATACAGTAATAGTACAGGTGGGAAAGTTAGTTCTGTATCATAAGGTTACTATACTATAGTTTCCTCTTTCATTTGTATTTAGGGAAATGTGTTCTGTGTTTATTAAAATAGTGAGAATAATGGAGCTCCTGGGTGGCTCAAGGGGTTAAGAGTCCAACTTCGGCACAGGTCATGATCTTGCAGTTCGTGGGATTGAGCCCCCCCCTCAGACTCTGTGCTGACAACTTAGAACCTGAAGCCTGCTTCAGATTCTGTGTCTCCCTCTTTATGCCCCTCTCCTGCTTGCTCTCTCTCTCTCCCAAAAATAAACAATAAAACATTTTTTAAATTAAAAACACAAAATAATAAGAATAATATAAAACTAAGTTTGTAGATTGAGTCTAGATATCCTACCAAGTTCCGTATGCATAGCATACAGAAAGGAAAAAGACCCGTACATACACAGGTTCAAAATTTGAACCTTTATTACTTTGTCTCAAAGTACTCTGTGAAGGGGAAAAGGTTGTGGAGAAAGGATAGACAGGATGAAAAGCTACCCTTTAAATGTCTCCTATGTGGTAATATAGTTGTAGCAACACTCACAAATATCTCATTGTGTCTTCTCGACAACACTATGAATTCAGCTCATTTTATAGGTGTGGAAAACAAAACACAAAGGATCTAAGTGAAGAAATCTGTTCATTAGCTTATAATTATTGTATTAAATTAGATTGAACTCAGCTTCAAGCAGTCACTCAATGGATATTTACCGTGAATTTACTATGTACATTCACGCATTACAATATATTATAGGGGAAACAGAATGACATACATTTTCTGTCCTCAAATTACTTCCATTCTAGTAATGAAGGAAAAAAGCACTCCACTAGTGAGGACGTTATTCATAACCACTGAAATAATATTTTCAGATGACAATAGTTAGAGTAAAGCAACTATCCAGCAGTTTAAAAAGCTAATGGCAAGTGAGAGAAAAGAGGCAATGAACATGTAATAGGATACTCCCTGGACATGTTGGTTCAGGTTAAAAATTCTCAAGCTCCTTTAAATATGAAATTTGCTCAGTTATATTGAGTCATTCATTCCAAGACTGCCTGGGGGTAGGAACATTAATTAGAACCAATTGTAGCAGATCCAAATCTAACACAGATCTCCACTTTAAAAGGCAGGGGGAGGAAGGAGTGGCAAACAGACTCATATATCCAAAAAAGAATTGTTCTAGAAAGATCAAAAAGGAAAGGCAATTATGAAGGGAAGCTGCATCAGAAAGAAAAGCACTGAACAGAAAGAGAATAGCTGCTCTAAGAAGTAATAAAAACGGTATCTGACAATATACTGTAGCTAAGCACATGGATCTAAACATCAAAAAGACCTGGATTTGGATCCTGGCTCTCTTGAAGAAGGTTATTTGACATCTTTGAGTCTCAGGTTTCTTATCTGTAAAATAGGGGAAAACAATACTATTACTTACCTTGGTATGGTTGTTGTAAATGTTGAATAAGCAAGTGCAAATAAAATGTCTGGGACATTGTAAGCTCTCAGTGAGTGGTTTCTATTACGATTACTCAGTGATTTGAAGAGATTGTATCCTTGAATTTGGTGAATAGATAGTAATCCACTAGTTTGTAGGAAAGATTTTTGGACAACACAAACAGAGAAGTGGAATGGGGAGTGATTCTTGGGATTAGTGGACAGCGACTAAAGTTACTATATGTCCTATATTTCTCAGGAAAGTCCTCCACATAGAAAGGTACTGCCCATGCATCCTACATTTGAAAATGTTCCTTTAGACATTAGTGTAGGTAATAAAGAAAAAAAAAACAAAACAAAACCCTAAAACTCTGTAGAATGACCTGAACCTAGAACTGAACTCCATTTTATTTAGCCTTCTTAGCACCACACACCATGAGGATATTGCCATCATCCTCTGTTCCACCTGTAGTTGTCTGTCCACCATTCTCTCTCTTGCTGTTCTGTCATCTTGCAATGGGGCAAGTCAACCAACCAGCCATCTTCCCTTCTGTGGGAAGAAACTTCAGCCCAATAATGTAGCTAGTTCAACAATCTCTTCAGTACAGTATGGGACATATTTTTAGAGGCTGTACTAAATGTACTTTGTTGACAGGAAAAATCCTAGAAAAATGTAATCGCTTTCTGAAAGAAATATAAAAATGCTTCACAGAAATTCCATAGAAATTTTAGAGCACATGAGATATCCATTCCTCACAACACTTTAAGAAAATTACGTGCTATGCATGCTCTCAGAATAACATGCCAAGTAGTATAATTTTGATAAAGTGTACCTGTCTTTCTACCTCTTTGTTTCTTTATGCACTCCTATTTCTCTATTTTAATTAAAAAGCACATAATCAAAACAACCAAAAATAGTAAATCCGGTGGCTGTGTATCTATATTTTGGGGGAAATTTGGAAGTTCATGGAAATTTCTTCTCTGAAAACATCCCTGTAGCAATTGACTATATAACTTTATTAGCAGAGTCACATGTCAGTGTGAGGCCTGGATTAACATCAATATAATCTCTCTATGATTTCAATCTCTGGCTCATGCTTGCTGCACAGGATTGATTGCAGGTTACCCTGAAAAATGAGAACAAGAAAAACAAAAAGGCATATCCTCCTCAATGCAGTTAGCATGAGAACACAGTGACATGTGGTACTTTTGGTAAGGCAGTTATCTGGGTCATCCCATGTATTAGCATATAATTTCTTCTATCCACCAAAAGAGTTGGTCAGGGCAAAACATTAACTTAATTGATCAGACAATTGCACATCCTATACTATCAAAGGAAAAAGTAAGGAAGAAACAATTACAGTAGGTGGGTAGGTTTGTTCTGGGGAACTGATTAGGATGTGCTGTCAGAAAGTAAGGCATTATAGTTCATAATGAAGAAATTCATTACAGGAAGAGAGCCAAAATAGACATGACTTCTTTTGACCATTTATTTGTCTTACTGTAATAACATAATTACAAGACATAAGCGTATGTAGCATTTTTTGTTATTTATTACATCTCATAATATTTATAGTAGGTATCTTAAAGGTGAAGATAAGTTGTTGATGACATGAAGATAAGTTGTTTAGGGTATGTAATGTCTTGATTTTATTCCACAGTTTTTGATAGATGAAGAAGCTAGGAAACGACAATCCTGGCAAATTGCCAAAGATAGCAAAAGTATTTAATGTCAGAATTGGAAGTAGAGCACATCGTTCCTGCCTCCTGATTCAGTGCTAACAGATGTGTCTATTTCCACAATTTTTTTCAGGCTATGGTTACTTAGAGATTTCTGGTGAAGAAATTTCTTGAATTAAACACATACTTTAAGTATTTTCTACTTGTGATTATGTCTTTTAATTATGTCAATGTGTTTTGCTTTTATGATTTTTTACCTCTGATGAAATCTTATGGAAGAAAGTACAGTATCAGCTCCTTGAAGGTATCTTTGAAAAATTCACAATATTATGATTCAAAATAATATAACTCAGCACAAGTTTATGTACTATACTCATTAATTCAGTCAAGAAACCTTGAATGTCTACTATTATCAGGCCTAGTAGTTACAATTTCAGTTCTTTTCATGACAGCCTTGCAAGTACATATTATGCTTCCATTTCAGATAAAGTTAAGCAATTTGTCTGGTATCATGAGTGGCAGAGCCAGAATTTGTACCCTGTCTTAGCCCAAATCTGTCTTACTCCTAAAGTCATAGGATTTCTATACTGAAATAACATGTCAGGGGCCCTTCTCTCAAAGTGCTTTGGATATTCAGGTTGGGAGGAAGACATATCTGGCTGTGGGGGTTACACTGAGTACAGCTTTACAAAAGAAGGAGCATTGGAACTGGTCCTTGAAAGATGTTCTTGTTTTGATTGTGTGGGGATAAGACTTTGAGAAGTGAAAGTCAAGAACAATGTCAAACAAAGGTACAGAGTGGAGTCAGGGTATATGTAGGGAACAAGTTTGGATAGAATTTAGGGTTAGTGAAGAAAAAATGTGCTAAGTTTGGAAAGGTCTCTGAACCCAGGTTCTAAAGATCCTTGAACAAAATGGCAGTGGGGTGTCTTTACTAATTACCATTAGCTTAGAAATATAGATATGAATACAAAACACACATTCCTAAAAGTTTATTTTTTTTAATGTTTTATTTATTTCTGAGAGAGAGAGAGAGAGAGAGAGACAGTGTGAGCAGGGAAGGGTCAGAGAGAGAAGGAGACACAGAATCTGAAACAGGCTCCAGGCTCCAAGCTGTCAGCACAGAGCCCAACGCGGGGCTCGAACCCACAAACCGCGAGATCATGACCTGAGTCGAAGTCAGACGGTTAACCAACTGAGCCACCCAGGTGCCCCCACAGTCCTAAACATTTAATGTAACAAGGTTAGGAGTATCACCCTCTTCTTAAGGGGACTTTTTATTTTTTTTAATTTACAAAGGGTAAGAGAATCCTTCTACTTGATAAAATTTATGTAAGAGTGTTCAGCATACCAAAAATAAGCTTTATGGACCTTTTAGAGAAAGTAAGAAATTGATTGATTATTGGTTTCAAAAAGCAGACCATGAAAGTTTAATTGAAGGTGCCTTGCTTTAATTTAGATAAACATAATTTTAAGTTTGCTTTATTAGAGTTTAAACTTTTAGTTATGAAACTCAGTACAATGCCTTAACTCTATTTCTTTGTACTCATCAACCATCCAATGTTGAAATGATGGATTGTATGTATGCTGCACCCATACTGAAGCTGCTCAGTGTTTTTATTTATGGTGGCAGTATGTTTAACTGAAACACTCTTTCCCAGCTTCCCTTTCAACTAGTTGTGTCTTGTCATTAAGGTTGGGCCAATGAAATCTAAGGAAGTACTTTTTAAGTGGGTCTTCTAGGAAAGTGCTTAGAGATTAGGGTAATTTTTGCCCTTCCAGGAAAATGGATGGTATTCCATTTTCCCATTGGGTAGCTGAAATCCCAATGACCATAATATCTTAGATAGCCTCTTAGACCATGATATCTTAGTACCTGTGAACAGAATAGAAACATGAATAGAATTAGAAGACGTTCCTCTTCTGGGAAACTACATTCCCTTCCAGTATACAGATCCCATTCACTTCTTGGTCAGGTGCCTTTGCAGTAAACAAACTACACAGCAGTATGAAGTGGCCCTGACAGCTGTATTGGACACCGAGGCAGGAAATGAAGCCATGTTTAAGAATAACAGAGAGNTGGAAACTAATTTGACAATAAACTATTAAAAAAAAAAAAAAGAATAACAGAGAGGAGACTGATCCCTACTGACCACAGATGTGCTATATCAGCCATGAATTGACTACTACTAGATTTCTTTTATGTGAGAGAAAAATAAAATTTATTTTAAGTTATGTTCACTTTTGGTTTCTTATATAGCAGCTAATTGCTAGTAAATTTCGACAACATGGTATGGTTTAAGAAGTGTTACCAGTAATTAATTAATTATAAAGCTGTTCCTTGAGCATTATATATCCTTCTGTGATGTGCTAGGAATACAAACAGGGCTTAAATTGAAGTTGTGAAGGCCAGTTACCTACTTACATATATAATTACAGTATACCATGATATGGTTGCTCGATTTGCATATTGCACATAGTCATCTGGCCAAGAAGTGAGTGTGGGCTGGGCTTTGATAGAGTGCCTTCATACAGACAAGGAATCTTTTCCAGTTCATCTCCACAAATGAGATTCAACCTATAATAATGCCTTATCGTACTTTAGTTCAGTGATTTTCAAACTTATTGATTAGTAGTTAGCCTTCTTTGAAAGAACCCATATGCAGAAACAATGTGTTAGTCTGGATGTTTTGGTTTTAGAGGTCTAGCTCAAATTTGGATGTAGAAGAGAATTTACTAGTTAATTAACTACATACATTGTAATTAAAGTGGGCACAGTGTGCTAAGGAAATACACAGTACAGTAGGGCTTTTAGAGATGGCTTCACAAAGAAGTAGTGCTTGAGCTAAATCTTGAAGGATGATTTCAAGAGGAGGACAAAATAGGAAAGAGCATACTATGCTGAGTTAGTAGCTTGTGCAAAGATATCTAAGAGAGCATGTTCTGTTTTGGAAATAAGCAATTCATTAGAAGTAGGGGTGTGAGAGAAAGGCTGATAGTTAAAGGCTGCAGGTGGTGGTAAAGGCTGCAGGTGGTGGTGGTGGTGAGAGGCAGATCATTAACAGCTGTATATGCTTATGAAATTGGTCTTTAGCTTATAAATTATGAAAGTCACTGAAATATTTTTTAAAAATTTTTAAATTTTTAAAATTTATTTCTGAGAGAGAAAGAGAGACAGTGTGAGCAAGTGAGGGTCAGAGAGAGAGGGAGATACAGAATCTGAAACAGGCTCCAGACTCTGAGCTGGCTATCAGCACAGAGTCCATCGCGGGGCTCGAACCCACGACCTGTGAGATCATGACCTGAGCTGAAGTCGGACGCTCAACCGACTGAGCCACGCAGGCACCCCATCACTGAAATATTTTTAAAAGGAGAGTAATATGAATAGACTATGTTTTAGGAGGATATTGGGATGGTACTTAGTAGGGATCCATTAATAGACAAAATGCAAAAACTCAAGAGGAAAAAATGCAAGAGGAAGCAGGTGGACTTAAGGCATCAGTTCACCTTGATGGAGGGAATAGATTAATGAAAATATTTAGTAGGTCAAAATGGTAGATTGTGGTGATGATGAGGGAGGAAGGCTAAGGATGATTCCTAGGATTCTGCATTGGGGAATAATTCATATGATTATATGACCATTAGCATGATGGTACCATTTTTAATGAGAGAGGGTCACACAGATCAGGAATAGATTTTGGAAAAAAGACAATGAGCTCAGTTTTAGGCATACTGATCCTGAAATATGTATATACTGTCTGGGTGGAGATACCCAGGAGGAAGTTGTCAATTGACAATGTAGGTCTGAATGTGTGGAGAGAGCTCTGGATTAGAGATGTAGATTTGGAAATTATTAGCATAGAAATAGTAGTTATGGGCACCTGGGTGGCTCAGTCTGCTAAGTGTCAGACTTCAGCTCAGGTCATGATCTCACGGCTTGTGAGTTGAAGCCCCACATCGGGCTCTGTGCTGACAGCTGGAAGCCTGGAGCCTGCTTCAGATTCTGTGTCTCCCTTTCTTTCTGCCCCACTCGCACTCTATCTATCTCCCAAAACTAAAATAAACATTAAAAATTAAAAAAAAAAAGAAAGAAAAGAAATGGTAATTAAAACTTGTAGACCTGACCATCTTAGACGCAGAGTTTGGGGTCCAATATGTGCAACATGTGAGAGGCGTAAAGAGGAAAAGGTATCTATTATGGCCTCCATGCAGCTGAATATCTTCCCACTAAACAGTCAGTAAGTGAAATTGCTACTGTTGTGATTTATTCTTTCAGATTAAGGTAGTGTCTCTAAACAATTACCTCTTAAAAATACCATTGGGATGAATTAACAGGCAAGAGGATAGTGAAATGAAGAGAAAAACTGAGCAAGGTACCTGGAGATCAGTTTCTAATTCTGACTTTGCCATTGACCACCTGTGTAATGTTTAGCAAGTCACTTTGCCTTTGGTTCCTCATGTGGAAAATGAGGAATTAGGACAAGGTGACCTTCAGCGTTTGGTGGGCTATGATTCAACCAATAATAGTGTCTTATTATAGTTTAGTTGAGTGACTTTCAAACTTATTTAGCAGCAGTTAGCCTTCTTTAAACAAACTTTCATGCAGAAACACAATGTATTAGGGTGTTTTGGCTGTAGATGTCTAACTCAAGAAGAGAATTTACTAGTTAATTTAACCATACTATGTGAAAAGGTGGAGCTGTACCTCATGAGGTGACTGGAAACCCAGACTGGGGCATCACCAGGACTTGCTCACTTGAAATACTTTTTTTGTAAATTTTTTTAAATTTTTGAAACAGAAAGAGACAGAGCATGAGCGGCGGAGGGGCAGAGACAGAGGGAGACACAGAATCTGAAACAGGCTCCAGGCTCTGACCAGCCTGCACAGAACCCAATGCAGGGCTCAAACCCACGAACCGCGAGATCATGACCTGAGCCGAAACTGGAGGCTCAACCGACTGAGCCACCCAGGCACCCCTTTATATAGTTTGTTTGTTTTTTTTTAACGCATGAAATACTTTTAACTCTGTGTAATGGCTTCATGCTACATAAAGTATGTGGTCACTATCAAGACTTGCCATTATCAAGACTTCCTTCTTTTCTCAGGCTATCACTGTGGTGGAATAACACTTCTTCCCTTAGCTCCACCTGAACACATCCTGGGGAAGAGCTCTGTTTACTTTGGCTTGAGTCATATGCCCACCCTCTAGCCAAGACGTTGGGGGACTGAGCTGCAGCTGCCACTAGAGTCACCTGTTTATAGTACAGGCAGGCACAGTTTCCTCAAAAGAAAGGAGCACTCTTTGTAAGAAAAGGAAAGTTACCAGGGAGACCATCAGAAGGTCACTATGTAAAACACTACAAGCTTTCTAGTTGAAGTCCCACCTACCTGGTCCCCTGTGCATACCCTAGGTGGTTTCTGAAGTATACCTTTGAAGACCGAGTGAGGATCTTTGGAATATAGCACTGAATAATTGATTTTATTAATTGGATAGCATGCCAGGTGCCTGTGAATCCTTAACAAACTGAAGCAGTGGATATTTATTGATAGTGGTAGTGCTAAACTAAAAAATTTCTGGAATAAGAGAAATAGAAAGAGTGGTGCTGATGTTGATGGGGCGGAGGTGGAGATTCCGAATATTCAGAGATCAAGGGACTTGAGATGGGAAATAGAGAGGAGGCAGGAGGGCACCACGATGACCTTTGCCTACCTTGCCATTTTATCTAGGGCTAACATATCATATGGCATACTATATAATAGTGGGAAATGCTCATCTTTGGCTAAAGTGGGGGGATGGTCCTTGGTGTCATCCATAGACATTTTAGAAAAAGGAACAAAGGGGAGGTTGATGGAAAAAGAGAGTTGACGGACCCGGAGAGTGGCAGAGGCAATGAGTAAAGCCACCTTTCTTGGATGAATATACCCATGGTAGATGGTACCTAAAAAATACTAGAAATAAAGTCATGAGGATAGAGGGAGACAAAAGAGGAATAAAGTGAGTAAAAGATGAGAAGGTGGAGAAGAGTGTTGTTCAGTAAAAGGTAGACTATGTCACTGGAATATAGTTCGGATACCCTGTCAGGAGGTGTGGGAAGTAAAAATTCAAGATCTTCTTGATTAATACTTGTTTAAAAGTTGGACTAATGAGTATGACATAAGTTACATTTAATCATTTTACTAATTACATCTTATTCAATAATTTAAATGTGATATTTTTCTTTTCTTTTTTTTTACAAATAGTTTATTATCAAGTTAGTTTCCATATAACACCCAGTGCTCATCCCAAGTGCCCTCCAGATACTTTTCTTGAAAAATTATGTAGCTATTAATATAAGTGTACTGAAATCTGTAAAATCAAATTTAGTTGATTCTTTATCAAATAGTGATAATGTTCTTGAAGAAAAAACTTTCAATCTTTACCTTTCGAGCAAGCTGTTCAAAAGAATTTCAGAAAACAGATAAAAGAACATGGTTCTCAAGGATTTTATAGGTCCAGCTAGATATACTACTGACAGAAAAAACAGATCAGATATACTCAGATCAAATATTAATTGCTAATTTGGAAAAGACACAGGTGGTCACTAGAACATCAGGTGCTTTTTTTTTTAATTGAGAAGGAATGAACAATCTTATAGCAATGCAAATAAACTTAAGGGTTGTTTCAGAACAAATTGTACCTATACAGTGCTGCTAGTTACCAACTTGGTCAAAAAGGCCTTACTTAAGCCAGAAGTTTTCAATTGGATAAATCACTTTTCTTTAAAGACTTTCTTATTGTTCTTATTTTTAATCTTAATAAAAAATTGTAATATCTTACAAATGTGAAAAATTCCCATGAAATGAGACATCAAAAACAAGTTACTATTTTGTTGCCAACTTTGATCTACTATAAAACTGCTTTTTAAAAATGGTGTAAGTGCTAATCTTTTGTTACTGTTGGAAGGTCTTTTGAATTGGAATCTTAGTATTTTAGTATCAATGAAGATTTAATTTCTCAGCATCTATACAGTGCCAACTATTTCAAAATTATTTCTCTAATCTCAATCTTACAGCAAATGAGAAACAATCTGTTTTTTGGATGATACAGTTATACTTATTAATATGTAAAAGTTTTGCTTTCCTTTTGTTTTCAGTGAGTTAATACATTTGCTAAGGGTAGAGATTATTTAAACTTAATCTGCATTCAGTTGACTTTTTTAAATTAAAAAACCCAACAACCCATTATTCTTAATTCTGTATGTCACAATTATAATTATTCAATGGTTTGTGATCACTTACTGTGTAAAATTTAGAGACCAACAATGAATATTCCCTGTATAAATATGAGCTTCAGGACCAGCAAACACCACCATTTATTATTGCTTCCTTAATGTCCACAAAGGTTATCCCCTCTTCAGTCACTACTGCTAGTCAGCCTGTGAGAGTGACAGTGAGAGTGGCTCAAGTAAAAATACCAGTGCCATTGGCCTTATCCTCCTGGGTATTATGACTATGTGTTACCTTTCATAATTTCGTTTCTGGTTGTTCTGTGAGAATTTCCTGTTTAGAGATAGTTTCCCTTACAACAATTGTGAGCTACTTAATAGGGCCTACATATGCTTATCTTTGTGTTTCTGAGGCTAAATATGTATGTCTGGAACATAATATCCCCTCCATAGATCTTTGTGTATTATTATAAATGAATAGCTAGGAGTTTATATTTCTATATGTATTTGAAGAAGCTTAAATCTTTGAGAATATGCCATCATTACATTTATATTTTTCAAGTGTTTATTTTACTCGTTTCTTCAACAGTTGGTAGTATTTCTCCTTGGGGAAGAGTGTGTGCCAAGGAGAAATGCTATGGCAAAATGCCATTCAGGCAGGTTTACTATTCTAGGCTCCTGAATTGATTTGTTTCTTTGTTGCTTACAAAGTCAGAGATAACTATTCATATATATCAGCCTAGACTGAAGATGGTTGGCAACGAGTGAGGTTTCTTCCAGCATTAAGGCCATTTTGCCATCTATTAAGAAGATGGAATAGGGGTGCTAGAGAGGGAAACAGAAACTTAACACAGGTGGAAAACAAAGTAGCCCACGGTCTTCTCTGTCTTAAGGGGCTTCTTCAATCACTCACTTTCTGGTGACAAAAATGAAAGTGGTGCAATCGTTCCTTTGCAACGGTGGACTCTTGATGTCTGATCACTTCCGGCTAAATGATGATTTGTATTCCCCCCCTCCCCCCGGAGATGGAGGCCTTTGGCATTCAATAAGGCCTAATTAATTGCAACCAACACAACATGCTTAGTATGCTAAACAATAAATGGTTCTGTTGGAAACAACACGCATTTTGGGGGGAAAATACTCTCCACTGCTAATGTACCCTAATGCTGTTTAAGTATACAAGTCGGGAGCACGCACTGAAAGATTGTGCAAAACTGCAATAGCACTGTTCTGCCTCTAGAGTTGGTATAATTTTCGGACTATCGGTGGTAAAAGCAGAAGCTGACCCACAAAAACATAATAAACCACAGAAACTTAAAATGTCAAGGCCATATTCACCAACTAAACATTAACCTTTCTAGTTTACAGTTTGATGTTTTCATTCCGTAGGGGGCATGGCCACACAAACGTAATTCTATCGCGAGAAGGGAGAATGAGAAAATAAATACGATGGGGATGATCGCTGAGCGTCACAGGTTCTTTTATTTACTTTTTGCGATACAACTTAAGAGATGTTTTACGTTCAAACAAACAAACAAACAAACAAACCCATCGAGGATGTCAGGAAAGCTTTCCTTCCGTCCCTTCACCTCACCTGGAGTCTCATTAGCTCCCCAGACCAGCGCACGGCTTCGCGGTCAGACAGCCTCTGGAGAGCAAGCAGTAAACAGCGCCGAGTCCAGGAGCGAACACAGGGTGAGGAGGGCTCGCCAATCTCTTCCCCACCATGGTCTGTGGACGTGGATTTTTGACACCCCACCAGTCTTCCCAGCTCTGCTCGTCACTCAAGCCAAGAAAATTGAGTAAAAAATGCAATAAGGGTAAAGGAGAAAACGGGTGAGAGTCCTGGCAACCGCGCGCGCACGCGCGCCAAGAGGAAACGCGGTGACCAGGGGGCGGGGCCGAGGCCTGGGGCTGGAGCTCCGCCTCCTTCCCCCTCACCCCACCCTCCCGAGCAGGGGAGTGACTGACTCTCGCCAGCCCCTCCACGTCAATCAACCCTCCTCCTTCTCGCACTCTCTGCACCTTGTTATTAATCTCAATACCGATATCGCGCGGACGCCTCTCCCCCGGTCCTCGGGGGTGTGAACGTGTGTGAGCGAGAGCGAAGGCACCGAAAGCTAGCGTCTCTGTGCAGCAGCCTCGGGCCCGGCAGCAGCAGGCGCAGCAGCAACCCCCGCAGCGGCGACAGCCCCAGCGCCAGGAGGCCAAGGCCAAGGCCAGGCTCTGCGCGGCTCTCGGAGTAATTGCCGCGGCTTCAGAGGCTGCGGGGGCGCAGCTTCCTCCGGCGGGGGGCCTTC
>NW_027530998.1:527440-528036 GCF_008692635.1 Crocuta crocuta | reverse complement strand
TGCCTGTGGGTGTTTGTGTTTGCGTCTGCGGCCGCGGCTTCGGAGGGGAAGCATCTGTGGGGGCCTGGTGCGCGCGCGCGCGTGTTTGTGTGTGTGTGTTTCCCCTGCCGCGGGGAAATGGCTGCTGTTGCTCCTTCTGGGCCAGAGGAAGAGAATGAGGTAGAGTGTTTTTGTGCCTCCGAGTAGATTCGAGAGTGTTGGGAAGAGGAGCGCGTCCTCGGGGAAATGAGGTGGGAGAGGGACAAATGTGCGTGTGGGTGTGCGAGTTGGGACCCTGGCCGGCGGGGAGGCGGCCTGAGGACCCAGAGCGAGTGGGTGTGTGTCGGGTGTGGGGCAGACCCGTGCCCCTGTCGGAGGCGGCGAAGGTTCCGGGGTGTGTTGGGGGGGGGTCCGCGCCCAGGGCCCGGGACTCTGGGGGTGGATTTCGTGTGCCTGGGACCCCCGAGTGGCGTGCCTCCTCCTGCCCCCCTCCCCCTTTGGTGGCCGAGGCTCCGTTGCCTCGCAGGTGAGCGCCGCTCGGCTTCGACCCGGCCGGGGAGGGTGAGTGTGTGTGCGGTACACGCACGGCAGCCAGGCCGGGAGAGCTGCGAGTCGGG
>NW_027530998.1:439231-527292 GCF_008692635.1 Crocuta crocuta | reverse complement strand
CCTCGGCGCCCGCCCGCCAGCGCGCCAGCCTCCTCGGACGTCTCCCGGGACGCCTCCCGGGACGCCGGGGCCGCGGGGGCCCAGGGCGCTGCCTTGGGCCTGGGCAGGTGAGGGTCGGAGGCGGGACGCGCGGATTGCCGTCGCCTCGGCCGCCTCCGCGTCTGCTGAGGAGAGGCGAAGGCATATTTTGGCGTTGGAACTGCAAGCTCTTCCCCTAGCCGACGGTGGGACCCGAGGGAAAGTGAATCAAAGCAGTAAATCTCGGGAATACGCGGTGTCGAGATCCCTTCTCTTCATCCTTCCCCGAAGGCTGGGTGGAGGGACTAAGTACACGTTTTCAGTTTTCGTTGCCTGTTTTGTCGTGGATAAGGTGTGTGCATTTTTTTAGGATAAACATTTTTTTTGAGAGGCGGGGGAAGAAATGGAAGCTGGCTTCCCAGTCCTGTGGTGTTGATGAGATTGGATCGATTTTGTACATTTGAAATTGTTTTATCCTGCCTCCTAGGGGGAAAGGCGTGTACACGCGGATCTGAGGAGGTCTGTGAGCAAGAGGAAGTTACTGTAGCTGTCATCGTCCTTAACTCGGCCTATTTAGCTTATAGGCTGTTTTGGTGGGTTTTCAGGGAGTTTAGCTGAGCCGTTTGCATACAGTGGAAGCACAGTACTACATACATTTTAGGAGGATATACTACCTTATTGCCTCTACTTATCTTAATTGCCAATCAAGATAGTTGTGTACAAACAAGTTTTCACTCCCAGTCTCCAAAACCTAGATTTGTCTATCCAGTGGGTGCTTCTGAAAAGCTGTTTTGCAAAATGGAACTGTAAAGATCAGTCTGCCAAGAGATGTACATACAGTTCATTTTAGACCCAGATATAAATTAGTACTTGGATAAATTACTTACTGATCTATTTTACTCCACCCTCTTTGCGTTTGCATCTAGTTAGCTCATCTAGCTAAAGTCCTTACAGATAAAGTCATGATATAGATTCGATCTTGGCAGACCATGCTGTGTATAATGGCCGGATAGCTCCATTTCTAAACCTGGTTTCACAAAGAAATGTTCCAGGCTGTTCACTGGGAACAAGAGTGGAGGGAAGAATGGGAGTGGAGAGCTGTTTTCTATGACCGTTGCTGGAAAAATAACATATGTAGTTTAGTGGAAAAAAGGACTTGTTTTACAGAACTCAGAACTCTGGCTGTGCCGTATTTCTTAGCGGTTTTTAGTTTAGCAAGTTACCTAATGTCTATAAGCCTCTGTTTTCTCATTTATTTGTAACAAGAGGATAATACATTTATAGTGAGGTTGTCCTGGGGATAGAATGAGAAAACTTGTTTGGCATATAGTAGATGCTTAGTTAAATATTATTCTTTCTGTAGCCCTCATTGTAGGCATGGAAAACGATGTGTAAGTACAAATACCCATTGGATAACTGAGAGCAGTATTATGTAACTGTAAGTTAAAAATCACAACAGAACAGTTGAGTCCTTTGATATACATAAGGTATATATAAACAAATTTTAATGTTGTGTTTTGTCTTTTTCCTAGAAATAAGACTGTCATTAAAGTAGCCTAGTGTATTAGTTTATAGAGGCTATCCGGTCATACTTTTTTTCCTTGTGTTTTTGAATAGGCCAGCTCAGTTTCATTACTTTTTATGAATTCTGGTTATGCAGCCTGGAAATAGTGTTGTATACAGTATATATATGCTCCTATACAGTCAAGCATTAAAATAGATCAAGGGACTAGTGTTTACCTTTATACAAAGTGTAAGTGCCAAAAAATAGCTGTGTAATTCTTTTAGTTAATGTTGACTGATTAGGTAAACAAAAGCCTCTTGGAATATTTTCCTGAATAGCTTAAGGAAAAATCCTCAATCAACTTTCAATAGTTTTTCCATTTTTATTATTTTGTTTGGAGTAGTAAATGTGTTTTTCATTTAATTTTAATTGTACTGTGGTAGGAAAAAGTAATGGTATGCAGTTTAAGGTAAAGGCAATGGAGAAGTTAGGATTTTCTCTTTCTCTCTCTCTCTCTGTCTCTGTCTCTCTGTCTGTCTCTCTGGTGAGGGCAGAGTGAAGAGGATGTTGAGGAGTTTCACTGATTTAAGTTTGGAATATCTATTTAGTAATGCCAGGTTTCCCAGTTAGGCCTTATTTATTTTTATATCAGCAATGGTAAGCTTAAAAAAAAAACAACGTAGTATAGTTCTAAAATTTTGACACTTTTGTGAAGGAGAATACAATGCAGAATGTCATGGTTTTTTAAAAGTGTGTGTCTTAGGGGTATGTGTGCATTTACAATGAACAGAATTAATCGGCCATACGGTTTTATTTAAAGGAAGAATTCTTCCTTAAGGATTATGGGTGATAATAAAATGAGTAAATATACTAAAAATTTTAATACTTTAAAAACTGAAATAGAAATTAGTTTTGCCCTTAACTAGGGCAAACATAATGATATTACAAATTGGACATTATGAATTAGTGTTTTAAAACACTTCATAATTTTTTAATTTGAGAAAATTGAAGAAAACCTTTTTTGTTTTTATATTTTTAGTTTTTTAAAATTTATTTAGATTCAAGTCAGTTAACATACAGTATAGTATTGGTTTCAGGAGCAGAACCTAGCGATTCATCACTTATGTGTAACACCCAGGACTCAATCTCAACCAGTGCGCTCCTTAATGCCCATCACCTATTTAGCCCATTTCTCCCAGCAACCTCCCCTCAAGCAACCCTCAGTTTATTTTAGAATCTCTTATGGTTTGCCTCCCTCTTTGTTTTTATCTTACTTTTCCTTCCCTTCCCCTATGTTCACCTGTTATGAGGAAGACCTTTCTTTGTAATCTTGAACGTACTGAACTAAAACATTAAGACATGTGGACAGTAAAATTTATTAACAGTGGAACTGCTCATTCTATCATTGTTTAAAGTAATTATGTTACAACAAAATCAAGGTGGAAAATTGTTTTAAAATTTAATGTTACTTAAATGGGCTTTTAAACAATCTTTCCAAAACATCCCTTATAAATGTCTTTAATTAGGGAGGATTGAAATATTTAAACTTTGTGCACATATTACTTTGGATAATGTTAAGTAGGGTAATAAATACACCAGAATTTCTGTGGCTTAACACATGTAAGTTTGTATTTTGCTCACATGTAACAGTTCTGTGCAGGTGCTCCTGGTTAGCAGGCTGTTGCTTTCTTCTGTGTGGTATTTGAGGGACCCAGACTCCTTATATCAATGGCTCCACCATTCTTTAAGCCCTTGAGCCCTGCATGTTACTGGCCATTTAAGAACTCCCAAACTTAAAGTGACAAATATCTGCACACATGTGATTGGTGAGAACTTGTCACAAAGCCTTACTTGAATGCAAGAGGGATGAGAATGTAGTCCCCAGATGGTGGACAGCTTGGGGCATTTCATGATGTTGTTTTAGATGGTAGCATATATTTATGAAATTCTGTCAAAAAGGTGAGTTGTAATACATTGCTTTCCATCTTCAGAGAGTAAAATTGGAGCAGGGGGCGGGTGGAGGGCAGGGTGACAAAGGAGTAAAAGCCACAAGAGGAGGAAGAGGTTTTTTTCTATGAGAAATTTGAATGACAAGTGAAATCATGTCATTTAAAGAGAGAAATTTCACAGAGAACGTAACAAATGGATTTTATAACCTTTAGTAGGTCTCTCCTTTACTGTCTAGTTATCCACTCTCATTGTGGTCTACTGGGTTCTGGCTGTTTTAGCTTTTCTCTTTGTACTTTGAAATCAGTTGACTTTGAATTTCAGTTTCTGGGTTATAGTTTCTTGGGAAACACAGTTTTGAATTTTTACTTTCTGTTAAGATAAAATATTATTATTAACTTACACTTTAAGGAAATTTTTAGGTGGGCCTTACTGTGTTTTATTTGCTGCTTTGTCATTCTAAAGTCATCTTAATATATGTGAGACTTCACCCAGAAAGAACAATAAAATCATCAAATTACAGCAAAGGTTTAATTATTAACTTTGTTCTCATGTTTCATGTTGAAGATATTACAATTTTCTTTGATTAACTGCACTAACACTGAGCCTGTTAAGTGAATTTCATCTCTGGACAACTTTAATTTTAATTGAAATGCAAGTTATTCTTTCATTACTTAGGATTATTGTAATGTGAAACCTTGGCTCTGTATTCTCCTTCACTTATTTTTATTTTGAACAGTTTGATTAGGGATCTGAGGAGTTTTATATACATAGCTATATTCCCCAAAAGGAAGACTTTTGAGTAGTCTTGTTAACTTCTCCATGGTACATATTTTTAATATTTTGCATTTTGAAAATTCAAGCCCTTATTTGAGGGCCAATTATTATACTTGGTTCTAAAGAGAAGTATGAAAGATGTAGAAGAAGCCCTTGCAAAGGCCTGTAGGTTATGAGTAAAGGAGATAAAGCCTATAATTTAGTTACTTCAAAACATTTAATGAACAAGCCCAAGTCAGTACAGTATAAACTATTTGCAGACATTCTGAGAGGGAGTAACATGAAATGGAATGGTGGGTGGGTCAGGGACTACTTAAAAAATTGAGAGTTTTTTTGGTAACAGCTTTTTTGAGATAGAATTCATTTACCATAGAAATAGCCCATTTAAAATATATAACTCAGTAGTGTTTAGTATATTCACAGTTGTGCAGCCATGACTACAATTTTAGAACATTTTAATCACCTGAAATACAAATCTTGTATCCTTTAAGAGTCCCCCCCCCCCATTCTCCCATATGCTTACTTGTAGGTAGTCACTGATCTGCTTTCTGACTATATTTGCCGATTCTGAACATTTCATACAAATGTAATTTTAGTGTAATATGTGGTCTTTGATTACAGGCTTTTTCACTTACTCTGTTTTCAAGGTTTCATCCATGTTATAGTACTCGTTCTTTTTATGGCTGCATAATATGCCTTCATGTGGATAAATACTACATTTTGTTTATCAGCTAGTTGACATTAGGGTTGTTTTTACTTTTTTGGCTATTACAAGTAATTCAGCTATGAACATTCATATACAAGTTTTTGTGTACATAGTTTTTAGCTTTCTTGGGTATATGCGTACAAGTGGAATTGCTAGATCATATGGTACCTCTGTTTGCTTGTTTTTAAATTTTTAAAAAATGTTTATTTTGAGAAAGAGTGCAAGCAGGGGAGGGGCAGAAAGAGAGAAAGAGAAAGAATCCCAGTAGGACCAGTGCTGTCAGCACAGAGCCTGATGCGGGGCTGGAATTCACAAACTATGAGATCATGACCTGAGCCAAAATTAAGAGTCAGACGCTTAACTGACTGAGGCACTCAGGCACTCCTTGTTTTTTAAAAATTTTACTTTTTAAGTAATCTCTACACTCAATGTGGGGCTTGAACTCACAACTCCGAGATGAAGAGTTGCAGGCTCCACTAACCAAGCCAGCCAGGCACCCCGTGGTGCCTTTATGTTTCAACTTTTGAGGAACTTCTATTTTCCAAAGCACCCTCACTGTTGCACATCCCTACCGTTTGTGTAGGAGAGCTCCAGTTTCTCCACATTCTTTCCAACATTTGTTATATCTCTTTTTGATCATAGTGCTCCTAGTGGGTGTTAAGTAGTGTTTCATTGTGGTTTTGATTTGCATTTCCCTAGGGATGTTGAGTGTCTTTTGATTTGCTGTATCTATATCTATCATCTATCTATCTACTTATATTTGAGAGATGTATTCAGATCCTTTGTACATTTTTTAAATTGTTATTTATCTTTTGATCACTGAGTCGTAAGAGTCTTTTGTATACTATAGATACAAGTCCTTTGTCACATACATGATTTATTGCAAAAATTTCCCCCCATTTGGTGAGTTGTCTTTTCACTTTCCTGATGATGTCTTTTTGGAGCATAAAATTTTTAAGTTTTGATGAAACCTAATATAATTTTTTGTTGCTTGTTCTTTTGGCATCCTAAGAAAGCATTTACTAATCTAAGGTCATGAAGATTTATCCTCTGTTCTGTCCTAGGAGTTTATTTTAGTTTTAGCACTTATATTTAGACTTTTGATCCATTTTTTTTTTTAATGTTTTATTTATTTTTAGGAGAGAGAGAGAGACAGCGTGAGCAGGGGAGGGTCAGAGAGAGAGGGAGTCACAGGCTGAAACAGGCTCCAGGCTCTGAGCTGGCAGTCAGCACAGAGCCCGATGCGGGGCTCGAACCCACGAACCGCGAGATCGTGACCTAAGCGAAAGTCGGACGCTTAACCGACTAAGCCACCCAGGCGCCCCTTTTTGATCCATTTTGAGTTAATTTCTTTATGGCCTGATGTAGGGAGTCTAACATTATTCTTTGCATGTGGATATCCAAATGTCCCAGTACCATTTGTGGAAAAGACTATTCTTTGTCCATTTAATTGTCTTGTTATTCCTCTCAGATCAGTTAACTATAAACACGAGGGTTTATTTTTGGACTTAAAATTTTATTACATTGATCTATTTGATTTTCCTTATACCAAGTACTGTCTTAACTGCTGTGTCTTTGTAATTGAGAAGTGTGAGTCCTCCAACTTTGTGCTTCTTTTTCAAGATTGTTTTGGCTATTTGAGGTGTCTGTCCTTTATTTCCATATGAATTTCAGAATCTCCTTGTCAATTTCTATAAAGAAGTCAGCTGGAATTTTGATAGAAATTTTGGCAAATCTGTAGATCAATTTGGGGAGCATTCCTTCTTCACAGTACTAAGCCTTCCTATTCACAAATGGGATCTTTCCATTTATTTAGAGCTTCTTTGATTTCTTTCAATAATATTTTGCAGTTGAGTCTAAGTTTTATACTTATTCTGCTGCATTTATTCCTAAATATTTTGTTCTTTTAGATTTTATTGTAAATGGAATTGTTTTATCTTTGGGTTCATTGCAAGTATATAAAAATAGAATTGACTTTTGTGTATTGATCTTGTATCTTGCAACCTTGCTGAATTTATTAGGTGTAATACTGTTTTAGTTCATTCCATAGGATTTTCTGTAAAACAAAGGTAATGTCACCTGTAAAGATAGTTTTTACTTCTTTTCCAGTCTGAATGCACTTTATTTCATTTTCTTGTCCAATTATCTTAGCTGAAACCTCTAGTACATTGTTGAAAAGAAGTGTCAAGAAAAGATACCCTGGTCTTGTTCCTGATCTTGGGAAAGAGCAGTCTTCCACTATTAAGTATGGTGTTAGCTGTGGGGTTTTAATAGATACTGTTTGTTAGATTGAGGAAGTTCTATACTTAGTTTTTTGAATGTTTTTCACATGAAGGGGTGTTAGGGTCATTTTTGAGAAAAATATGGAATATGGATTACAAAAGTGAAGCTACTGTGTCCAGTAATGAGGGGCTAGCTTTCCCTACCATCTTTTTCCTTCTTCCTTATTTCCTCCCCCATCCCCTACTTCTTTATGTTCTCTAAAGTCTTCCTGTTGATCCATATGCACATTTGGAGGGTCCTTAATCCTTTACTGAGGATTTTCTGAATAATTTACATTCTTGAGCAGTGGAGAATACTGTTTCTTTTGGAAAACATTCATTAAAAACTCGGGATTTTTTTTCTGATTACATTAATAGCTATTTTGATGGGGGGATACAAGAAGCAGAGAGAATACTGAATCATAAATGAAGAGCTAATTGTAGAATTAAAAAGATGGGAATAAACTTTTGTGGTATCAAACGTATGTTTTTTTGTAAGTTTATTTAATTTGAGAGAGAGAGAGAGAGAATCCCAAGAAGGCTCTGCACGGTGAGCACAGAGCCTGACATGGCTTTTGAACTCATGAACTGCCAGATCATGACCTGAGTGGAAATTAAGAGTCAGATG
The DNA here is from genome assembly GCF_008692635.1 of Crocuta crocuta. NCBI lineage: Eukaryota > Metazoa > Chordata > Mammalia > Carnivora > Hyaenidae > Crocuta > Crocuta crocuta. The sequence goes on along the minus strand of NW_027530998.1, from coordinate 519,451 downwards.
CTTAATCAACTGAGGCACCCCAGCAAGGGTATGGTTAATGAAGAATTCCATGTTTACCTTGAACCTGGTTTTTACTGGACTCTTTCCCAAAACATTTCAGCATGAATAGCTTTGTTTTTGTAAGTTTTCTAAAAAACTTGATAGCTTTTTTCAGGAAATTTTGCTCTGCAAAGAAAGGTTATGTTTCACTTGATGTGATTACCCTTTAATTTTTGGAACTTTGTGTTTCCATGCAATTAAATCCTGATTCGATAAATATATTTTTTAAATGTTATTTCTCTGCATGTTATAAATCTAAGAAGTTAAGTAACTTTAGGTTTCGTTTAGCCAAGAATCGTCCTGTTTACAAGTCAGAATTGGAAAGTGGTAATAGATTTTTTGTTTTGTATTCCCTTTTATAGTAGGATATATTTCATTGTTTTCTGACCACTTTAAAATCTCATTGCCAATAAAAAATTTAGTTTTTTTTAAAGAAATAAGTGGTTTCCTTTGTGAGAGACTCATCATTCATACTGATTAGATGCCAGGTAATTTGGGGCTTTCATATTATTTATTAGCAATAGAAATTGGTGACACAAAGTAGAAGTTATAGCACTTTATCTTCCTTTTATCTTTTTTTCCCCTAAATTACTTAGATTTCATAAATGAATAGCATAGATCAGAGTTATATAATACTGGTAACAAATACAATTAAGAGCACAGAACTAAATTTAGGGTATACCAACTGTAAATGTCTCTTTATAGAAAGACTTTCTTGAGATCTTTGTATATCCTTTGCTCTGTTATCATAATGTTTATATTTAAAACATAACCAAAAAACTGGCATGGGTACCTTCTGTTAATAGGTTCATATTAGTTCAACCTTCTGCAACGTACGAAATAATCTGTTGTGAATAATGTACCGGATGATAATGTTGAAACCGTGTAAAAATTTTAATCACTTTAAAGTATATCTAACATTAATAAATATGAAGTTTCTACTGGCTATCAGCTATTGTATTCAGGGTTCTGGGGAATAAAAAGAAGTTTGGAATAGTCTCTTCTAGGAAATGGAACAGATATTTTTTGGACTACCGAGTACTAAGGACTGTGAAAGCCATCCCCTTCCCTTTAAATATGTTATCTAAATTAGTTTTCATGAAAATCTTGTGTATTAGAGTATGATTCTTATTCTACAGGTGGTTAATAATTTGAGCCCTTGTATCCTTTACTTCCTAGATCTTGGGGAAACTCACTTTTACATGCTTCAGTTTTCTCATCTGTAATGGAGAGATAATAATAGTCCTTATCTTAAAGGGTTGTTGTGAGACTTAAATCAAGTAATACCTATAAAACCTTTTTTAGTGCTTATTACTTTTGAAGGAGAGAGGGAAAGAGGGTGAGCAGGGGAGGAGCAGAGGGAGAGCGAGACACAGAATCCCAAGCCAGCTCCAGGCTCTGAGCTGTCAGCACAGAGCCTTATGCAGGGCTCATACCCACAAACCATGAAATCATGACCTGACCCGAAGTTGGATGCTTAACTGACTGAGCCACCCAGGTGTCCTCAAGTAATACCTATAAAGTGCTTAGAATAGTATGTGGCACATCTATAGTAAAAAATAAAACTAAAAACAATGTTGTAACCATTACTGGTTTTTATTATTAGGAGCCATACAAATTAAATAACTTGACTCCAAAAAACTTTCTTTTTTTATTACTTACACATATAAGGGATTATGCCCAGATGAATGGCGAGTGTAAGCAGAATATGCTGACAAAGACCATTAAGTGCTATGACAGAGCACATATAGGTTGGTAACCTACAGGGATAAGGAAGAGGTAGAAGTTGATCAATTTCACCTTTATGGTTAGGATATGAAGGAAAGGAAAAGATAGTAGAACACTACAATATCCTCCTTGCTTGTCTCCCAGCACCCATTTTTGCTACTTTAACTTCTGTTCTTTTGTATACATAATGACTAGAGAAATCCTTGAAAAATTCATTCGACATTGCTTAAATTCCCTTCCTAAACTCCTTCAATAATAGTAATAGTTACTATTATTTGGTTGCATACTATGTGCTAAGGGTAGGAGTTGGTGCTTTATGTAAAGGCCCTTATGTATAGTAAATATTTTGGCTTTGTGGGTCACCTTAAGATCTCTGTCCTGTACATATATTTTTTTTTTCATCATAGTTCTTTATTCTTTCAATAGTCCTTTAAAAATGTAAAACCATTTACTGCTGGCAAACCGAGCTATAGTTTGCTGACCTCTCTGCTAGGAGATTTACATGATTTCTTGTTAGAATCTTGGCAAAATTGATATTATTAATCCCTATTTTATAGTTGAGGAAACTGAACCTTACAGAGGCACATCTGATGAAATTCATTTAGTAAGGAAATGACAGCTCAAATTCAGATTTAGGTCATTGGAATTCCTAAACCTGTGTACTTTCCAAGATATCCTGCTGCTGCTTATTTCTTTTAGAAGAAACTGGAGATTTCATAGGGTTAAATGTAGGACCCATGATCTTATCCTTGTGTACTTCTCCAGTTTTATCAGTTATTACTCTTCTCTCCTGAACATGTATTCCTTAGGCTTGCCATGCTGAGTGACTGATAGCCTGGTTTATGGTTTGTATGTGCCTGTAATATTGTACACTTTATGACTTTACTTTTTTGATAATACACCTTAGATTGTTTCTACTCTGGGAATCCTTGCCTTGCCTGATACTTGTAGTCCTTTATGCCCTTTCTCTGTGCTTCCCTAGCATCCTGTGCATTCATTTTTCATAACATTTACTGGATTGTCTTGTATTTACCTGGTTTCTGTTTCAACACTTTTCTGTTAAACTGAGTTTTTAAGGGCAGAAATACTTCACTATGTAGCCCATGTGTTTGTATGGGGTTAAACTCCCAACTGTGTTTAGTGTACTGAATGTTTAGTATACATTAGGGGCTTAGTAACTATTTACTGAATAAATGAATAATTGAATGGCACTGCAAATAGTAGAAATTACATCAACAAATAAATAGTAGCAAAAAGACCAGTCCAGGTTTAAGTAGGAAAGAGAAATTTAATTTCTGGTTAACTTCCCACGCTTCAGTAGAAACAAGGAGGCTGGTAAGGCAAATTGGAACATGATTGATTATTAGGGAGGGGTATGAATGCCTGGGTAAGGAATTTTAGTTTTATACTAGGTTCAATTTTATAGCAGCCAAGTGGCTTTTACATCTATAAATTTATATTCTCTTATTTGTGCCTGGATTTTGTTATGATATTTTAGATGATACTTATAGGACATAGCTATATATTACTTTTGATTAATTGTAACTGAAAATATGGTTCTAGACTCATAACACTATCAAACACATTGAGAGCATTAAGTGTTTTGAGCAGGATTGGCAGGTTGAAATAATTATTTAGGGAGATTATCTCTGGTTGAGGTATGCAGAATCATTTGAGATCAGAATGGGAAGAGAGAGCCTCTTTTTTTTAAAAGAGTTAAAATACAGAGTGACAAATCAAGAAATTGATCTGTGTCAGTTGAGATAGCCAGAGCTTTTAATAAAATGATATTGGTGATTGAAGGAAGAAGTCCGATGACTGAAAAATCAGAAGAAGAGACAATTGGGGAAGAAAGTTATGAATTCAGTGTTAGACAAATTGATTAAAATTGGAATGATTTCTATTTTTGCCTGGATTTAGGCCCTAATTGCTTTATGCCTAAATAATTAGAGTAGCCTGACAATTGGTGTCCCCTTTCTGCCTCTAATGGATGGGTGGTATATTTGGATATGGGTGAAAGTTTGGTGGTATGGACCCTTTGGAAGAAGGCTGTGGAGCCTTTTTAGAACAGTGATTTTAAGTGAATAAAAGAAAATAAGATTAAAAAGGAACCTGTTATATTAAAATACTGAAATCTGTAAAAACATTTGTGATATTTTGTGTCTCTTTATCAATACATTTAAATTACAAGATTTAAATGACTACTATAATTTTGAAGTAGTGATATATACAGGTGATATTTCAAGATATCTGTAATAACTAATAACTTATGTTAGTGACCAAAATCATAGGTACTGCTAATACCATGGTAGGTGTTTTAGCTCTAATTGAAAGAGGCACCAGATTTTCATTAGGGATTAGTGAAGGTGGTGATGTAATTTTTTTCCAGACACCAAGTTAGTAATCTGTGCTTGTATTATGTCCTGGTTTCAATCTATTTGTGTATTTTTGTCATAGTACTATACTTTTTTTTTTTTTAATTTAGATGGCAGCATTTTTTTCATGTCTGCTTTTGGAAATAATATTGCTCCTTATATAAAAAAAATGATACTAAAGAGCATAATTTTCTGGTCATCTTATCTCATGGGAGATCAAGACTGTTAGTAGTATGAACTATTACCTGTTTCTAGGCAATATGTACAATATATAACCACATAAATATCCATAACTAAAATGATTTTATATAGTGTTTTTTAAGTTTGCTTTCTGACTTAACAATATATTATGGCCATTTTTTCTATCAGTAGATCTGCCCCATGCTTTTAAAACAATTACACCATTTTTTTGAAAAGTGAGGTATCATATTGCAAAAAAATCACTATTTTACAGTGTACACTTAATTGGTTTTAGTGTTTTCACTGTGTTGTGAACCACCACTACTATCTAATTCCAGAAAATTTCCGTCAACCTCAAAAGAAACCTTTTCCCTCTTAGCAATTCCAATTTGTCTATTTCTTCATCTGCTGGCCACTACTAGTCTGCTTGTTCTTCTCTTAGGGATTTGCCTATTCCGGGCATTAAATGTAAATGGAATAATACAATATGTGACTTTCTGTGTCTGGCTTCTTTCTCTTAGTGCACTGTTTTAAAGATTTTTTCCCATGTTGTAGCATGTAGTAGTACTTCATTACTTTTTATGGCTGAATAATATGCTGTCATATGGGTGTATCATATTTGGCTCCTCCATCCATCAGCTGATAGACATTTGGGTTTCCACTTTTCAACTCTTAATAATAATTCTGCTATGAATATTTATGAACAGGTTTTTGTGTGGACATAGGTTTTCACTTCTCTTGGATATATACTTAAGGGTGGAATTACTGGATCATATAGCAGTTTCATTTTAAGTTTTTGAAGACTGATGAATTTTTTCACGGCAACTGCATTATTTTACGTTTCCACACGTATGCCTTCTAATGGATAAATTGTAATCCATTTTATTGATGTGCTACAATTCAGTCCTCTACTGATTGGTAATTAATATATTAACTTATTTCTGACAATTATCAGCCCTCATGCAGAGAAAAGATTCATATATGCATCTTTATGCCTTTTTAAAGGATAAATTTCTAGAAGTGAACTTGCTGGATTACAATGATTACACATTTAAAATTTTGAAATATCTTGTTGATTTACCTTTTAGAAATGTATAAAACTATATTCCCATCAATTGTGTAATGAGATGCCTATTTCTCCAAACTCTTAACTCATGTTACTAATCTTTGTATTCTAATAATAAAGACATACATTTTTTAAAAATGTTACATTCACCTTCTTTTGGCCAATCTTTTGTGATTTGCCTGATGATGACCTTTACTTCTAATTTTTCTATTGGGGTGTTGACATTTTTTTCTTCTTGATTTATAAAAAGCTGTTTATATTTTAGAACCATTGCCTCGTTATCCATTATAAATGTTAGAGATTTTACTCCAGTTTCCTCTTGATTTTTTGGCTTTATAACTTTGCTCTTTGCCTTAGAGACATTAAGTTTTTATATTGTTTACTCTGTCATTCTTTTTTTTAATGACCTTTTGTTTAGAAAAGTTTTCTGCAATCCCAATATTAAAAGATTATTATTCTGCATTTCCCTCTATAAATGTTTTCTTTCTTTCTTTCTTACTTTCTTTCTTTCTTTCTTTCTTTCTTTCTTTCTTTCTTTCTTTCTTTCTTTCTCTGTTAGTGTTTAGAATTAAATTTGTCATGGTTTAGTAGAGGAGTCTTGGATTCTGTGGTTGGAGTCATCCATATTCAGATTTCAGTCTAGTCATTTAGTGAGGTGATGGATGTTTCACAAATTTTCAGTACTTCAACTTCCTCATTGGCAAAATGGAAATTAATAATATGAAGTTTTAATTTTAGTGAAATTCAATGTGATAATGTATACAAATAGTCTGGCACAGTAGCTGGACACAGACTGGCATTCAGTGCATGTACTCTTATCTCTCCCACTGAAGTCTGTCTTCTTCAGCCTATTTTTAATCTAATTCAGAAGATAAGGGAGGGGGAAGTTTCAGGAAGCACAGGGTGGTCCTCAATTTTTTTAAATTTCTTTTAACACTTACTTATTTTTGAGAGACAGAGGCAGAGCATGAGCAGGGAGGGACAGAGAGAGAGAGGGAGACACAGAGTCCTAAGCAGGCTCTGGGCTCTGAGCTGTTTGTCAACACAGAGCCCTACGCGGGCTCGAACTCACAAACCATGAGATCATGACCTGAGCCGAAGTCAGATACTCAGCTGACTCAGCCACCCAGGCGCCCCAGTCCTCAATTTTTAAAACCAGAGAAATCCTAGAGGTTGAGCTGACCAAAAAGAAAATTGAAAATTGATTTAGTAATTTTGAAGTCATTTATCTTTAATAAAGAACATTTTTCATTTGAATGATGACAGACAGCCATATTTTAATATGATGAAGGCGAAAACCATTCAACACACACAAAGGATGGTAAGAGTATAAGGAACTCACCAAACTCCACACCCGAAAAACAAACAATCCACTGAAGAAATGGGCAGAAGACATGAACAGACACTTCTCCAGAGAGGACATCAAGATGGCCAACAAACACATGAAACGATGCTCAGCATCCCTCCTCATCAGGGAAATACAAATCAAAACCACACTGAGATACCACCTCATGCCGGTCAGAGTGGCTAAAATGAGCGAATGAGAGGACTCTAGATGTTGGCGAGGATGTGGAGAAATGGGCACCCTCCTACAATGTTGGTGGGAATGTACACTGATGCAGACCCTCTGGGAAACAGTGTGGACATTCCTCAAAAAATTAACACTGGAACTCCTCTATGACCCAGCAATAGCACTGCTAGGAATTTACCCAAGGGATACAGGAGTACTGATGCATAGGGGCACATGTACCCCAATGTTCATACCAGCACTCTCAACAATAGCCTAAACATGGAAAGAGCCTAAGTGTCCATCAACGGTCGAATGGATCAAGAAGATGTGGTTTGTCTATACAATAGAATACTACATGGCAATGAAAATGAATGAAATCTGGCCACGTGTAGCAACATGGATGGAACTGTTCTGAGGGTGTTATGTTGAGCGAAGTCAGTCAGACAGAGAAGGACAGATGCCATATGTTTGCACTTATAGTTAGATTAGGAGGAACTTAAGGGAGGACCATGGGGGAGAAGAAGGGGAAAAATAGTGGGGGAGAGGGAGGGAGGCAAACCATGAGAGACTCTTGAATGCAGAGAACAAACTGAGGGCTGATGGGGTGGGGGGGAGGGGAAGGGGAGTGAGGAGGGCACTTGTGGGGATGAGCACTGGGTGTTATATGGAAACCAACTTGACAATAAACTATTTTAAAAAAGTATATGCAACATTATCCTCATATCTTTGAGAAATAGTTGTAACTCTTCCTCTTTCGTTGTTAGAATGGACAGGGAGAGCAATACTAATACATATCTAGAATATGTGTATAAATTATAGACAGATTTAGGTCATTTTTACTATTAGTTGGAGTTACAGTACCTGTACCACATTTCACAGTTAATTCATCAAACGAGTCACGAACTACCTCTCTATTTGGATTTTGTTCTTAGTAACCTTTTATGGAATTTACACACATTTATTCAATTACAATTACTTGTTAGGGGCGCTTGGGTGGCTCAGTTGGTTAAGTGTCCAACTTCTGCTCAGGTCATGATCTGATGGCTTGTGAATTTGATCCCCTTGTTGGGCTCTGTGCTGACAGCCCAGAGCCTGGAGCCTCCTCCTGTTTCTGTCTCCATCTCTCTGCCCCTCCCCCTGCTTGCACACTGTCTGTCTGTCTCTCAAATGCAAGTAAACACTAAAAAATTACAGTTATTTATAAACAATGTTATATATCCTTTGTACAGCACAACTGTAAGTGCATTTTAAAAAGAGATGGGAAATAGATAAATGTTTATAATACAGTAACCAACGTTTACATTTTTCTCATCTTAGACTATAATGGTTTTAGGGCAATGAACACTGTTCTGATAGTTAAAAACAATGGTTTTTTGACAAATGTTTATAAACATTATACTTTCTTTTTCTTTTTTTATAAAACAGCTTCAAAATAAAGTTTAAAAACTTGCTAATATGTTTATTTAGGTTTTTCTTGAGTGGAGAAATAATAGCATGGATTACATGTAATTGGGTTTTAGAAGTGGTTATCAAATTCTGTTCCTTGACTCTGGGCAACTGTGTTGTTCCTAGTATGTTGCAAGTATACTGTCTTCATTTTGTCAACCTCAAAACAAGAAGGAAATTCTGTCTTGGTTAGCTTAGGAGGAAGGTAATGACTTTAAGTAACAAAACAGGAAATTTGTTTCTCTGTGACCTTTAATGAGTTTGTGAGGTTGGCATTTTGACTGCAGGATTGAAATTCAGAAGAGTTTTTATATTTAGTTTGCTTTGTTGCTTTTGCAGAGTTATCTACCTGTCAGGAGAAAAGTAGAAATCCAAGTTAAAGACTCTGCTACCTTTGTGGGGAAATGATGAACAATACTCTTCCTTCTGCTGACAAAAATCTGGGTATTTGTGTTTTATAATGGCTGGTTTTGCTTTCACATAGGGCCAAAGTATCCTTTTCCTGGAATCAAGCTTGACTCAAAGCCTTTGTAAGTTCTCTTATTCTTTATCCTTTTAAGCAACTATTTTAGGAACTATTTTAAAGCTGACACCCCTTCCCTTCAACCTTTTCCGCTCAGTACAAAGCACCACTTTCTTGGCAGTAATTTGTGTGAGTGGAGTGGGTACTCTCCTTAGGCATTTATTCCTGCCAAAAAGTTAAGGATTAGCTCTATTGTTTGATGCTATCTGTTTTGGATCAATGTGAGTCAGCGTTGGCCCTGCCTTTTAAATTCTTTCATAATAAGGTGCTGGCACTTTGGAACCCTTTCCTGGATGGAGCTTTTCTTTGTGTCTTATCAAGTTTTAGAGTTTGGTAACTAAGACTTTTCTGTTTTATTCCCCTATTTTTAATGGAATCTTGTATTTAGATATGGCTTTTCCAAATTGTAAACTTTGGTTTTAAGGTATGTCAAGCTAGTCTTAACACCTTTAAGTGTATATCTTGCTAAGTATATCTAATGATGAAGCATTGTATTATTTGGTTCAGATCAAAAGTATGAGATAGTATGATTACTCCCAGACTTTAATTATTAGTCAAGACTTAATTAAGTTATTTTCTAAAGAAATAAAAAAGCTAAAATAATTAGAAGAGCTATTCATTATGAAGAGAGATTCATCAGTTAAATTTTTATTGATACTATTTTTATTGATACCTAGTTTTCTAGGTACAGTAACTAAACCCTTTCTTGAAATAGTGCTTATATTTTCTTGATGCAATGTAGTGTTCTTAGTTCTGCACAAATGACTTTTTACTTACATGTACTCAAGACATTACATCTGTGAAATATTAAATTCTTTGGTTTTATATACCACTAGAGAGGCAGAGCCTGAAATTGGAAAGCAGAAGGAAAAGGATCAAGTATTTTATTTTGTATGAAATATTAGAATGTTACTTTTGGCTCCCTCCCCCCACCACTTTTAAACAAGTTGACTTGAGTCCGATTTTTCTAATGATTTATCAACTTTGATAAGAACTCTCAATTGTTGATATGCTTACTTTTTAACAATGTGGCTTATCTAGGCGATTTATAATCTTTTTACAGCTGCTTCTGCGTCTTGTCTCAGAGTCTGAACATATTTACTCTTTTAGCAGCAAAGATGTTTTCATTTCTGGTAGGTTTGAAGACACAGACTGTGCTGTGGATTCTTGTTTACTCATTTTCAGATTGCACAATTGATTTAGGAGAATACTTTGGGCAGTACTTGTTATTGATTAGCAGTTTTAGGAGAATGCTTGAAGTAAATTTTCTAACATTTATTGTAGGGATCCTTGTGAATATATAGTACTCTTGTTTTTTTTCTCTCTCCCATTTAACTTTGGTAGGTTTGCTGTAATGAAAAAGATAATTCAAATGAGAATTTGCAACAGTAAGATACACTGACCTTTGATCCATATGCTAAGGAGCATGCTGGAGAATAGACAAATGACTTTGCATATTTATCCTTGAACACATGCCAGATGTATTGGATAGATCTGTCTTGACTACATAATAGCATCTTAAGTACATAATAGGGTGGAAACTTTGTTCTCCATCTATGGCTTTTTTCTTGTTTTCCTGGATATCTTAAAGCTTCTGAGAGGGATGTGAGTACTATTGGAGTTAGGCTCACAGTGAATTTGGAGGATAAGAGTACAAATAAAAAATCCCAAGCCATTTTTTCTTATTTATTTTGTATCTGTGTTAGTGACAAGGTAGGAAATGAAACAACTGCTAGCGTGAGAATTTTGTTAGAGAAATGGGAACATGGTTTCTCTTGTGTTATCTCTAAGTTTGTTGAATAGTCAGCTACACACTAATAGGTGTTAAGTTTGTTCCTGTGTCAGAAAAACGAACTGTTTCTGAGTCACTATGTAGTCCATTTAGGTTATGTGGATTCAGGGTGTTAAGAATATGACAGTAATAGGATTTGAGTATTCCTGGGTCTCTAGCCATATTATCATCTATCCATCTATCTTTGGAGTTTCTGAAGGGGGTATTCATATGAAGAAAAGTGAGAATTTAAATCTCACTTTTCCAAAGTTACACTGTTTTTCCTTATCTTCAGTGTATGAGAGGTCCTGTTGTTCCACATTCTTACCTGGTCAGTCATTTTAATATTAACCATTCTAGTAGGTGTATAGAGGCACCTCACATTTTTGTTTTGTGGATCATGCTTTTCTGTTATTTAAGAAATCACTGCCAGGGGCATCTGGGTGGCTCAGTTGGTTAAGCATCCGACTTTGGCTCAGGTCATGTTCTCACGGTTTGTGGGTTCGAACACCGTGTCAGGCTCTCTGCTGACACCTTGGAGCCTGGAGCCTGCTTCCGAATCTATGTCTCCCTCTCTCTCTCTGCCCCTCCCCTGCTCGTGTTCTCTCTCTCTCTCTCTCTCTCTGAAAAATAAACATCAAAAAAAAAAAAAAAGAAATCGCTGCCAGACTTACGATCACTAAGATTTTCACCTGTGTTTTCTTCTAGATTATAATTTTAGCTTTTACTTTTACTTACTTCTTGTTTCTCTAAAATAGAGATAACGAAAACTCCTACAATCTAGAACAGTTGTGATTACTAGTGAGTTAATAATACATGTAAAATAATAATTGTTACTTATTTTGAGTTAATTTTTGAATGTGGTGTGAGGTAAATGTCGAGGCTTATTTGTTTGAATACGACAGTCTGATTGCCCCAGCACTATTAAAGATTATCCTTTCCATTTAGAATTGTATTGGCACCTATTTTGAAAATTAATTGACCTTATATGTATGAATTTACTTCTAGATTCTTTCTTCACAAATTGATCTGTTTATCCTTATGCTAATAATTCATTGCCATGATTACCATAGCTTTGTAATAACTCTTGAGATCAGGTAGTGTAAGTTTCTAATTTTATTTTTCCTTTACAAAGTTGTTTTGTTCTAGGTCCTTTGTAGTTCTATGTCAATTTTATAAATTAAAAAAATTTTTTTAACATTATTTATTTTTAAGAGATAGGGACAGAAAATGAGCAGGGGACGGGCAAACAGAGGGGGAGACACAGAATCTGAAGCAGGCTCCAGACTCTGAGCTGTCAGCACAGAGCCCCATGTGGGGCTTGAACTCAAGAACCACAAAATCATGACCTGAGCTGAAGTCAGATACTGAACCGAATGAGCCAGCCACCCATTCCAAAAATTTTTTGGAATTTTTTTTTTTTTTTGAGAGAGAAACACACACACACACACACACACACACACACACACAGTGTGAACAGCGGAGGGGCAGAGAGAAAGGGAGACAGAGAATCTGAAGTAGGCTTTAGGCTCCAGGCTGTCAGCATAGAACCCCACACAGGGCTGGAACCCATATACTGTGAGATCATGACTGAACCACCCAGATACTCCTCCATGTAAATTTTAGAATGAGCTTGTCAATTTTTATTTTTTTATTTTTTTAAACATTCATTTTTAAGAGACAGAGACAGAGCACAAGTGGGAGAGGGGCAGAGAAGGAGGGAAACACAGAATCCCAAGCAGGCTCCAGGCTCTGTCTTGAGCTGTCAGCACAGAGCCTGACACAGGACACAAACCCAGAAACCACGAGATCATGACCTGAACTGAAGTCAGATGTCTAACTGACTGAGCCACCCAGGGACCCCTGAGCTTGTCAATTTCTAGAAAAACTACCTACTGGGATTTGATTGAAATTACATTGAATCTGTAGATCAATTTGGGGAGAATTAAATCTTAATAGCGTTGAATCTTCTATGAAGATAATGTATATCTCCATTTATTTAGCTCTTTAATTTCTGTTAGCAATGTGTTGTAGTTTTCAATGTCCAAGTTTTGCACATCCTTTTTTTTTTAATTTGAGTACAATTGACATACAATGTTACATTAGCTTCAGGTGTACAGCCTAGTGATTTACCAACTTTATACATTATGCTATGTTTGCATATCTTTTTTCAAGTATTGTATACTTTTTAAAAATTATTATTTAAAACATTTTTTAATGTTTGTTTATTTTTGAGAGAGAGAGAGAAAGACAGAGCACGATTCCTGAGAGAGAGGGAGACACAGAATCTGAAGCAGGCTCCAGGCTCCAAGCTTTCAGCCCAACACTGGGCTTGAACCCATGAACTGTGAGATCATGACCTGAACTGAAGTCAGACACTTAACTGAGCCACCCGCTCAGGCAACCGTTCCTCAAGTATTGTATAATTTTTGATGTAATTATAAATATTAAAAAAAATTTCATCTTCTGATTTCTTGTTACTTGTATCTAGAAATAGAATTTGGGGAGTAATTCTATCTTGTATCCTGCAACCTTGCCAAAATTACTAATTCTAGTATCTTTTTTGTAGATTCTGTAGCATTTTCTATGTATACACAGTCATGTTGTCTGAGACCAAAGATGTGTTTAATTCCTTCTTCGAATCTTAGTGCCTGTTGTATCTTTTTCTTGTCATTGTGTGGGCTATAACATTCAGTACAAAGGTGAACAGAAGTTAGAGGAGACATCTTTGTCTTACTCCTGATGTTGGCAGGAGAGCATTTAGAACTTAACTATGAAGCATGATGTTATCTGTAGCTTTTTAATAGATGCCATTTATCAAGCTGACTATATTCCCTTTTATTTTTTAAATGAAAGTTCTTTGTGCTTAAATAGGAATAGTAGTTGGGTTTTTCCAAATGCTTTTTAATCTGAATATAGGTGGATTGTATTGATCTTTTTGAATGTTAGCCCTTGTATTCCTGAGATAAGCACTGCTTGGTATGATGTATCATCCTTTTTATATATTACTATATTTGATTTGCTAAAATTTAAAAAAACATTTCATGTGCTATCTGCTTTTGATATTAGATAACATTCACCTCAGTTTTATGGAAGAGCTTATATAGAATCATACTGTTTCTTCCTTAAAGGCTATCCAGGTTTGAGAACCACTGGACCACAGATGATGATCTGTTTCCTTCTATTTCTGAAATTTTAATTCTGTTCTCATATAATAGGATGTGCACATTCTCATAAAGAACAGTTCCTGTGTCTTACCACTTAATGAATGAACCTTCTTGGAGATGGAGTAGAAGTAAGTTAAGTTTTGCTACTAGAACACAGAGCAAGTTGGATACTTAATTAGAATTTTTTAGGGAAGCAGAATTGACTCCAAGGAACTGAGCATCCAAAGAAGAGGGAAGTCAGGATTTAATATATTTAGTGGTATGGTAGAGTTGGGTTGGGCTGGTTTGAAAAAATCAGTCATTATTATTTTGTTGTTAATTTTTCAGGAATTTTGCAAGCCAGTTATTGAATCCAACCTATTAACAAGTAATTTACGTAACAGAATTAAACCATATTAGAAATACTGAAAACTCATAATTTCCTACTTATTTTACTACTAATAATAATTTTAAGGTTATTTCCTTCTGAAATACAATGCAATGATAGGTTACTGGGCATCCTGTTGACAGCTTGAAATCTGCCTTTCAAAATATGGAAATTTTGTACCACAAATGCACATGGGGGTATATGCACCACAGAAATAGGCACATGCTACAAATAGAGTTTAATTTGCTGATTGTCCAGGAGAGTGAGGAAATATTAATAGTCCAGCTAATTTTTTTCATGTGCCATTACAAAATCATTTATGTACTTGAGAATGAAGTAAATCTCTGCAAATTAAAAAATAAACATTTTACACTACACATTTTTTTAAAATTTAAATTCCAGTTAGGTAGTATAGAGTTTAATATAGCTTCAAGTATGCAATTTATTTTTTTTCAAGTTTTTATTTAAATTTATTAGGTAACATACAGTGTAATAACTAATTTCAAGTGTAGAATTTCAGTAGCTCATCACTTACATACAACACTCTACTCATCACAGCAAGTGCCCAGCTTCAACTTTAATATGCTCTGAGGCTGTTATAGATAGCACAAAAAATTAAGGAAACATGCTTGCAGTAGTAGACAACCATTATTAGCAAAGAGACTGCTCATGTTTAGCAGCACCCATGACCTCTACTTATTAGGTGCCATTACCGCCAAATCCCCCAGGTTGTGAAAACCAAAAAATTTCTCCAGACACTGACAGATATCCCTTAATGAACAAAACCACAGCTGGTTAAGAACCACATTTTTAGAGAGGATTTCAGTGTGTGCTATGTATGAGACTGTGGTTTGTTATTTTAGTATTTCTTGGAGTCATGACAGTTGTATTAATCAGTATTTATTTTTTAGACTACCATAAGTTTTATGCAGATTTAGTTGGGCCTACTAGATTGGTCAGTTGATGACAGCTCAAACTGATGGCTTAAAAAAAATTCTTTCTTGCCTGTATAGAAGCCATGGATTTATGGATTTAGGCATCTAGGGACATTTTCAATGAATAACACCCAGGCCTCAAGGTTTTGCTCATTACACTTTGGTTTCAAGAAGGAGAGACAGGGAAGCACACACTGATTTTACTTATGGTGTGCTCAGAGGTGGTTGGGGAAACAAATATTTTCAACCTCAAGAAAGAAAATCATTGCTTGGAGGTAGACTGTTGTCTTCACGGGCATTTATAAGTGAACTTTAGGCTCTTCAAAAAAGAAAAATGAAAGGATATTTTATTTGAATTAAAATAAATGAACAACTGAAGAATAAATACAATGTGGAGTATTATTTGTAGTATGTTTTTAAAACATGTTTTTAGATATAGTGTTTATATTTCAGATGTGTGTCTATATTCTGAGAAGAATATGGTTTTGAATCTCTAAAAACATGAGCATTTCCTATAGTTTGTTATATCAACATGTTTTTCAAAATACTGTTGTATGTGAGTGATTTATAGATTAAAAAATATCCTTCATTCATAGCTTAAATTATGCTCAAGGAAAATCAGGTTAATTCCCTTAACCAAAATATGGAAAAGCTTCAGGAAAATGTAAATGCAACAGATGAATAAACGTTAGAGAAATTATATGCCATAGTATTACTTCTATGGTTTTAGGCTGTTAGTAACTATACATTTTTCACAAAAATGCTTAAATACACTGCCTTTGATCAGGGAAAATGTGGATGTTTAAATGGACAGTAATCTCTTTACATGGCTCATTAATTTCCTGAATCTAAGGTTTTTTTTAAAATTACCTTTCTTGGGTAGAATTCTTTTATTCACCTTTGTAATTTTTAGAGTATAAAATTGTTATTTATCTTCATATTTTGCAGGTGTCTGAAGGTAATATATAACTTTGTCAGTATTGATAACATGCTAGATTATTAGAATTATGTCAGTTTTTTGTAAGTTTATTTTTTTGAGAGAGAGGGAGCATGCACGGGCACGAGAGGGGGAGGGGTAGTGAGAGGGAGAGAGAATCCTAAACAGGCTCCACACTGTCCACACAGAGCCCAGTGCTGGGCTCCCACAAACTGAGATCATGACCTGAGCTGAAATCAAGAGTTGGGCGCTTAACTGACTGAGACAGACAGACAGACAGACAGACACACACACACACACACACACCTATCAAACATTATTAAAAATGTGCTAGTTTCACATGTATCTTTAAATATATGTCAGATGCCTTTTTAGTTTTTAATTAAAAATAATAACGAAATATTACATACATATTAGAATGGCCACAAGCCATTTGCAGCACCAAATGCTGGAGAAGATGTGGAACAACAGGAGCTCCTCCAGTGGTGGTTGGAGTGCAAAATGGGACAGTCACTTTAGAAGACTGGCAGTCTCTTATAGAACTAAACATAGTCTTACAGTATGATCCAGCTAGAGGTCAGGCTCATTAGGTATTACGCAAATGAACTGAAAAACTTATGTCCACCCAAAAGCTTGCATGCAGATGGATATGGCAGCTTTATTCATAATTGCCACAACTTGGAGGCAACCAAGATGTCCTTTAGTAGGTGAGTGGATAGGATAAATAAACTCTGGCACATTCAGGTAATGAAATGTTATTCACTGCTAAAAAGAAAAGAGCTATCAAGCCATGGGAATCCATGGAGGAAACTGAAATGCATATTACTAAGTGAAAGAAACCAGTCTGATAAGAATGTATAATGTGTGATTCCCAACTGTATAACATTTCTGGAAAGGGCAAAACAGTGGATCTAGTTAAAGGATCAGTGGTTGCCAGGGGTTAGAGAGGAGGGAGTTGAATAGGCAGAGCACAGAGGATTTTTAGGACGGTGAAATTATTCTGTATGGTGCTACAATGGTAGATACTTACAATAGGTCAAAGCCCATAGGGCGTAAAATAGCAAGAGTGAACTCTATTATAAACTATGAACTTTGGGTGGTGATGTGTTGTAAAGATTTGTTGAGTGTGACAGATGTACCACTCTGGTGGTAAATGTTGATAGTGGAGGAGGTACTGTATGGGGACAAGGAATATATGGAAAGTCTGTATTTTCTGCTCAGTTTTGCTGTCAACCTAAAACTTCTCTAAAAAATAAAGTTTATTAATAAAAAGTCCTTTCTATTATAATATGTTGTCAACATAGTAAAGTTAGAGAATATAGCTAAATAAGAAAAATAAAAATTATCCCCAATGCTGTCCTTTCCTACCTTTTCATTTAAGTTGGTACACATTTTGTATATACAGGTTGTTTTGTTACAAAGATGAGATTATGGTATATGTAATCAGTTTTTGTTTTCAGTTAGCAACACATCTTGAATGCTTTCCCACATACATAAATGTTCAACAACTTAAAAAAATTGAATTAGTGCCCATATACAAGTGGAGAATAGATTGTTCTGGTTTTTAGAGCGATCGCTTTTTTACTAAATATAGATTACTGATTTTCTGGTTAGGCTACAAAAAAGTAAATATCCACACTATTACTGATCTAACATAGTGTTTTTATTTGACATTATTTATTGTGGAAATGTAGATTGTCACAGATGCTCGGCATATTAGAACCAACTGATAGATTTTGGGTAAACTTTATTTCTGTAGTATTTTATAATTTATGTAACTTTGAAAAACTGTCATTTAAATAATTTAAATAGTCCTATATGTTTAAGTAATTAATAGAATTTTAAGGTAGTTGTCAAAGGAAGCTTATAATAGGCTGTTACCAATATAAAAGTTACAGGTTTTATTAGAGGCTAGTTCTTATCTTTTTAAAAAATTATTATTATTTAATTTATATCCAAGTTAGTTAGCATATAGTGCTATGATGATTTCAGGAGTAGATTCCAATGATTCATCCCCTACTTATAACACCCAGTGCTTAATCTAACTAGTGTCCTCACTAATGCCCCTTACCCCCACCCACAACCCCTCCAGCAACCCTCAGTTCTCTGTATTTAAGAGCCTCTTATGTTTTTCCCCCCTCCCAGTTTTTATATTATTTTTGCTTCCCTTCCCTTCTTTTCATCTGTTTTGTATCTTAAATTCCGCATGTTGAGTGAAGACATGATACTCGTCTTTCTCTGACTGGCTAATTTTGCTTAGCATAATGCCCTCTGGTTCTATCCACATAGCTGCAAATGTCAAGATTTCTTTCTTTTTGATTGCCAAGTAATATTCATGTGTGTGTGTGTGTGTGTGTGTTTGTGTTTGTGTGTGTACACACATGTTGGTAGCACTGCTATAAAGATTGAGGTGCATGTGTCCCTTTGAAACAGCACACCTGTATCCCTTGGATAAATACCTAGTAGTGCAATTGCTGGGTTGTAGGGTGGTTCTATTTTTAATTTTTTGAGGACCCTCCATACTGTTGTTCAGAGTGGCTGCACCAGTTTGCATTCCCACCAGCAGAGCAAAAGAGATCCTCTTTCTCCACGCCCTCACCAACATCTGTTGTTGCCTGAGTTGTTAATGTTAGCCATTCTGACTGGTGTGAGGTGGTATCTCATTGTGGTTTTAATTTATATTTCCCTGATGATGTGTGATGTTGAGCATTTTTTCCATGTGTCTGTTAGCCATCTGGATGTCTTCTATGGAAAAGTGTCTATTCGTGTCTTTTGCTGATATCTTCCCTAGATTATTCTGATCTTCAAAGCAAGGATTAACAACAATTTAAAGTTGGGGTACCTAGGTGGCTCAGGCAGTTAAGCATCTGTCTCTTGATTTCAGCCAGGTCATAAAATCTCACAGTTTGTGAATTTGAACCCCTACGTCAGGCTCTGCACTGACAGTGAGGAGACAGCTTGGGATTCTGTCTCCCTCTCCCTCTGCCCTTCCCCCACTCATGTTTTTTCTCTCTATCTCAAAAATAAATATTAAAAAAAAACTTGGTTAAAGTTGATTATACTAACATTGTAAAGAATATATAGCTTCTTAGTTACTATTATACATATTTTTGCCACCGTTCTAGAATGATGGCATCACTTCATAACCATCACTGGAGAGTCCTTTCTTATTGTTTATTTCAGAACTGTCTCCTAAGAATATAGGGCTTTATTATTTGATATATTTCTTACACTCTAATCCCCTTTTCAAAGAGAATCATGAAGAAACTGAATTTTAGGATTTTTTTTTCCCTTAAGGTAATTCATTTGTCTATATTAGTTTTATGGAATTTAAATGCTATAGCTCTTTTCCTTGCTGTATTTGAGTATCCATGTGTAATGATTAAATTAGTGTCTTTCATTGAATAAGTGTTAATTTAGACATTGTATGATACTTTCAATGTAGCCATTTATGTATACATTAAACTATAGTGTTTTTCATTTAATTTGTGTTAATGAAATTTTTGAATAAAAATTTGGGATGGCCAAGTTTAGAAACATTTCTAAAACTATAGCCAAGTATCACTGAGGAGGAATTTTAAGTTAACTCTCAGAAGCATAAATTTGGGAGTTTGTTGCATTTATTCTGAGGTATAAATTCATTCTTTCAGATGAAATAATCAAGTCTAGATTTCTACCTTATATGTATTTCATGTATCTCATATTTGTATTTCACATGTTTTTCAAAATATGATAGAAGGGATTTATTTTAAACTTTAAAAAATGTATTTATTTTGAGAGAGACAGAATGCGCAAGCAGGGGAAAGGCAGAGAGAGGAGAGAGAGAATCCCAAGCAGGCTCTGCGCTCACAGGGCTTGACCTCACAAACCATGAGATCACAACCAGAGCCAAAACCAAGAGTTAGATGCTTAACTAACTAAGCCACCTAGGCACCCCTAGAAGGGATTTATTTTAGAGCTAGAAGCTAGGCTAGTTGCTGACCCTAAGAATTCTGAATTTAGAGATAGTTTAAGTGGATTTGCTCAATTTCAACGAAGACTAGGAGTACAAATTTTAGATTGGATCTTAAACTTATTGGATCTCTTCATTAGTAATTATAATTGTGTATGTTGGAAAGCTTGGGTTAAATGTGATGGCAATCAGTGCCGTGCTATAGTTTGTTTTTATGCTGGGAAGTGATAATATTTTTTATTTACTTTTATATTTTATTTAAATCCAAGTTAGTTAATGTATTGTGTAATAATCGTTTCAGGAATAGAATTTAGTGATTCATCACTTACATATAACACCCAGTGTTCATCCAAACAAGTGCTGTCCTTAATGCCCATCACCCATTTAGTCCACACCCCCCCCAACACCTCAGTTTGTTCTTTGTATTTAAGAGTCTCTTATGGTTTGCCTCCCTCTGTTTTTATCTTATTTTTCCTTCCCTTCCCCTGTGTTCATCTGACTTGTCTTTGATTTATTTCACTTAGCATAATACATTCTAGTTCCATCCGCATTGTTGCAGATGGCAAGATTTCATTCTTTTTGATCATGGGAAGTGACAGTATTTTTTATATTTCATATAAGTACACAGCTGTTAATGCATTTATAATTTCTTTTAAGAATGTGACATCTGACTCTGTAGAATACCTTGGGCCTACTTGGAAGTGTGACTAGAAGAAATGCTACTGAGCAGAAGAAAGTAAAAAGGAATGAAACAAGGAGGCAACCAAGATTGATAGTATCATATTTATTATTAGACTCTCTTATGGCTGACAGATTTATATTAGGAAAACGATCTTTAGGAAAGAGTCAGGAAAGCAAAACAGAAGTTTGAACTTTCCATGATCTTTCCTTTGCCCTCCTTTACAACACCATCTCTCCATACTTAGCATGATAATTTTTAGCAACCCTGAACTGCGTATAATCCCCCTCTCTTGTGCGTATTTGGGACGGCGGGGGTGGTGGGGTGGAGGAAGGGAGGGAAGGATTTTACTTTCAAATAGCGCAGGCCACAGAAGCTCTATTGGCATTTATTAGTCAATAATAAAGTTGACTTATTGTGACTGTTTGATATTAAGTTACCAAGACTCTGCAAAATGCTAGGGATTTAATTTGTGTGATTTTACTTGCTAGTCAATTGATGCTATTTTTAGGGTAACATAAATGCCCTGAGGAGAAGTTACAAATAGGGGAATCATACATTCTGTTAGCTTATTTTCCTTTTTAACTCTTAGTAGTTTTTGGATGGTAAAGCAGTTTTTCCCCCAACTTCTGTTTTACCAAGAGACAGGAAAGCTTAAATACTCTATTTCCTGAGTGTATTTCTGATGGCAATATTATGAGTAATTATAAATTAATCAGTATGTCTAGTTCACATAACAAAAAATTTCCTTTATTCCTTTTTTCAGTCTACTCACTTTCCATCCCTAGCCCCTGGCAGCCACTTACTAGTTTTCTGTACCATTAGTTTTGATTATTCTGGAATGTCCTATAAATGGATTCATACAATACATAGTCCTGAATGAGTTGAGATACAATTGACATTTAACATTATGCTAGTTTTAGTTGTATGGCATAATGATTTTTATGTATATATATATTATGAAACGAATACAGCAGTAGGTCTGGTTAACATCCATCACCACACACAATTAGATGGGGTTTTTTTTCTTGTGATAACTTTAAAAATCTACTCTCTATCTTCTTTTTTAAAATAGGATCCATGCCCAACATGGGGCTCGTACTCCTAATCCCAGGCTCAAGAGTCTTATGCTCTATTGATTGGTCTAGCTAGGTGCCTCTAAAGATCTACTCTTGTAGCAACATTAACATATGTAGTACAGTATTTAAACTTTTTTTAAATGTTTATTTTTGAGAGAGTGGGTGCATAGAGGAGGAGCAGAGAAAGAGGGAGACACAGAATCTGAAGCAGGCTCCAGGCTCTGAGCTGTCAACAAAGAGCCCGACATGGCACTCGAACTCAGGAGCTTGTGAGATCATGACCTGATGCTTAATCACCTGAGCCACCCAGGCGCCTGTATATAATACAGTATTAATTCTAGCTACCATGTTGTACGTAATCCCCAGGACTTCTTTTTTTTTTTAACTTAAGGTTGTACCTTCCGACCCCCTTTACTCATTTTGCCTCTCAGTCTGTTCTGTGTCTATAAATTCATTTTTTAAAGATTACATGTGTAAGATCATACAGTCTTTGCCTGACTTATTTCACTTAGCATAATGCCTTTAAAATACATCCATGTTGTTGCAAATGAGATTTTCTTTTTTATGGCTGAATCCTATTTCACTGTGTGTGCATGTATGTGTGTGCGTGTGCATGTGTGTATTTTACCACATTTTCTTCACTCCCACATCTTCTTCATTCACTCATCTGCCAGTAGACATAAAGGTTGTTTGTAGATTTTGGCTATTATAAATAATGCTCCACTGAACATGGAGATGCAGATACCTTTGAGATAGTGATTTTGCTTCTTTGGATACATACCGAGAAGTGAAACTGCTGGATCATGTAGTAGTCCTATTTTTAATTTTTTGGAGAGCATATATATTGTTTTGTATAGTGGCTGCATCAGTTTACATTTCTACCAGCAGTACACAGGGCCTCCTTTTCTTTGCATCCTTGCCAACACTTGTTATCTCTTATCTTTTTTATGAGAGCTGTAGTTGTAGTTTTGATTTGCATTTCCCTGATTTAGTGATGTTGAGCCCCTTGTCATATATCTGTTGATGTTTCTTGGGAAAATATCTGTTCAGATCTCCTACCCTTTTTTAACTGGATTGTTTTACCTGTTGAGCTGTATGGGTTCTTTACATATATTTTGGATATTAATTCCTTATCAGATACATGATTTGCAAATATTTTCTCCCATTCTATAGGGTGTCTTTTCATTTTGTTGGTTTTCTTTACTAAGCAGGATTTTAGTTTGATGTAGTCCCACATCTTTGTTTTTTGTTGCCTTTGATTGTGGTGTCAAATCCAAAAATTGGGCCTAAGACTGTGTCAAGGAGCTTCCAGGAATTTAATGGTTTCAAGTCTTATGTTCAATTCCTTAAGCCATTTTGAGTTGATTTTTTAATACAGTGTAAGATGCAGGTCCAGTTTCATTTTTTTACACATGACTATTTAGTTTTGCCAACACAGTTTTCCCATTGTATATTCTTGGCTCCTTTGTTGTAAATTAATTGATCATATATGTGAGTTTATTTCTGGGCTATATTCTGTTGTATTGCTTTATATATCTTTTTATGCCAGTACCATACTATGTTGATTACTAATGGCTTTGTAATATAGTTCAGAATCAAAGATCATGGTGCCTCCAGCTTTATTCTTCTTTTTCAGAATTGCCCTGGCTATTCAGGATCTTGTGGTTCTATACGGATTTTAGAATTACCTGTTTTATTTCTCTGGGAAAATGCTGTTGGAATTTTAATAGGGATTATATTGAATCTGGATAGTATGGACGTTTTAGCAATATTAATTCTTCCAATCCATGAGCATAGACTATCTTTCCATTTCTTTTGTCATCTTCAGTATTTTCATCAATGTTGTACAGTGATCGTTGTACTGATTTTTCATCTCCTTAGTTAAATTCATTCCTAGGTATTTTATTCCTTTTGATGTAGTTGTAAATGGGATTGTTTTCTTAATTTCTCTGATACTTTATTAAGTCAGAAATGAAACTTGTGTATTTTGTGTCTTGCAACTCACTGAATTTATTAGTTTGACAGTTTTTTGGTGGAGTCTTCAGGGTTTTTTATATATAATGTCATCTGCAAACAGTTTTACTTCTTTTAGTTTGGATACCTTTTATTTTTCTTGCCTAATTGGTCTGGTTATGACTTCAGTGCTATCCATGTTGAACAAAAGTGCAAGAGTGGGCATCTCTGATCATAGAGAAAAAGCTTCCGGCTTTTACCATTAAGTATATTTGCTGTGGGCTTGTCATATGGCCTTTATTATGGTGAGGTACATGTGAGTTTGTAATGATACTTTTAATTTAGCATAATGCATTTGACATTCACTCGTGTTTATCATTAGTTTGATCCTTTTTATAACTGAGTAGTATTTCATTGTATGACTGTATCACTGTTTATCTGATTGTCAGTTGAAGATCATTTGAGTTTTTTTCAAGTTTGGGGGCTTATGAATAAAGTTGCTGCAAACATTTATGTACAGTTTTTTGTGAGAACATAAATATTTATTTTGCTAGGGATGAAATTGCAGGTTGTGTAAAAGTATGTTTAACTTGGTGAGAAACAACCAAACTACTCCAAAGTGGCGGTACTGTTTTGCCTTCCATAGTGAAATATGAGGGTATGTTTGGGTGTATGTATGTATATGTGTGTGTATATATATAAATATAAATGAATATGTGTTTATGTATATATAAACATACACACCAAGACAGGTATGTGTGTGTGGCATCCTTGTTGGCCCTAGGTATTGTCAGTGTGTAGTGATATCTCATTGTCATTTGAAGTTGGATCTCCCAAATGCTTACAGTTGAGCATTTTTCATTGCTTATTTTGTATTTGTGTGTCTTTGGTGAAATGCCTGTTGAAATCTTTTGCCAATGTTTTTATTAAGTTGTTTTTCTTGTGATTTTGTTTTGAGAGTTTCTTATATATTCTGGAGTGCTTTTTCAGATTTGTGTTTAGAAATATTTATTCTCGGGGTGCCTGGGTGGCTTAGTCGGTTGAGCATCCGATTTTCGCTTGGGTCATGATCTCGCGGTTCGTGGGTTCGAGCCCCGCGTCGGGCTCTGTGCTGACTGCCAGCTCCGAGCCTGCAGCCTGTTTCAGTCTGTGACTCCCTCTCTCTCTGACCCTCCCCTGCTCACGCTGTCTCTCTCTCTCCTAGAAATAAATAAAACATTAAAAAAAAATTTAAAAAAAAAAAAAGAAATATTTATTCTCAGTCCTGGGTATGTCTTTGCATTCATTTTTAAAAGAGGCGAAGTTTAAAATTTTCATGATAATTCAGTTTATCAGTATTTTTCTGATGTATCATACTTCGTGTGTTTTATCTAAGAAATATTTGCCTAATCCAAGGTCATAAAGATTTTTCTTTATTTTCTTGTATAAGTTTTGTGGTTTTTGCTTTTACACTTAAATTTATGATCCTTGAAGTTTGTTTGTGGTATAAGGTGTAGATTAATGCCTATTTATTTTTTGCATGTAGTTGTCCAATTGTTCTAGTAGCATATTTTTAAAAATCTGCACATTTGTGGAAAATCTATTGGCCATGTGGTTTCATTTCTAGTTTCTTAGTTCTGTTCCTTTGAACTCTTTGTGTCTATCCTTTCATCCATACAAAACTGTCTGGATTGCTATATCTTTATAGTAAGTCTTGACATTAGATAGTGGGTGCACCCAAGTTTATATATTGTTTATATATATTTTGTATATATTGTATATATATATTTTTTTTTTCAAAAGTATTTTGGCTGTTCTAGATTCCTGTATATAAATTTGAGAATTTGCTTATTGATTTTTACATGGGGAAATATTCTGAAGAGGTGAAAAATGACTTAAACCATGAAGGGTGGATAGGAATTGGACATTCGTTGAAAGAAATGAAAAAGTATATATCAGAGGAAATAGAAAACACAAGCTACACAAAAAAAGTGGAAGGATAAAAAGGAGTAGGGGGAAGAAATCATAATCCTGGAAAAATTGATGTGAAAATTTTGATCTGTTATCTCCCATTGTCTGCAGGATAATTAGATTGTGTTCGATATCTTTAGATAAGTGAGAGGCAATAAATAAATGCAAGAAGCATTAAAGCATAGTGATCGATAGGTAGAGACTAAGACCTAATTTGGAATTATAGGTGAAGAATCTAAAGCTTTTGTTGTCCAGATAAGTTACTGACGAAATAAAATGAAATTTGTCTAATTATTTTGAAGTGATTGGTAGATTTATAATCCCAGGTCTCCATTTTCCTTTCAGTATTTATGTTTTTATGTTGCTGTCGGTGTGTTCCATTATTCCACATACTACAGAAAATTTCAAATGTGCAGAAAATAGAATGTGTTCTATTCTGATTCTTCTGTTTTCCCTCCTCATAGTACTTTTTTTAGCTGACAAGTATACTATGCTACTTATAGACTTACTCCATTATAGAGTTAGAAGCTTCCTTTAGTTATCATTGTGGATTAACATAAAGCTATCTTTGGATTACCTTTAGAAAGAAGAATAGTTATCATTATGATATCTCATTTTCATCCAGGGACTTTATTGTCATGTATGCCTATGCATTTTGTTTGGGTAGGTAACTAGTTTGGGTGGGATTTGAAGTAGAACGGACTAGAAAGAAGACACATTGAATTGAAATATTTTTAGTTTTTTAGTAATCTCTACACCAAGTATGGGGCTTGAACTCATGACCCTACCATGAAGAGTAGCATGCTCTTCTGATTGAGCCAGCCAGGCACCCTGAGTCCAAGTATTTCTAAAGACCAAAAGAATCCTTGTTACTATTATCTAATTATTTGGTTTCTCAGTAAGGATCATAGAATAATGTCACGGGTTAGAAGAGTATTTAGCTATCACTTTAAATTAAATGTACTGATAAATGTTTAACCTCGTTATCTTTGGTCCATTCCCCAATATTAAAACTTGGGGGAGCCTCGATGGCTCAGTTGGTTAAGCATCTGATTTCTGCTCAGCTCATGACCTCACAGTTTGTGTGTTTGAGCTCCGTGCTGACAGTGTGGAGCCTGCTTGGGATTCTTTCTCTCTGCTCCTCCCTCACTTATGCTTTCTCTCTCTCTCAAAAATAAATAAACTTTAAAAAAATGTAAATGCTTCCCTGTATTTCTTTAAAAAAAAACATGAAAACAGAAACTTGCCTTTCTTGTCCCGTGAACTGTACTATCTCTACTTGTCCTTGACTATTCTATGCATTACCTATTACAGTTGGCCCTTGAACAATTTGGAGGTTAGGAAGGCCAACTCCGCCCCTCCCCCCATGCATTTGAAAATTCAGTAATGGCCTACTGTTGACTGGAAGCCTTACTGATAACAAACAGTCAATTAACACATACTTTGCATGTTACATATACATATATATGTTATATTGTATTTTTATAATAAAGTAAGCTAGAGAAAAGAATGATTAAGAAAATTGTAAGAGAAAATACATTTTCAGTAGTATAAAAATCTGCTTATAAGTAGACCTAAGCAGTTCAAACCCAACGTTTTTTAAGTGTCCTCTTCATTACCCTCCTCCTTTGTGATAAGAATGTTTTATTTTCCCTTTAGTTGCTGTACTCCTTCAGAATAGTGACAAGAGGGAGCAGTGCAACTACTTGATAAGGGGGGGAGGAAGATAGTAACAAGAAGTGCCAAATTCTTTATAGCATTATTTGGAAGTAAACTATTCTATAACTTTATTATTAAAGCAGTGGTATGAAAATGGTGTAAGCTGCATGAAGGCAAGAATGTTGGTTATCTTGTTTACTGTGGAAGTCCTAGTGCTTGGTGTAATACATAGGCCTCCAGTATTTGAATAAAATGTTAAACTGGTCAGAAACATAAAATTCCAAAAACCTGAGGTTATTTTTTTTAATAAAATTACTTTACCATCATAAAACATGGGTTTTGCTTTGTTTTGTTTAGTGTTTTGTGTTTTGTTTAGAGTGAGAGATAGTCATGAAAACTTTGGGGTTCTTTTTGAGTAGGCTCCATGCCCAGTGTGGGGCTTGAACTCATAACTCTGAGATCAAAAGTGGGGCTTGAACTTACGGCCCGGAAATCAGAAGTCGGGTGCTCCACCAACTGAGCCGCTCAGGTGTCCCAAACTTTTCGATTCTTTTTGAATGTTTGCATTATTATCATATGTGGACTTTAACTAAATATGTTAACTGCAGATAAATGCCACCAGAGAGGCCATTGGTATAGCTGTATAGTGGGAAATGCTAATGAAATCATTATCTTAGGGTATCTTTTAAGCTCTTGAGTGTCATCAGTCTTTATCAGTATGATCCTGCTCTGTGCAGTGTGATTTGCTAGGCACTGTTTTTTTAGTATCACCTGGTGAGCCCATTCAGGGAAGGTATACATTTTATACAGCAATTATAATGAGTAAGAGTTCTGTATAGTTAGATATTGATGAGGAAATAGAAACTTAAATGCTGCAGCACAAGGATTATTTTGCGTTATTAAAAAAAAGGTGAACTTAGATTTATTTTCTCAGAAAGGAAAATGGCCTTAATGCTTACGACCAGATGGGAAGGATTGATAATTAGTTAGGTGAGTATTCAGTAAATAACAAATAATGTGTTTCATAACCTTTGGGAATAAATGCCAATGTAAGACAGATTTACCTGAGAATGTGTAAAATACAATAAATCGTAGACATCTTGCTCTAAAATTTAAGCAGAAATATCTAGTGTGGGCCTAATTTTGTCTTCCTCTAACTTTGGGAAGTCTGCCAGCATCTGTATTTCTGCCAAGGGATTGCTTTGCAAACTACAGTTGAGATGACCATTTAATATTTGTATGGAAATAAATGCATGTCTAATGATTTTTATTTTAGGATGGAGTTAGAAGTCTCTGATTCATTATGAAACATTTTTTTGGTGGTTGTAGCATTCTTTCTTAGACTGAGTTCTAAGTAATAGTAATTGTGCTGAGCTATAAACTTGATAAAATGACCTTAAATTTAGACAGGATGTGAAAGGGAAGCTTTGGTTTAACACCATAAGTACTTGCATCTTTATATGTACTGTACAGGCTGCTCTTTTTTTTTATATAAGTTCCTCCAGATGACCACCTTTTAACAGAAGTCCAGTTCTTTTTTTTTTTTTTAATGTTTTATTTATTTCTAGGAGAGAGAGAGAGAGACAGCATGAGCAGGGGAAGGTCAGAGAGAGAGGGAGTCACAGACCTGTTTCAGTCTGTGACTCAGCTCTGAGCTGGCAGTCAGCACAGAGCCCGACACGGGGCCCGAACCCACGAACCGCGAGATGGTGACCTCAGCGAAAGTCGGACGCTTAACCGACTAAGTCACCCAGGTGCCCCAACAGAAGTCCAGTTCTAACCTTAAATAGTTTGCTCTGATTTGACTCATATTAAATTTTGTTTTGTTTTTGCTTGGGAGTAGGGAGCAGTTAATTTGTGTTATTTTATTGGCCTCAGATATAAAATCTGAGATTTGGGATTCTTAGTAATAGTGTATTTTGGTGTATTTCATAGATATTTTGTAATACGCTATTAATTGAAATAGCATTATATATAGGTATGTTGCATTTCATTTGTTGTTTTGGAAACTTCATTTAACATTTTTCTAGGGCAGGGGCACCAGGGTGGCTCAGTTGGTTAAATGTCCAGCTTTGGCTCAGGTCATGATCTCATGGTTTCTGAGTTCAAGCCCTGCATTTAACCCTGTGCTGACAGCTCAGAGCCTGGAGGCTGCTTTGGATTCTGTCTCTCCCTCTCTTTTTGCCCCTCTCCCACTCTCCCACTCTCTCTCTCTCTCTCTCAAAAACAAACAAACATTTTTAAAAAAACATCAAAAAATTTTCTAGGGCAAAGTAGCTCTAGTGTTATGTATAATAATATTGCTTGTAATTGAAAAAAATTGGAGTACATATTCTGTGAAGTTCATATTTTATAAGTTTATGTGAGGTTTGTCCTATAGAACAGAAGACTGAGAAACTAATGAAAATCTTCGCTATGTGGTAGTGATTAATCAGCCGTCAGTGGTGGAGATTAAAACTAGTTTACTTTTAGGATACTTCATGTAGGAAGTAAGAAATAGGACGTAATTTGGTTCTTTGGCCAGGACTCTCAGAAATTTTGCACTAGGATATGGGAAGGTTATGTAGGTGCTATGCTAAGATTGAATGAATGGAAAATGAGTGGCAGGTTTAAGCAAGTTTATGTAGTTAGCATTTGGGGAGCTATGTGGAGTATTTTTAATAGTGTTGAAATGGGGTCGAAGACTGAAAAGTTAGATAGATTGTGTTGCCAAAGGGGCTTTTATTGTACTCTTACAAGATCAGGATGCCCGGTATAAATTAGGTTGATGTAATGGGAGGATCCTTTGGGAACTGATGTAAGATGTAGTAAAAATTAGAAACTCATGGAAAAACCAATTCAAAAACCTGCCTGTATGACCAATTTGAAAAAGAAGATAGGGAAAGGAATTAGCTGTTAGGCTTTCCAAAATAAAACATTTCTATTTTTTAGATAAAAAGTATTCATCACTCAGTATTCAAGCCTTTGAATGACCTGTATGTGAGACTGTTAGAAACCATGCTATCAGTGTCGCATTTAAAGAGTTAAATACATTTGAATTAATATTTTATATTTTATTTTAAAATAGGTTTTTGTGGTATGTCTCCAATGTGCAAAGTTGATGCTGAGGAACTGAAAGGGAAAAAATAAAGCTGAATAAGAGGCTTCAATACTACCAACTTCCCAAATTTGAATTCTTTAAGTCTTTCGTAGCATTTTTGAAAACCTGATGTTTGAGACAGTAGTGATCACAACGATAGCCTCTACTAAATTGCTTGTTAATTAACCCAAATGTAAAATGTTACTGCTTTAATCAGATATCCAAATCTATATTCATTTTGAATTAAGTGACTTGTATTTTCATTGGCTTCCTAATCAAATCTGGAAGAGATCTCTGACTCCTAATATGGCAATATTAGTATTACTTTGGTTTTACATATAAACACTGTAAACATTTCATGGATTTGTTTTGCAGGAACAGATTTTATAAATTTTAGTGGATTTAGGAAGGTGGAAACTTGTGAAAATTAAAAAAAAGAAAAAATAGTGTTATAGAGTAGCTGATTTTAAGATTAGAATTAGAGAGCCAGAAGAGATGGCAATTATTGACCTATCTGGATTTTTAAAACTATTTAGGAGAATTGAACATGTGGATTAATTACCATTTCCTGGGAATAATTTTTAGAAAAGCATTGACTGAAAATTGGCTGTGAGATAGAAAAAGTAGGAGGAAGGTGGCATATTTCAGTATCGCAAAGCATATGTTCATTCCACAAATACATATTAAGGGCCTACTATGTGGAAGGAACCATATAGCAGTATAAAAATGATAATGCCCCCACACAGAAATATCTCATAGTCCCCTTAAGGAACATAACCATCCAGTGGGAACCATGATTAAAAACCATATTAAATTGATGTCTATATTTTATGAAGATGAATTAGAATTAATGAAACATTTGTTTTTGCATATTTTGCAGTCTTTAATTTTTTACCTGTCCTCAGTGTAGTTCATGGATTTGTAGCATGTCATTGGATTCGGATCTCTTTGTTTTGGCTTTCCTTAATCTTGCGTTTTTGTAAATTTTCATATTAGTATGCAGAAGTACTCACAGAGGTATAGATTCCTTGTGCACAGTAGAAATTCTGAAAACCTTGTTACCTAAATTTTATTTTTTGAAGTATTTTTCATGGGCCAAATGTGGTAGAAATCATCAAGTTTTTTCCCTAAGGAAAATGATTATATTCTTTGTGCTATATGAAGATCCTGAGATATGTATGGGAAATAAAAGGGTCAGTATTAACCAAATTGTATGATAAGATTAAAGCAGAAGGAAGGGCTTCACCTGGAAACCTGGAAGCAAACTACTATTAAAACATTAATAAATCTGGAAAACTTTCTCTTTACCCCTTTTAGTAAAGAGGAAAGTGACTATTTTACCTTCAGAAATAGGAGTAGATTATGGTGTAGGAGATTTTAATCCTATTCTTATAAACTAGGTTTGATTTTTTTTTGAAACATAGAATACCACTAATTTTTATTCTCTGTGTGTATCAAATTTCAGACAATGTGAAAGTAAATTACTTTGAATTATAAATTCTAAAGTTGGAAACACTCTGAGTTAGACACTTGGTTTTGGGGGTGTGTGTGTTTGAGAAATAATGAGCAAAGAACCAGATATTTTTAAAAAATGAGACAATTTACAGATAGTATGTAGGATTTTAATTAGGCCCAGGACTTTGTCATTTGCTATTACTGCTATATCTGAACTGGATTTTATTTTCTGCCAACTACTAAGCAGTAACTCTTGTATTGGACCCTTTGAATGGTTACTTGTAGGGCCATTTATCATATGCTTCATACATTGCACACTTGAGGATTTTTATATCTAGTTATTATTCATGATCAGTCAGTGATTATTTTGGCAGTTACATGAAAAAGACTATATAATAATACTAGTTTCAGTTACGTGGCCATTTAACTCATCATTCCAAATTGGATACTTTTGAGAGTAAAAAGGAATGATGTTACCTAAGAACAACAGATTAAACCAAGACTGGCTTGTACTAAGATAATATCCATTCTGTAGGATGCTTTTGACTGCAAGTAATAAAAAGAATACAACCTAAACTAGTTTAAACAATAAGCAAAGTATATTGGCTTGTATATTCAAAAAGCCCAGTGTTTGGGAGCCCTGCAGGTATGATTTGGTGAAGACTCTGGCTTTGTCTATTTTCTAGACTCTCTGACTTCTTTGGTTGGCTTCCTTTAAAATCATTGGGTGGTTGCCAGTAGCAATCTGGGCTATATTTTTCCTCTTCTATGATTAGGATAGAGAAGCCTGTTCTTTCCATAAGAATAGAATGGGTCTTAAGCTTCATGGTTATTAGATACATCTGAGCTAATCTCTGTGACAAGAGGGGTGTCATGTGATGATTGATATAATACAAGATATTAGACTATCACTGAGGCCAGGGAGGACAGGATTACTCTGATATTCTTAGACTAGTCAAAGTCCATTCAGAAAACTGGTGTAGGGTCTGTCTGTTTAGGAAAGCAAGACAGCTAAAAGAAGAAGGGTTGGAATGGATGTTCAGGAAGCAACTACAAAGTTCAATGTGAAATCCAATGTCTTTGCTTGTTTGCATCTTCACTTATACATCTGTTACTGAGTTCTTACAAGAGTGTAACATACTGCAGACATGTTTTCTTCTAGTGAGAATTTCGAGTATAAAATGACTTAGTAGGCTGGCAAGGGGAATGGAAAAGAGAACTTACACACCGTTTTTGTTTTTTCTATAAGACTGTAGTAATTGTTGATTATTCTTTTTTTTTTTTTAACAGACTAATAGGGATGCCAAAGGAAAAATATGATCCTCCAGATCCTCGCAGAATTTATACCATCATGTCAGCAGAGGAGGTAGCCAATGGGAAAAAATCTCACTGGGCAGAATTAGAAATCTCGGGTGAGTGGAATCTGAAGTTTTTAATCCTAAATATAATAGCAATAATGAGCAAGAGTTGAGTTTTACGTTTATTTCTGTGTTGTACATTTATAATTAGATGAACTAATTGAGAACATACAAGATTCTGAGGCACTCATGTTTAATTTACCTGTGACTAAATGTCTTTTTCCTGTTCTTTCTTTTGAAATAATACCTTGAGCTAGAGTTGGCAGCTGGAATTGAGGACATTGGGAGTTTAGTTTCTGAGTAAACCAGGCTCTTTGATATAATAGATTTAGTTTTGGCTGTTGCAGAATAATTATTTTTGCCAATTGAAATCTTTGCCATTTTCCTATTATCCCAGTGTTGGCATAGTAGGAAACTTAGAAGCTGTTGATTTCAACAAATAACAATAACTATGTTACATTACCTTTCATGTTTAGGATTTGTTCAGATAGAATATGATTCCTAAACACCTACAGCCCTTGTGTACTAGTGAGAAAAAATCAGACGATCTCAAACTGCAAAATACCTAACCTAGTAATCCTCAAATTGTCACGGTCATGAAAGACTAGGAAAGACTGAGAAACTGTCACAGACTGGAAGAGATTAGGGAGACATGATGACTAACTGCAGAATGGTGTCTTGAATTAAGTCTCATAACAAAAAGATGGAAAAACTGGTGAGATCCAAATAAAATCTATAAATTAGTAAAGTACCAATAATGTACAAAAGTACTGTACTAATATTAGTTTCCTAGTTTTGACAAATGTATCATGATAATATAAGAAGATAATATTATGGGAAACTGGATGAGAGGTATACAGGAACTCTGTATTTTCTTGTTAGGTTTTCTGCAAATCTAAAATTATTATAAAGTTAAACATTTATTAAAAATAGAATATAATTACTGTTTTTTGTTTATGAATTGGTACAGTACAGATAATAATGTAGAATGCGATCTTCCCCCCCACGTCCCCCATCGTAGACTTTCATTTGGAAGCATCAAACCCACGTTATAGTGTTAATAGCAAGAAGTACCTGTACATTTAGCTGAAAGGTAACCAGGTGGATAGATGATTGGTAATCAGAAGAATGAATATGAGCAGATCCTACTGGGCTAACCCAGGGTTTCTCAGTTTGGCACTGCTAACATTTAGGGCCAGACAGTTCTTTATGATTGGGAGCTGTTGTGTGCACTGTAGGTGGTTTAGTAGTATTCCTGGTCTTTACTCAATACATGCCAGTAGCACTCCTCTGTCTCTCTCTCTTTCTCTCTCTCTCTCTCTCTTTTTTTTTTAATTTTTTTTTTTTAATGTCTTATTTAT
The DNA here is from genome assembly GCF_008692635.1 of Crocuta crocuta. NCBI lineage: Eukaryota > Metazoa > Chordata > Mammalia > Carnivora > Hyaenidae > Crocuta > Crocuta crocuta. The sequence continues at coordinate 484,882 of NW_027530998.1, read as the reverse complement.
TTCTGAGAGAGAGAGAGCGTGACAGGGGAGGGTCAGAGAGAGAGGGAGGTACAGAATCTGAAACATGCTCCAGGCTCTGAGCTAGCTGTCAGCATAGAGTCCGACGCGGGGCTCGAACCCACGAACCGTGAGATCATGACCTGAGCCAAAGTCGGACGCTTAACTGACTGAGCCACGCAGGCGCCCCTCTCTCTCTCTCTTTCTTAAAGAACATTAATTTTAATTTCATTGTAGACATGATATTGGAATTTTGATTTTTTTATTATTTATTTTTGAGAGAGAGAGAGCGTGAGTGGGGGAGAGGCAGAGAGAGAGGGAGACACAGGCTCCAAGCTGTCAACACAGAGTCTCACGTGGGCCTTAAATTCAGGAACTGCGGGATCATGACCTTAGCTGAAGTCAGATACTTAACTGACTGAGCCACCCAGGTGCCCCATGATATTGGAATTTTGATAATACAGATAGTTTTCCAGCAGTTTGGATCCTTAATATGGTAGTTTCCCGCATATATGCTTAAATGTAAGTTAATATTAATGTATTAATGTATTAAGTATATATTAAGTTTAAATACATATGAATATTAACATGAGATATTACCATTTTATAAACAATTCAATTAAAACACTCATGGGATAAAACATTGTAATACATATCAATGGACATCTTAGGTACTATAATTTACATAAATCATAATTTTTTAAATGAAGTATAGTTAACACACATTGATATATTAGTTCGAGTTATATGGTCTAGTGTTTAGCAGTATTCCTGGCCTCTACCCAGATGCCAGTAGCACTCTCCTAGTTTTGCCAACAAAGAATGTCTCCAGGTTGCCAAAGTCTCTTGGGGAATAAAATTAAAATTGCCCCTGGTTGAGAACCACCTGATTAAATCCTGGCTAAAACTGAAATAAGTTTCTTTTACCAGAGCCTCTCTTCACTTGAACACTTTATTTCCTATTAAAATACAAAATCCTAGCTGGCACTTAGAACCTGATTATAGGTGGCATAAAGGAACCCTGGACAGATCTAAGCTTGAGTTGACTGCTTAATAGCTATGTGAAAAGTAACATCACAGTTTGACATTTTGTGCCCGCTATACCTTCCGTTTCTCTTTTAATCAAAATCTGTTGTTTTGAAAATGATATGAAATTAAATTCTATTTTTCTTCTGTAAAGTTTATAAAATGATCTTCCCAAGAGTATTAAGATACTACCCCATTTTATAGCAGCTGTGGTTAGGTAATTTGTCCAGACTTATATAGCTAGTAAACTGTAAAAATCAGGATTCTGAAATAGGTTTTTGTACCTTTTCTACTCCATGTTCTATAATAACTGTCAGATGCTGACTGACTGATAAAGCCTAATGTGTGACCATTTCACCTGAGTATGTTGTACTTAATGAAAAATCTTAAACCAGAGTTGTTGATTGTAGCATCAAAAAGGAAGCTGGGAAAGATCTCTCTTTTAGGTAAAATGGTTTTCCTAGTGGTCAATCTAATGTTGGTTCTAAATCATGGTAATTACTCTTGGTAATTTAAAGTTTGTAGAATAATCCAGGCCCAAAATATGGATAAATATTGCACTATTAACTTTTGTGGAGTATGTAAGAAATACTTTTGTTAGGATTGTGCCTTAAAAGAAAATTCAAGACTGTTCTGTAACAAAAGCTTACGTTAGCTTGATGTTTTTCTTGAGAGCTTGTCATCACCCTGATTCCAGCAGTCTCCTTCTTATTTCATATGTGGAAAGTTCATGAGAAATAATGGTTGTTAGGAAAAAGTGATATGAAATTAAAGAAGGACCAGATAGGCTTGGAAGCAATCAAATGGCATTAATATAAAATTAAATATCAGGGGCGCCTGGGTGGCTCACTCAGTTAAGCGTCTGACTTCTGCTCAGGTCATGATCTCACTCACGGTTCGTGGGTTCGAGCCCCACGTCGGGCTCTGTGCTGACTGCTTGCTCAGAGCCTGGAGCCTGCTTCAGATTCTGTGTCTCCCTCTGTCTCCCTCACCCTCCCCTGCTCACACTGTCTCTCTCTCAGAACTAAATTAAAAAAAAAAATTTAAATGTCAAAGATACAGTATCTGTATATATTGCAGTCTCTTCTACCACTTTTTAGTTTTTGGAGGTTAGTATTTATCGTGGGCCTAGAATTTAATGCTTCAGTATTTTGCCTTTTAGGTAGAGTGCGGAGCTTAAGTACATCACTTTGGTCATTGACACACTTGACAGCGCTGCACCTAAATGACAATTACCTTAGTCGCATTCCACCTGATATTGCCAAGCTTCATAATCTGGTTTACCTGGATCTGTCATCCAATAAACTCAGAAGTTTACCAGCAGAACTAGGAAACATGGTGTCTCTCAGGTAAGGAAATATTACAGATATGACTCACTATATCAAATTCTAAATTTCAAATGAGAAAATCATGAGATATTACTCATCTTACAGTAGGATTTCTATAGGTATTTGAGGATCAGATGATAAAAACTGTCTAAACAATGCTTGAGGCGACCACTATTGAACATTTCCTTTCTTTAAATTTGAAGCTTTTTAACTAGAGGTTTGCTTGTTTACCAATTTCTTTTGATAGACTTGAGGTGAGGTGGGATTAAAATATTAAGGCTCAAGCATGTGATAAGATGATCAGAAATAATTGGGAAAATATTCTGATCTTGTAAGTAAACTTGTAGGAATATATCTCTGTTTTATAAGGTCAAATATACTTATATGCCACAAATCCTTAAGGAAACCTTAAAACTTGATAGTAAATGGATTTATTTCTAGTCCTTCAGGTTTCTTTAAGAATTTTTTCAAAGGAAAAATTTTTGTAGGTCCCTTACGACCTTGTATAAATATTCTCAGTATAGACAGGTATTGCTTTTCTGTGTTTATCTGCTAAGTGGTAATGTTTTTTCTGCTGGTAGTGGTTTTTAAAATTCATATGTTTAAAGTTAAACATTTATATTGTTTTAGAATCTTATTCCTTATTTTCTTAAAATACTTTGTCATCTAATAAGATGGCTGTTTGTTTTTTCTGTAATCTGGCCAAAATTTCAAAATTATAAACTTGGATCTTAGCTATGTTATCTTGTTACCTGTATTATCTTACGCTTTATTTTCAGTGGTTATGTTCTATGTCTGATTGTTCATCATAGTATGTGATTACTTAATGTGATTACAGTTGTAATCAGTTATAAGAACTGATAAAGGTGATTGGTTATTATTTTTTTCTGTGGAGTATACTGGATTCAAGGATACTGGTTGTCTTTGGATGCAAAGAATATCTATCACTGTGATGTGTATCTGATAGTCATTTGGGTGAGAGAGAAAAGTGGTTGGATTTAGCCTGAGAATGATATGTAATTCTTGCAGCTTTAATAATCCATGTTAGAGAATGAGTAAATTATAGAAACATTGTTAACAGTTGTGGCAGTTACACATTTTGTACGTTTTTGGATTGAATGTGCCTTGGCAGTAAATGTAACTCATGGTATGTTAGGGAAGGCTAAGAAAGCAATGTAGATATTAATATTAATAAAGTTTGATATATTAAACTTTTTTTTTTTTNCAGGGAATTGCTTTTAAATAACAATCTGTTACGGGTTTTGCCTTATGAACTTGGTCGGCTCTTCCAGCTACAAACTCTAGGTTTGAAAGGTGAGTGATTTTAAAAGATGACAGTATTAACACTCAGTCAGTATTGAGGTGTTGTGAGCCTTTTAAAGACCATTTTGGTTACAATATAAGTCAGGTTTTAGCATAATTTTGAGAATGTAACTGTACTTTCTCTTAAAAGTAAAGTAGTTCTTCAGTATCAAATTGAGCTTCAGGATTTTAACATGCTGCCATCATTTTAACAAATTTGTGTGAGGAAAATTTTTAAATATATTTATGTTTAATTTTCTGTAAAATTCTGACATTTCTTAGAGGAGGTATTTTAAATTAACACTGTAGTCTCCCACCACCCCCTTTTTTAAGAATGACTTAATAGAGCAAACCCTAGGCAGAATATCCCATGCGAGGTTTTGATAGAGTAGATAAAATTGCACTGACATCTTGTTTGTTATAAAAGAGAAAACATAATAGTAAAGATGAACGATACCTAATAAGTATGATTGTTCTGAATAAAATGTATCAATCCAAAATAGATGTTCCTTTAATAATCTCTTCTCAACCAGTTTGGCATGAAAGTTATTCTCAATTCATATCAATACTGAAATTTAATTACAATATTCTCTTGTGGCATAGCATAGGAGGAAGAGTTTATTTTGAATTCAGACGACTAAATACAGATGTACTATATTGGTTAATATTAAGAAATATTATGAGGCCACCTGGGTGGTTTGGTCAGTTAAGCATTCAGCTCTTGATTTTGGCTCAGGACATGATCTCATGGTTTAAGATCGAGCCCTGTGTCAAACAGAACGGAGCCTGCTTGGGATCCTTTTTCTCCCTCTCTCTCTGACCCTCTTCCATTTGTGCTTGTGCTCTCTCTCTCTCTCTCTCTCTCTCTCTCTCTCTCTCAAAATAAGTAAACACTGTTTTTAATGTTTTTTTTTAATTTATGAGAGAGAGAGAGAGAGAGCGTGCAGGGGAGGGTCAGAGAGAGAGAGACACACACAGAATCCGAAACAGGCTCCAGGCTAGCTCTCAGCACAGAGCCTGATGTGGGGCTTGAACCCACAAACTGTACGATCATGACCCAAGCTGAAGTCAGACGCTTAACCGACTGAGCCACCCAGGCACCTCAATAAGTAAACATTTTTAAAAATTACAGAATGACTGTCATTTTTTATAATCTTAAACTCATGAAGTATGAAATTCATGCTTTTGTACAGATTATAGTAATTTTTTTATAATCTCTAAGAATAACCATTGCTTCTTTTAACATCAATCAGAAAAGCCATTTTTGGGGTGCCTGGGTGGCTCAGTTGGTTAAGTGTCCGACTATAGCCTAGATCATTGATCTCATGGTTCATGGGTTTGAGCATACTTAGGGTTCTGTGTTGATAGATCAGAGCCTGGAGCCTGCTTCAGATTCTGTCTCACCTTCTCTCTCTCTCTCTCTGCCCATTCCCTGCTCATGCTCTGTCTCTCTCTCATTCTCAAAAATAAACAAACATTAAAAAAATTAAAAAAACAAAACAAAAACAGCCATTCTCCTCCTCTGATGGAGAGCATATTAGTGACAAATGAATAATTTACTGTTGAACTCAGTGGATTTACCCTTTGTACCATGTAATGTTTCTGAAAATGCAAATATTTTATATCTTACTATTTCATACCCTATTCCTTATTATCTCATGTAGAGACAAATTCCTATAAAATTTATACTGAGTATCAACTGAATGAATCATTCTGAATATCTGTTATCTCCTTTGTCCTTCATTCTATTTTACTAGTTAAAATCTTAGTCTCTCAAACTACTGTTTTTGGCTGGCCTTTGATCCTAGTGTCCTTTTGTCTACTGATTCACATTTGTTAAAGTTTCTTCTTAGACCCCTATCTAGTCCTTCAGATTAGGCACCAACTCTGCCTCGCAAACTATTACTTAGCTTTGCTCATGCCTATCAAAAAGTTTCTTTTCATTAAACTTCAGTTTGCTCTAGGGTGAATACCTATATGCATTCCTTTTCTCTTTGAAAATCTATATTTCTGGTAGAGTGCCACTGTCTCTTCAGGTGATCCAATACAGAAAAACCAAGGACCTTTATTATGCCAAGTGGAATAGAAATAAGTCAGTCAAAGAAAGACAGATACCACATCATTTCACTCATATGTGTAATTTGAGAAATTTAACAGATGATCATAGGGGAAGAAAAGGAAAAATAAGATAAAAACAGAGAAGGAAGCAAACCATAAGAGACTCTTAAATGCAGAGAACAGGGACACCTGGGTGGCTCAATTGGTTGAGCATCTGACTTTGGCTCAGGTCATAATCTCATGGTTTGTGAATTCGAGCCTGTGTCTGGCTGTGTGCTGACAGCTCAGAGCCTGGAGCCTGCTTAGATTTTGTGTCTCCCTCTCTGCCTCCCCCTTGCACTCTGCTCTCTCTAAATATAAAAAAATTTTTAAATGCAGAAAACAAACTGAGGGTTGATGGGGGTTGGGTAAATGGGTGATGGGCATTAAGGAGGGCACTTGTCAGGATGAGTGCTGGATGTTATATGTGATGAATCACTAAAATTCTACTCCTAACGCCAAGACTACACTGTATGTTAACTAATTTGAAAATAAAAAAGAAACCCAGAGCCATTTCTGTCATCTTTCCAAAGTTCGAGATGATAAAAACAAGATTGGTATAATGAAGCAACTGAAGGAATAAAATGTCCCTAATAAATGGTAGCTTTATAGTTCTTAGGAAGGTAAGACTCAAAATTTCTTAATCTGTTTTAGTAGTCATATAATGGTACTTTGTTTCCAGAAACAAAGTGGAAGTGGAATAGAGCATTTAAAATGGCACTGTGATGTATTTAAAAGAAACAATGAGAATGGACAGACTTCTGAGATTCCATATTTTTGTGAAACTGATAAAAGGAGCACCATTTTCCTATTTCCTTGTCTTCTTTTGAAGCCCTGATAGGGAAATATTAATAATGAGTTTGAACATCCTGCCCCAACAAGCTAATTTCTAGAATTTCTGTTTTGACATTTGAGGATTGTGTATGAAGGGTACGGTATTTGAGGAGTTAGGATAAGAAGGCCAATTTAAAAACCACAGACATGGCCAGTCAAGTAAGTTGGAAATGTTCTTGTAAGTCACTTAAAAGAAAAATCCAGAGTGTATTAATTTTATAGAGGAGCAAGTAAAAGCAGTTCTCCTGTAGTTATTTATGTAATTTAGAATTCATGCCTTAAGGTATAAAGCAATACTTTCTCTGACATATGGGCCAAAGAATTGCCTTCACGTATTAAATGTTGATGTCCCAGATTGTGAACTATTTAGAACCTCAATAATTGAGAAGTATTCCAGCTTTGTTTCAAAAATTACTTATCTCCCATTGAATAAAATGGACCATGGTAGTAGAAGCCTCTTTTACTTGTGAAATTTTTAATGAAATATAATATAAAAGAATATGTTTTTGTCTTTATGACATTAAAAAGGATAACTTTTTTATTAAAAATTTTTTTAATATTTATTTTTGAGAGAGCACAAGCACGGGAGGAGCAGAGAGAGAGGGAGATACAGAATCTGAAGCAGGGCCCAGGTTCTGAGCTGTCAGCACAGAGCCTGATGCAGGGCTCAAACTAACTGTGAGATCATGATCTGAGCTGAAGTTGGAAGCTCAACCCACTGAGTCACCCAGGTGCCCCGGATAACATACATTTTAAAGAAAATGATAAAATTTCTGGGCATCCATTATCCAGTATTCTCAGTACCTTTTTTAAAAATTATTTAATGTTCATTAAAATTTTTTTTTTTAATATTTACTTTGAGAGAGAGACAGACAGATAGCATGAACAGGGGAGGAGCAGAGGGAGAGGGAGACACAGAATCCGAAGCAGGCTCCAGGCTCTGAGCTGTCAGCACAGAGCCTGATGCAAGGCTCGAACTCACAAACTGCGAGATCATGACCTGAACTGAAGTTGGATGCTTAACCGACTGAGCACCCCAGGTGCCCCTAATGTTTATTCATTTTTGAGAGAGAGACACACACACACACAGCATGAACAGGACAGGGGCAGAGAGAGAGGGAGACACAGAATCTGAAGCAGGCTCCAGGCTCTGAGCTGTCAGCACAGAACGTGACATGGGGCTCGAACTTAGAAACCATGAGATTAGACCTGAGCCAAAGTCGGACACTCAACCGACTAAGCCACCCAGGCGCCCCTCTCAGCACCTTTTTAAGAAGTGCACTTTGGAAATTTGTCATTCATATTGGAGGCAAAGTATTTCTGTGTTACATGATGAGTTCCTAGAAGTTAGTAAGAGAACAGCCTAGTAGAGAGTAGTGTATTATTAATAGTTCTTGTAAGAGGATATACACAAAGCTTGGAAGTTCATCTACTTATGCTTAATAATAACAGTGCAATTTGGAACTATATTTAACTTTTACCTGTTAGATTAGAATTCCAAAAATCTGAGAAAGTAACTGTTGGTGAGTTCATTGTGAAAAAGGCACAATCACAGCTTGTTGGTATAGACCTCCTGTACCTTACAGAGTTCCTATGGGCCCTTTCATGATTATGTCTTTATCCCTTCTCCCAGAAGTTACTGCTGTTCCAAATCTTGTGCTGATTATTCCTTTGCTTGTCTTTAAATCAGAATCAGACAATAGATAGTGATAAGCATCTACTATGAGCCAGATACTGGGGTAATACATGGGTATTTTAACTCTTGTATAAATCCTGCTGAATGTATTTTTCTATGACTTTTTTTCAACTTTGTTTCTATGACTCAGCCATGTTCATACATGCATGTAACTGTAATTTGATTGCTGTGCTATACTCTGGTATATGAATATGCTGTAATTTTCACTCCTCAGTAGATATTAAGATTATTTGCCTACTTTTATTAAGGTTTTTTTTTTTTTGTCTACTGCAAGCAATACAGTCATAAACATTCTTGTACATATCTCCTGATAGATTTCCTAGGAGTGGAATATTTGGGTTATAGAGAGCTGCTTGTACATCCTTAGCTTTATTAGGTAATACTATAATGCTTTACAAAGTAGGACTAAAATACACTCCCCAAAGTAATCCATTTTTGTGTCTTCTTCCCAACATGTAGTATTGTCATCTTTTTTAAAGTTTTGCCTGTTATTGAGTATGAAAAAGTTTCTAGTTCTCTTAATTTGTGTTTTCCTAGTTTCTATTAAGATTGAGCGTCTTTTCATGTATTTATTGACCTTGTTTCTTCTTTGAAATTGCAATTGATGTCTTTTGCTCATTTTCACTTGAAGTATTTATTTATTATTAATTTGTAGGAATTGTTAACTTTTGTCTATTTTGTGTTGTAAATGTCTTCTTCCACTCTGTCTTTTCATTTTCTTTTGGTATCTTTTAATGAGAATTGTTAATTTTATTATAGTTGAATTTAAAAATCTTTTCCTTTATGATTAGTGCATGTTAGATCTTGTGGAAGAAGTCCTATCCTACCCCAGGTCAGAAAAATGTATTTCTATATTATTTCCTAAAAATTTTGTAAAGTTTTGCCTTTCATAGTAAATTGTTTCATTCATTTTGAATTTTTAAAAATTTTAAATTGAGGTATAATTGACATACTAATTTCAGGTGTGCAGCATAGTGATTTGACATACACACACACACTACACATTAGGACATGCTCATCACGTTGTTTAGTTACCACCTGTCAACATAAATATTATTATAACATTATTGGCTATATTCCCTGTGCTCTATGTAGCATCCCTGTGATTTACTTATTTTATGATGGGAACTTTGTACTTCTTAATCCCTTTCACATATTTCACTCATCTCCACCCATCCCCTCCTCTGCTGGCAACCACTGTTTCTCTATAAAGAGACTGGTTTTTGTTCTTACTTATTTTTTAAGTGATCTCTGTGCCCAGTGTGGGTCTTGAATTCAGCCAGCCAGGTGCCCTTGTTTTGTTTTTTTAGATTGCACATATAAGTGAAATCATGTGGTATTTGTTTTACTCTGATTTATTTCACTTACGGTAACACCCTCTAGGCCCATCAGTGTTTTCACAAATGGCAAGATTTTATTCTTTTTTTTTTTTTTTTTTATGGCTGAGTACTATTTTTGTATATATATGCCACATCTTCTTTATCCATTCATCTGTCAGTGGTCACAGGTTATTTCCAAATCTTGGCTGTTGTAAGTAATGCTGCAGTAAACATAGGGTTGCATATATCTTTTTTAAGGTCGTTTTTTTTCTCCCTAGTATAGTTGAGAGATAATGTTGCATTAGTTTAAGGTGTACAACATAGTAATTCGGCAACTCTATACATTAAGTTGTGCTCACTCACCTCAGTGTAGCTACCATCTGTCACCATGTAACACTATTACAATATCATTGACTATATTCCTTATGATGTACTTTTTTTTCTCCTGACTTACTCATTCTATGACTGGCCTTTCCTCTTCACCCATTGTGTCCATTGGCAATTATCTGACAACCATCACTTCTCTGAATGTATAGGTCTGATGCTGCTTTTTGTTCATTTGTTTTTGTTTTTTAAATTCTGCATATCAGTAAAATCATATGGTATTTGTTTTTCCCTAACTTATTTCACTTAGCATGATACTTTCTAGGCCTGTCCACGTTGTCACAAATGACAACATATCTTATTTTTTATCGTTTAGTAATATTCCATTATATATGTATACACCACATCTTCTTTATCCATTCATCTATGGATGGATACTTGGGTTGCTTCCATTTCTTGACTATTGTAAATAATGTTGCAGCAAGCATAGGGGTGTGTATATCTTTTTGAATTAGTGTTTTCATTTTCTGGTAAATATGCAAAAGTGGAATTACCTGATTGTATTAGATTTCTATTTAACTTTTTGAGGAACCTCTGCACTATTTTCTTTTTTTAAACTAAAAAGCATTTAAATCCAGGTTAGTTAACATAGTGTAATAATGATTTCAGGAATAGAATTTAGTGATTCATCACTTACATATAACACCCAGTGCTCACTCCAACAAGTGTCCTCCCTCATGCCCCTTGCCCATTTAGCCCATTCTCCTACCTAACACCCTGCCAGCAACCCTCAGTGTGTTCTCTGTATTTAAAAGTCTCTTACGGTTTGTCTTCCTCTCTTTTTTGTATTTTTTGCTTCCCTTCCCTTATGTTGATCTATTTTGTGTCTTAAATTCCACATATGTGTGAAAGCATATATTTGTCTTTCTCTAACTTATTTCACTTAGCATAGCATAATACCTCTAGTTCCATCCATGTTGTTGCAAATGGCAAGATTTTATTCTTTTTCATTGCCAAGCAATATTCCATTGTGGGTATGTATGTATGTATGTGTACATGTACACACACACGCACACACACATACACCACATCTTTATTCATCAGTCGATGGACATTTGGGTTCTTTCCATACTTTGGCTTAATATTATTGATAGTTCTGCTATAAAAATTGGGTTTATTTACTCCTTCAAATCAGCGTTCCTGTATCCTTTGGATAAATGCCTAGTAATGCAATTGCTGGGCATAGGATAGTTCTATTTTTAATTTTTTGAGGAACCTCCATATTGTTTTCCAGAGTGGCTGCACCAGTTTGCATTCCCACCAGCAGTGCAAAACAGTTTATTTTTCTCCCTATCCTTGCCAACATATGTTATTACCTGAGGTGTTAATTTTAGTGATTCTGACAGGTGTGAGGTGGTATCTCATTGTGCTTTTGATTTGTATTTCCCTGATAATGAATGATGCTGAGCATCTTTTCATGTGTTAGCCGTCCAATATCTTCTTTGGAAAAATGTCTGTCTTTTGCCCATTTCTTCACTGGATTATTTGTTTTTTGGGTGTTGAGTTTGATAAGTTCTTAATAGATGTTGGATACTAACCCTTTATCTGATATGTCATTTGCAAATATCTTCTTCCATTCTATCGATTGCCTTTTAGTTTTGCTGATTGTTTCCTTTGCTGTACAGAACCTTTTTTTTTTTTTTTTAAATCTTGATGAGGTCCCAATAGTTAATTTTTGCTTTTGTTTCCCTTGCCTCCAGAGACATGTCAAGCACAAAGTTGCTGTGGCCGAGGTCTAAGAGGTTTTTTCCTGTTTTCTCCTCTAGGGTTTTGATGGCTTCCTGTCTTACATTTAGATCTTATCTATTTTGAGTTTATTTTGTGTATGGTATAAGAAAGTGGTACATAAATGTCTTTTGCATGTTGGTGTCCTGTTTTTCCAACACCATTTGCTGAAGGGATTGTTTTTATTCTATTGGATATTTTTTCCTGCTTTGTTAAAGATTAGTTGGCCATACGCTTGTGGGTCTATTTCTTTGTTCTCTTTTCTGTTCCATTGACCTATGTGTGTGTTCTTGTGCCAGTACCATACTGTCTCCATGATTACAGCTTTGTAATAATACAGCTTGAAGTCCAGAATTATGATACCTCCAGCTTTGGTTTTCTTTTTCAGGATTGTTTTGGCTATTTGGGGTCTTTTATGGTTCCATACAAATTTTAGGATTGTTCTAGCTCTGTGAAGAATGCTGGTGTTATTTGTACTGTGTTCTATAGTGAATGTACCAATTTACATTCCCAGCAACAGTGTAAAACGTTCCCTTTTCTCCATATCCTCACCAACAGTGGTTATTTCCTGTCTTTAGATACCAGCCATTTTGACTGTTGTGAGGTAGTAGCTCATTGTGGTTTTGATTTGCAATTCTTTGATAATTATTGATGTTGAGCATCTTTTTGTGTGTCTGTTGTATGTCTTCTTTTATATATACTCAGGTCCTCTGCCCATTTTTAATCAGATTTTTTTTCTCTCTTTTTATTTGGTAGTGACTTACAGAGTTCTTTGTACATTTTGGACATGAAGCCTTCGCATTTACACATCTTCACCCATTCATTAGTTTGCTTTCTTGTTTTGTTGATGGTTTCCTTCACTGTGCAAAAGCTTCCTAGTTTGATGTAGTTCCAGTTACTTATTTTTGCTTTTGTTTACCTTGCCTGAGGAGATAGATTCAGAAAGATATTAAGACCAGTGTCCAGGACTTGACTGCCTCTGTTTTCCTTTAAGAGTGTTATGGCTTCTGGTCTTACATTGAGGCTATTAAAACACTTTGAGTTTATTTTTGTGTATAGTGCGAGAAAATGGTACAATTTTATTCTTTTGCGTTTACCTGCCCAGTTTTTCTAATACCATTTTGGAACTGATTTTTAATGTAGTATGATGGGTTTCATTTAAAGAGTGATGTAATCTTGTTTTTGTTCTGTGAATAACCGTCTGACTATCATTTAGTGAATAGTTTTCCCTTTTCCCACTGATCATCAACAGAGTCACCTATCAGCTATGTTAGGGTTTGTTTTTGGATCTCCATTTTGTATGTCCAGAAGTCAGTTTGTCTAACCTTGAACTAATGACTACATTACCATAATGATTATTATGGCTTTATATTAAGACTTGATATACGGTTTGGGAATTCCCTTTGTGTTTTTCTTTCATAGTGTTGTGGCAGTCTGGCTGTCTTTAATTCCTCATACATAAGAAATAGCTTGCTATAATTCACCAAAAATGCTGTTAAAACTTGGGGATTACATTGACTATGTAGGTCAATTCAGGAAGAATTGACATCTTAATATATTGAGTCTTCCTATCTAAGAATTTTGGCCTCTTGTCCGTTTATTTAGATCTTATTTAATGTCTTCAAATAAAATTTTATAATTTTCTGCACATCTTTTGCTCAGGCATATCTTTTGTTGGATTTGTTTTTTAGGTACCTTACACTGTTTTTGTTTTTACTATAATTTTTATTTTATTTTATTTTTTAATGTTTATTTTTGAGAGAGAGAGAGCGGAGGGCAGGGAGAGAGAGAGAGAGAGAGAGAGAGAGAGAGAACTTAAAGCAGGCTCTAAGCTCCACGCTGTTAGCACAGAACCCAATGCAGGGCTCAAATTTTCAGACCATGAGATCATGACCTGAGCCAAAGTCAGACGCTTAATGGACTTGAGCCACCCAGGTGCTCCATCTTATTATACTTATTTTTAAAGTTGCTTTTTCTGCATATTTGATGTTGGGCATAGAAATACAAGAAAGAAAAAAATTGATGTATAGTAAAAGTTTCTTGGCTAAATTCTCATCTTTCTGAAAACTTGTCTGCAAATTCTTCTGGGTTTTGTATGCAGATGATCATTTCATGTGCTGATGATGGTTTTGTTTGAAAGTATTTCATGCTTATTTTTTATTTTAATGTACTGACTGGAATGTTTACTATAGTGTTGAATAGAAGTATTAATACTGGGTGGGTATGCTTCTATTCCAAATATTAAAAGAAATGCTCTAGTATTTTTCCATTAAGAATATTTGCTTTACAATTTTGGCAAAACACTTTTTTTTAGTTTTTAGAAGTTTTTAAAAAATGTTTAGTTAAGACAAGTGGAGGAGAGGCAGAGAGAGAGGGAGACACAGAATCAGAAGCAGGCTTCAGGTTCTGAACTGTCAGCACAGAGCCGATGTGGGGTTCAAACCCACAAAATGTGAGATCATGACCTGAGCCAAAATCAGACACTCAGCCAACTGAACCACCCATGTGCCCTGAAGTTTTCTTCTATTTCTGCTTATGCAAGTGCTGAATTTTATTAAATATTTTTTCATTGATTATGAAATGATTATTTTTCTCATTTCATAGGTTGAGTAAATAAATTATATCTCTACTTTTTTTTAAAATTTCTTTTTAAAAGTTTAGTTAAGTAATGTTTACACCCTTTGTTGCGCTGAAACTTACTACCCTGAGATCGTCACATGCTTTTCTGNCCCAGCTTTTCCAATTTAAACTACGTGTGCATTACTGAGATAAATCCAACCTGGTGCTTTCATATGCTGGATTTATTTTGATAATCTATGTCAAGGACTATGAAGGCTTGGAGATTCTTACTCTACTAATAAGCTAATAAGTTAGCCACTTACTGTTTCATGGATAGTGGCAGAAAACAATGAGACTCCTGGATCAGAGACAAAGAACATTATCACTTCATACAACAAAATGGGCCCAACCAGACATACCCTGTATACACAGTGAACTTGCACTGCACCTGAGTAGTTCAAGTCCATCATTCCAGCACTTTTCAAGCAAGCAGCAAATACTGTTAACAGGCAGCCTAGGGCTAGTCCTGACTCCCCAGAGTGCAAAACGTTACATGGAAATGTTACTGTGGTTGCCTTAACCTATCTAGTTGCCAGTACAGCTAGCTATGGAAACTGCTCAGTATCATACTAATCAGCCTCAGAATCTGTCATACTCCATCAAGAATGAAGAGGGAAGCACAGGGTCCCTGATAGACTGCCTCTCTCCAAAATTTTCTATTAGGAATTTTAAACATAGGCTCATGAGCAAGACAGACCTGAATAAGATTCTGACTCTGTTCTCTTAAAAAGTTTATATAAGATTGAACTAACATGTTCCTTGAAATAATTATATAAATTGTTCGATATAGAATAATTCTATAAAACTGTCATTGGTATGTGTTTTCTTTACAGAACGTATTTAACTACTACCCCAATATATTTGTAGTTAGAAGGACCATTAAAGATGTCTAATAGTTGATGAGTCAGTTTTGTTGGGCCATATGTGTACTATTGGAATTTGTTTGCTTTTTAATCTTTCAAATTTATTTGCATGAAAGTGTTCATAATATTCTCTTGATACATTAAAAAAAATTTTTTTTTAATGTTTTTTATTTATTTCTGAGAGAGAGAGAGAGAGAGAGACAGCATGAGCAGGGGAGGGTCAGAGAGAGAAGGAGACACAGAATCTGAAAGAGGCTCCAGGCTCTGAGCTGGCTGTCAGCACAGAGTCCGACGCGGGGGTCGAACCCATGAACCATGAGATCATGACCTGAGCCGAAGTTGGATGCTTAACCAACTGAGCCACCCAGGTGCCCCTCTTGATACATTTTTAGACTCTCTTCTGTTTATAGCTATATCACCCCCCTCTTCATTTCTAAGATTGTTTATTTGTGCCTTCTATATTTTTTCCCTGATTTAGCCTCCCCAGGGATTTGTCAGTTTATTTTATTTTCAGTGAATCAGTGTTGGCTTTTATTTTTCAAAAACTGGTTTATTTCAGTTTTTTAAAATTGTTTTGTCTGAATTTATTATGTATTTTGTGTTTTTCTCTTTTTAAGTTGGATATATGGTTTAGTATATATTTAGACTTTCTTATTTAAGGCTATAAATGTGCCTATTTCATTATTTTTGTTGTTGTATACCACAATTTTGACACGTAGTATTTTCATTTTTGCTTTGGCTTAAGTACTTTTAATATAGGTTATCATATTTTCTTTGACTCCATTAATTATTTAACATTTCTACACATACATGATTCTAAGGATCTTTTTTTATTGTTAGCATTAAAGTTAACTGCATTTATAGGTGGTTTGGGTACCTCTATGAACCAGTTCTTTGACATTTGTTGATTCTTAATAACTTCATATGTGATCAATTTTTGTAAATATTTTACTCCATCTGAAATGAATATTTCTCTAATTATTGGACACAGGTCTGTATTTGTCCATTAGATCAAATTTGTTGCTCAGATTTGTCTTTACAAATTTTTTACTCTTCACTCATAGTAATTAAGGTACTTAATGCTAAAATTTTAACTAAAATTGTGGATTTGCTTATTTCCCTATTTAGTTCACTCAGCTTTTGCTTTATAGCCTTCAAGATTATTTTATAATGTATGCCAACTATACCTATATATTGCTATACCTTCTGGTGAATAGAACCTGATATGAGGTAGTGAGCCTCTTCCTCCTTTGTTAATATTTTCATCTTACAGTCTTTGTTGTCTAATATTACAGCTGGGCAAGTTCTCTTTTGGTTAATGTTTGTCTAAGATATCTTTTTTCATCTATTTACTTTCAACCTTTCTGTGTACTTATGCTTAGGTGTATCTCTTGCAAAGAGTATATAGCTGAACTTTGTTTTTAATCCATTCTGGCTTAATTTTGTTTTTAATGTGGTTTCAGATCAATTCCCTCACCTATATTATAATTATGGATATTTTGTGTTATACTATTCTACCTTTTGATAGTACTTTTTTCTCCTCTTTTGCCTTTCTAAAAATATTTTTTCCCTTTGTCTATATACTTTTATTACTTTGGAGTTAGTATGTTCTATTTTTAGATTATTTTAGTGATTACTCTTGGAATTATTTCTTAAATATATTTTTGAAAAGGTTTTTTTAGAAATTTTTTTTCTAAGTTATAATTTATATGTAGTGAAATTTACCCCTTTGATGAATGCTTAAGACACTCCTATTTGGTATATGTCGATTATTGTTTATAGTTTCATAACCCTCACTACAACTGAGAAATGGAAGTGTTCTTTCACCTCTCAATTTATTTGTGTTGTTGAAGTCAACACCTACTCTCACCTACTTTCCATATTATATGGAAACACACACTGTGTAGCCTTTGAGTCTGGATTCTTTCATTTAGCATAATGCATTAGAGATTCATCCATATTGTTGCCGATATCAGTAATTCATTTCTGTTGCTGAATTGTATTCCATTGTGTGGATGTATGATAGATTTTTATTTGTGGACAAATTGAAGGACTTTTGGGTTTCCAGTTAGGGGTGATGAGAAATAAAAGCACTATGTAAACATTTAAATACAACTTTCTGTGTGAAACAAGTTTTTCTTTTCCTCAGGTAAATACTTGGAGTGGGATTACCAGGTTGTATGGTAGATGAATGTTAAACTTCATAAAAATGTGTCCATTTTCTAAAAGTGACTGTATCATTTTGCCTTCCAACCAAAAGTATGGGATAGTTTTAGTTGCTGTGCATCATTGTCAGCACTTGGTATTATCAGTCTCTTTTTTGCCATTCTAATAGGTTGCAGGGATATTTCATTTATTTCTCTAATAATGATACAGTGTATCTTTTCAAAAGTGTTCATTTGTGTATCTTCCTTGATTGAAGTGTCTATTCACATCATTTACTTAGTTTTATTATTAAGTTGCTTTTTTCTAATTACTGAGATTTAAGAGTTTATTATGAATTCTGGATTCAGATCCTTTTTAAAATAAGTATTTTGCAAATATTTTCTCCTAATCTGTGGCTTGTGTTTCTATTTTCTTTATAGAGCCAGTTTCCCATTTTGATGATGTCCAATTTACCACTTATTTTCTTCTATGGATTATTATGTCTTTGGTGTCACATCTAAGAAATCTTTGCCTCACCCCAGTTCATGAAGATTTTATTTTAGAAATTTTATAGTTGGGTTTTACACTTAGATCTGTGGTTTGTTTTAATTTTTGTATACAGGGCAAAGTTTGTTCTTTTGCCTATGCACATCCAGTCATTCAGCATGATTTGTTGAAAGATTATACTGTCCACATGGATTTCTTTTGCAACTTTGTCAAAATTCAAATGACCTGTATACTTGTGGATCTACTGCTAGATACTCTACTATGTCCCACTGATCTATGCCAATACCAAAATATTTGATTTACTGTAGCTTTATGATAAGCCTAGAGGTTATGTAGTATGAGATCTCTGACTTTGTGATAATTTTTCACATTTGCTTTTATACCCTCTATATGCTGTATTCATTTCTATATAAATTTTAGAATCAGATTATTTTTGCAAAATATCCTGCTGAAATGTTTTTTGAGATTGTGATGAACATGTAGATCAGTTTGAAGAGATTCAATAATCTTAAAACTTAGATTAATCTTAAAACTTAGATTAATCTTAATCTTGAGATTTAGATTGTCTTTTCCAATCTATGAATACAGTGTATCTCTGCATTTATGTAGATCTTTATTTCTTTTATGTTACATAGTTTTCACCATGCAGATATTACAGATACTTTGCTATATTTATACTTACTTGATATTTTTGATGCTGTTGTAAATGATACTGCTTTTTAAATTTCTGGTTACTCATTGATATTGTAAAATTAAAATGCAACTGATTTTTAAGTATATTGACCTTCTCTTGCAACATTTGTAAACATCTACAAACTTCTGTGAATAGACACTTTCATTTCTTTCTTTCCAATACATAGTCTTTTAATTAATTGCCTAACAGTATTGGCTAGGACAGTATAAATACATGTGATGACAGTGCACATCCTTGCCTTGATCTCAATTTTAGGGAAAAGCACTCAGTCTTTCACCATTAATTATATCAGTGACAAGTTTTCAGGTGTATAGGTGCTATTTCAGGTTAAATAAATTTCCTTCTATTTTGCATTTTCTTGAAAGTTTTTATCATTGATATAAGTTGAATTTGGTCAATTACTTTGTTTACAACTGTTGAGATGATCATCTAATTTTTCTTTAATCTGTTTATATGTTGAATTACACTAATGATTTTCTTATGTTGAGCTAACTGGTATTCATAGTTTAAAAACCACTTGGTCATTATGTATTCTCTTTTTAATATATTGTTGGATTTGATTTGCTAGTATTTTGTTGAGAATTTATACATTAATGATCACAAGACATATCCTGTAGCGTTTTTCTTAAAATGCCTTTGATTTGATTTCAGAATACTGGTGACCTGATAAAATGATTTGGAAAGTGTTACTAACACTTCTACAGTTCAGTTTGTTTATTTTGAGAGAGAGAGAGAGAGAGAGAGAATGAGAATGTGCACAATTGGGAGAGAGGGAGAGAGAGAAAATCCCAAGCAGGCATTGTGAGATCATGACCTGAGCAGAAATCAAGTCAGATGCTTAAGTGATTGAGCCATCCAGGCGCCTGAGGTGTTGCTAACACTTCTATTTTCTGAAAGAAGTTGCATAACATTTGTATTACTGCTTTCTTAAATGATTGGTGGAATTTTCTAGTAAAACCATATGGCCCAGGAATTTTCTTCAGTGAAAGGTTTTTAACTTAATTCAATTTCTTCTATTGATAAAGGACATTGAGATTATCCCTTTCTTAGTATAGCCACTCCAACTCTCTTTTCTGTTTGCATGGCATGCCCTTTTATATTCTTTTACTTTCAATCTATTTGCATCTTTGAATCTATAGTATATCTTCTATGGACAGCATATAATGGATTATGTTTTATTATTCATTCTGCTAATCTCTACATTTTAATCAATTTTTAATCCAATTACATTTAATGTATTTGCTGATAAGGTAGGATTTTTGTCTGTCACTTTACTGTTTTCTTTGTGTTAAGTCCTTCTTGTTCTTCTGTTCTTCAATTAATGCCACCTTTTTGGTGTTAAATGAGTATTTTCCAGTGTACAATTTAATCCCCTTGTTTCTTTTGCTGTATTATTTTGAGTCATTAATGGTTACTTTGGGGGTTACAATAAACATCTTAGTTATAGTAGTCTAATTTGGATTAAGAGCAACTTAGTTTCAATAATATAAAACACTTTGCACCTATAGCTCCATTCACTTCTCATTTATTCTGTTACTGTCATAATTGTTATCTTTACACATTATTTGCCCATCAAATAAGATTTATTATTATTGCTGTATGCTATGGTCTCTTAGGTAGAAAAATGTTAAAAACCCTAGGTTTTTTTTTTTTTTTTGCTGTCTTCACATATACTTCTGTAGTTATTGTTGGTATTCTTTATTTTATCATATAAATTCAAGTTTCATTTCAGCCTAAACAAATACCTTTAGTATTTTCTATAGGAATGATCTACTGATCACAAACTCATTCAGTTTTTATATATCTGGCAATGTCTCAATTTCTCCCTTAGAAAGATATTTTTCCTAGATATAAAATTCTTCGTTGAAAATTTTTTCTTTCAGCACTTTGAATATGTCATTTTTCTGCCTTTGACTTCCACCTTTTCTGATGAGAAAACACAATGTTAATCTTATTGAGAGTCTGAGCATGATCGTGTTGCTATTTTCCTGTTAACTTTCAAGTCTCTTTGATTTTCTGTAGTTTTATTATAGTTTGTTTAGGTGTGGATCTCTTTGACTTTCTACTTAGAGTTTGTTGAGCTTCTTAGATGTGTATATTATTTCATAAAATTTGGGATGCTTTTGATCATTCTCTTTTCAATTTTTTTTCTATTCTTTTCTTACTTCATCTTCTGGGATTCCCATCATACATATGTTGGTATACTTGTACGCTAGTATATCTTTGAGCTTTTCTTTTCATTGTTTCTTTCTTTTTTTTTTTCTCCTGTTCCCCAAACTGTTACAACCTCAAAGGCCTGTCTTTAACTTCACAGATCCTTTCTTTTGCCTGTCCACTAATACTACCTTTTAGTAATTGTTTTTACTGTACTTTCTTTAAATTTTTAAAAAATGTTTATTTATTTCTGAGAGAGAGAGAGAGAGACAGTGTGAACAGGGGAGGGTCAGAGAGAGAGGGAGACACAGAATCTGAAACAGGCTTCAGGCTCTGAGCTAGCTGTCAGCACAGAACCCAACGTGGGGCTCAAACCCATGATCTGCAAGATCATAACCTGAGCTGAAGTTGGACGCTTAACCAACCGAGCCACCCAGGGGCACCATTATTGTACTTTCAAACTTAATAATTTCTGTTCGGTTTCTTTTTTTTAATGTTTTGATTTAATGTTTTTATTTTTTCTGACTTTTTTGAGTTGTAACTGAGATATAATAGTTTAAGTTTAAGGTATACAGTGCATTGATTTTTGATTCACGTACATATTGCAAAATGATTACCACCATAGTTTTAGCTAACACCTCTATCATATCACATGATTACTATTTATTTTTTGTGTTGAAAACACTTAAGTTTAACTCTCTTAGCAAGTATATACTACAGTGTTAGTAACTATAGTAGCCATGCTGTATATTAGGTCCCAGAAACTTGTTAATCTCCTAGTTGGACCTTTGTAACCTTTGACCGTTATCTCCTCACTTCCCTACCTGCTGGCCACTGTAATCTGCCAATATACTTGCTATTTCTGAGTTTGGTTTATCCAGGTGTTTGGTTAATGAGATTCTTAATGATTTTACTAGTTTGAATCACTGAGATCTGCCTATCTTTGGAAGAATAACAACCTACATTAGCAGTGTAGACAGCGCGACAGGAAAATGTAGCAGTAACCAAGAGAAGAGATGAGGCTGCTTCATTCTTTTTATCTTCCTGATTCTGTTTCCTGTGCTTACTCTTTTCTCAGCTGGAGGTGACTGTCCCTGAAGTTAACTCCTCAGTTGTTCTTATGCTGTCAGAAGTCGTTTTTTTGTTTTGTTTTATCTAAATTTTAGGAAACTCTGTCCCAAAGCTGATACAAAAAGCATGAAACCTGTCCTATTTCCTGTTCCTGCACTTTGCTGAAGAATAGTAGAAATTATTGCTTTTTAAAATTTGTGTTTATTTACCTGTTTTTAGAAGAGCTATTTATTTTTTTTGAGCTATAATTGACATACAGTTATCCTGTTAGTTTCAGGTATACATCATAGTGATCTGCGATCTTTATGCATTATGAAATGATCCCCATGATAAGTCATTACCATTGGTTACCGTACAAGGTATTATATTATTGGGTGTATTCTCTATGATGTATATTCCATTCCCGTGACTTATTTTGTGATTTGAAGTTTGCTCCTTTTAATCCCCTTCATCTATTTTGCCTGCCCTAACTCTCTACCACCTCTGGTAACCAGTAGTTTATTTCCGATACCTGTAAGTGTTTTTCTGTTTTTTTCTTTAAGTTTTATTATCAAAGTATACTTGACATACATTGTTATATTAGTTTCAGGTGTACAACATAGGGATTTGACAATTCTGTACATTACATGGTACTCCGTGATAAATGTGACCCTCTGTCACCATATGAAGTTAATTACAGTGTTGTTGACTATATTCCCTATGCTGTACTTTTCATCTCTGTGACTTATTTACTTTATAACTGAGAGGTTGTACTTCTGAATCCCCTTCATCTGTATTTCCTACCACCCACCCAGTTACCCTCTGGAAACCACCAGTTCTTTGTATATAAGGGTCTGTTTTTGTTTGTTTATTCATTTTTTCCAGATTGTACACATAAGTTAAATCATACGGTATTTTTAAAAATCTGACTTTTTTCACTTAGGAAAGTGCTCGCTAGATCCATCCATGTTGTCGTAAATGAGAAACTCATTTTAATGGGCAAATAATACTTCATTGTTTACACATTCCAATATTTTTTATTCATCTATGGATGGATACTTAGGTTGTTTCCATAGCTCAGCTATTGTAAATAATGATGCAATGAACAACAGGTGTATGTATCTTTTCTAGTTGATGTTTTTGTTTTCCATTTGGTTCCTTTTTTTAAAATTTTGATTTCTTTTTTTGGTATTTATTTGTTGAGACGTCATTGTCATGCTTTCTTTAGATATGGTTTTCTTTAGCTCTTTGAACATATTGAAATAGTAGGTTTTGAAAGACTTGTAGTAAGTCCTCATGTACAGTTTTTAGTATCCTCAGAGACGATTTCTGTTGATAGCTTTTCCCTCCACTTTGACGCATACTCTTTTGTTTGTTTACATCTTTGTAATTGCATTAAGAACTAGTACATTTTAAATAATGTAGCAACTCTTAAATTATGATACCTCCAATCCCAGGGTTATTTCTTGTTGCTATTTGTTGTATTTGTTCTTTTTTCCTTTAGTGACTTTTCAGAACTAATTCTGTAAATTTCATATTTTTTATCATGTAAGAACTTTGAAATCTCTCTTCAGTTTAATGTTCAGCTAATGCTTAGGCATAGATTTTTTAAATTCCTGGAATCAATGAATCTACCATTCTTGGCCAAGTGGCTCTTTGTGTGTTTTGGGAAATACTGTCATTAATCAGCCAAGAAGTATACCATTCTGCCTTAGCCTTGACTTCTTTCTTGTGCACAACCTTAAGATCAGGAAAAGGTGAGAGTGTACACTGTTCTTTGGACTTTCATAAGCATATGCAGAGTTCTCCACAGTTATGGTCTTCTAGAGTAGCTGGAATATATCAGAGCTTTTCAAACTTTTTTTTTTTTTTTTTTTTAGTGTTTATTTCTGAGAGAGAGACAGAGTGTGAGCCAGGAAGGGGCAGAGAGAGAGGGAGACACAGAATCTGAAGCAGGCTCCAGGCTCTAAGCTGTCCTTACAGAGCCTGATGTGGGGCTTGAACTTACGCACTGTGAGATCATGACCTGAGCTGAAGTTGGAAGCTTAACAGACTGAGCCACCCAGGTTCCCCTGTCAGAGCCTTTCAAAGCCCTTATTGACTTATTCCCAAGCTTTTCTTAAGCATTTAGGTTAGTCTGTTGTTTGCCTTATCTGTTTCAGTGACCTCAAGGCAGCCATAAGTTAAAAAGCATTTACCAGTAATGGTTTCCTTAAACATGCCTTAACACTCTCCCCTACCCTTAAGGTAGAAGGCTTTTACCACTTGGCAAGAGTCAGGGAACCACTACCACACACGTCAGAAGAAATGACTAGTCTTAGGAATGAGGTTTTGAAAGGCTGCAGCTCAGGGTGCCTGGGTGGCTCAGTCAGTTAAGCATCCAACTTCAGCTCAGGTCATGACCTCACGGTTCATGGGTTCAAGCCCCATGTTGGGCTCTGTGCTGACAGCTCAGAGCCTGGAGGCTGTTTCAGATTCTGTGTCTCTCCCTCTCTTTCTGACCCTCCCCTACTCAGGCTGTCTGTCTGTCTCTCAGAAATAAATAAAACAGTAAAAAAAAAAATTATAGAAAAAAAAAGAAAAGTCTGGAGCTCAATTTTGGTTGTTTCAGTGGTTGCCAAGCTGTCCTGACAGTGAGGGACCAGAAGTTACCAAAACTTCACAAATTACTGTTTTTACTCATATTCTGCCACTTTGTCTTACGAAGGGGCAAGTTTTGGGGGGTTCCGTACTCTGCCATTTTTGGCTGCATTTTCTATCCATTTCATTTTTGAGTGACAGGTGATATTTTCTGTCTTTAAAGGAATTTGTCATTTTTTTCTAAGTTGTTGAACTTAAGGACCTAAAGTTTCTTATTATTCCCTATCCTCCTAAATGCCTCAAGGCATTAAAGAAGGCTGTTTTTCATCTTTAATTCTTGATATTGATGAGTTGTGTCTTTTTTTTAATTGATCAAGTGTAGGTTTATCAATTTTTTTTTACTCTTTTTCAAAGTACCAAGTTTTGGGTTTGGTAGTACTAGTCTCCTGTTTTTCTGTTATAAATTTTATTGGTATCTTTTTTTTGTTCCTTCTTTCTGTTTTCTTTGGGGTTCATTTGCTTTATTTTTAGATTCTTAATTTGGAAGTTAAGTCATTGCTTTTAGATCTTTTTTTTCTGAAATAAGATTTTAATGCTATAAATTTCCCTCTAGACACTGACTTAGGTGCATCCTACAAATTTTGATGATGTATTTTCATTTTAGTTCAGTTAAATTTCCTTGTGACTTTCTCTTTGACCCATAGATTACTTAGAAGTGTGATGTTTAAATTTCTTTTTAAAAAGTATTTTTTAATGTTTATTTTTGAGAGAGAGAGTGTCTGAGCAGAGGAGGGTAAAGAGAGGGAANGGGGGGTGGGTGTTTCATTTTAAAATACCGGGAGATTTTCTAGTTCTCTGTTGCTGTTGATTTCTAGTTTTATTATGGTCAGTATGCTTTGATTTTACTTCTTTTAAACATGCTACAGAGTTTGGTTTCTGACCCAGAATATGGTCTCTTGGTAAATGTTTATGCACACTTGAAAAGATCATGTATTTTCCTCTTTATGAATGTGTTATTATATAAGCATCAACTCATATGGTTGATGGGTTTTTCTCATCTCCATCTCTACTTTCTGTTTACCTTTTTTGTTGATAACTAGTGGAGGAGTGTTGAAGTCTTAAATAGCATTTTGCACTCTGGGAGATATTATTCCACTCTATTCCAGCTTCCATTCTTGCTAATGAATTTTATTACCATTACCATGTTTTTTTGTTTTGTTTTTAAGTAATTGGTTATTTTCCCCAGTGGGTCTTAAAGTTTTCTATTAGCAATTGTCCTTCTCTAGTTTGCAGTACAATGTAAAATGAAATCCTTCCATGTACTTCTTTCTATACATTGTGCTACTTCTGTCAGTTTATTCAGTTTTTTAAAAAAAAATTATCTTGTGGAAGTTTGCAGCTTTACTCTATTTAAATAATGTGTCTTCAGACTTGTCTCTAAACTGTCTTTCCAGCGAGGACTTAGGCCCTGTTTCCTGATGGCTGTTGTGTGTCAGAATCTAAAATTTCCTCCAGTTTTCTTGTTTTTACCTCCTCTGTTGCCTTTGGGTTTTCCCAAAGGACTCCGAGTCTTAACGGTTCTGTTTACCATAATCATCTGTTACTACACAGAAGCAATACTGATGTGATTCCATGAGGAAGGAGAGGAAGAGTCCTATAATTCTATGATTAGATCTCAGTCCCTATAAAAACAGACCTGAATTAGCTCTCCTTCCTATTCTCTCCACCCCAGGCCAGGCTAGAGGTGGCTATAGTGTTGGGTATTTTACCTAAAGTTAAATGGCAAAACTTCACTGATTATACTCTGGTACGATAGTTTTTTTCTTGCATGCAGGACTTGTTAAGGAGAGCATTACTCCCCATGCCAGAACCTCTAGGGGAATTTTTATCTAGTCTTTACATTAAAAACCTGGTAGTCTCTTGGAGGTAAAACTAAGGGAAGTGTTGGGGACTCCTAAGACTTTGTCCCTTCTTGAGTTTTTAACTCTCAAGCTAATTTCTTCCAAGCTTCCAGCAATTTTTCAATTATGATTTAACATGTTTCAACCAATAATAGTTCCATTTCTGTAGTTCCATATTTGGACTTCCGCTGCCACTAGGCTGTGATTCTCTGTATCTGCTTGTTTGTGTTTAGGACAGCAGTTTGCCTTATGATATTAACTGTGGGTACAGAGTGACAACTTCAAGTTCTTTAAATGTTGAGCTAGAGACCCAAGTCCTATTCTTTATTTCTAGAGCTCCAATTTAATGTATGTTAAATTTTTTATTCCTTTTTTTTTTTTAAGGTTTATTTATTTAATTTGAAAGAGAGAGTAGCAGGCATGAGCAAGGGGAAGGAGAGAGAGAGAAAAGAATCCCAAGCAGGCTCTGAGCTGTCAGTGTGCAGCCTGGCACAGAGCTCCAGTCTCATGAACCATGAGATCGTGATCTGAGTGGAAAGCACAAATTAAACACTTAACTAACTGAGATACCCAGGTGCCCCAAGATTTCTTATTTTAACTCATATTTTTACTGTTTCATATTTTATATCTTTCTGACTCTTAGTAATGCATTTTGGGTAGTTTCTGTGAATGTATTTTTTCTGTTCAACAATTTTATTTTTAGCTATAACTAATCTACTGCCTAAATCATTGATCATGATTTTTTTCCCTAGTACTTTGAGTTATATATACTAAACTACCCAAATATTTTAGTATGCACCTTGACTAATTTTGATAAAAGTATACACATGTTACCACTGTCTAGTTTAAGATATAGAACATTTTTGTCACTCCAGGAAATTTCCTTTTTCTCTTTCAAGTCAGTTGGAAACTCATTTTATACTTGGATCATTTTATACTTCTTCCAGCAATATGAGAATTCCAAGCACTCTACATTTTTCTAACACATTTTTGATCAGTACTTTTAAATTTTAGCCATTCTGCTGAGTGTGTGTGTTAAAGATTTTGTTTTTTGCCTCATTAATTAGAACCTTTGTTTATGGAAATTCCATGCTTTTTTTTTTTCCTGAAGTTTGTAAGACTTATTGCATGCTTATTTTAACAAAAATGTCTTTTATTGATTTCTTAAGGGAACATATAGACTGTTAACAATAGGTTGGGATTTTTTTTTTTATATTTGCTACATCTGTACTGTTAATACTCAGATATTCCTGATTACCATCATAAAAAAATTCTTATTTTCCTCCCACATGTCACTAATTCATATTTGTACAAGTTTTCTGTTCACTTGAAATGTCTTCCTTTCTCCACCTGTAATAATAAAATTCTAACTAGGAAGATGCTCCTTTTTTATATCATTCATTCTTTCTCATACAGGACTATTTGCCTTTCAGTTAGAATATTGTCTTCAAAGATCAATGTAGAACTTAAAAAGGTTAATACACTGTGCTGAGTTGTTATAGTAACTTCAGAATTCAACTAAGCTTAATATATATGTTTATGTATATTTGTGGTTTTGGCAAACAAATTGTAAGTATTCAGTATAAACAGTGAAATCTGGAAAGAAATAACTTTTCTGAAATTTTTCTTTGGCTATCTTAACAAAGTATTTCTTTAAACTCAGGTATTAATGTAACATTAAATACTGTAACATTCACTTTAGAAGATTATTTTGTTTTATTGTGTACATTTGTACAGTTGTAGTCTTACAGATTTTATGTTTGTATTCTGCTTTAGGCAATCCTTTATCACAGGATATTCTCAATTTATACCAGGACCCAGATGGAACCAGAAAGCTACTGAACTTCATGCTTGACAATCTTGCAGGTAACTCTTAATGACAAAATAGTAAACTCTACAGCTTATATGTCACATGTTGCTTAAGAGCATCTGACCATTTTTTTAAAATAATTTTTTATAGTTTTATAGTTCCTGCTATTATTATATCCCATGGAGTGGGACATTCTTTTCATATACTGAGTGCTTTCTATTTACAAAGCAATGTGTTAGGAGCTTCAGTTGTATTATCTTATTTAATCTTTCTAAAGAAATTAGGACGTAGAAATTTTTACTGGTGTTATACAGATGCAAGTTCTGAGATTCAGAGAATAAAATGATTTTCCCAAATTACACAGCTGGTAAATGCTGGGGCTATGAATCCAAGATTCTCTTAATCACAGATACACAGTTATTAATTGTTTGAATTTGAAGCAGATTATGTGTATCCCATACACACTATATACATTTTTTTGTGAATGAAATTACTAGTTTGGTTCACTACTAGTGAAACATTTGAGGAAATTTTGCAAGCAGGATGGTGAATAACACCAAATGTATCTGACTAAAATAGTTGTATTCCAAATAGAAATTTTTCTATATAATAAAGAACTACTATTGAGTATTTGACTTAAAATGGTTTTTTTTTTGCTTGAGTACTCAATATCAGTAAATGTACATAGATGCTTAAATTCAGATATTTTTCTTGGAATAATGTCTTTCTGAAATACAGAATCCTAAAATAGACACATCTAGATTCTAGCATCAGGCCATTATCAGAATATGTTGTCTATGCTTTTTTTAATTACCTCCATCATAGAAGACAACTATGTTAAATTTTTTTAAATGGTGATATTTACAATAATGTAAAATCAAATTAAATATCAAAAAATTTTTTGGCTATAAAGACTAAAGTTGATTGATGAGAGAGGTAATAAGCTTCAGAGGTTCTTTCAGTATCAAATTAAGAATATATAACTACAAGTTTAGTTCAGCTGTATATATAGTATGTGTACACTAATTCCTTCTTGCTTTAAAAATACATATCTCCTTTGTCTATATAGATGTAGCCACTTAACCCAGTCATATGGCATATGTGTGGGGTATATGTGTGTATAATTTTTAAGGAGGTCTTCAGTACTTTAGATATGAGTCATTGTTGGCATATATGTTGCAGATATCTTCTCCCATGCTGTTGTTTGCCTTTCCACTTTTGTAATTTGTCTTTTGATGAACAGAAAACATTTTAACATACTTCATTGATCTTTTCTATTAATGGTATTGCTTTTATGTCCTATATAAAATTTTTTTCCCTATCTCAAGTTCATTTTGAGATATATCTAAAAACTCCATTTATTACTTGTAACATTTAGAGCTATAATCTTCCTAGAATTGAAATTTGTATAACACAGGAGTCAATTTTCATAACTTTCCCATATGTATATTAAATTGACTTTGAGCCATTTAATTGAAAAGACTATCTTTTCACTACTGTTTTTTAGTGCCATCTTTATGATAAATTATTGTTGTATGGATGGGTTTATTTCTGAGGTTTTGTGTTCTCTATTCAAATCTGTCTTTATGACAATAAAACAGTGTCTTTAATTACAGTATTTTTATAAAATATCTTAAGATTCAGTAGAGTTAGTCTCCCCTCTTGATTTGATTCTAAAGTCTAAGCTAGTTTTGGCTCCATACTTCCTTTACCCTGTATTTTCATTAGAATTATTAGAATTGGCTTTTCAGAATTCTCCCTTTCCCCAAAATGTAAGAATTTAGATTGGGATTATACAGAATCTATAGATTGCTTTGGAAAAAACTGACATGTTTACAACACTGGATCTTCTAATCTTACAGTGTTTAATATTCTTTCATTTATTAGCTTTCTCTAATTTCAGTATTGAGTTTAGGTTTCTGTGTAGTGTTCTTCACATTTTTTATTACATTTATTCTATGAATTGACTTTTTTGATGCTCTCATAAATGGTCTTTTTGAAAATGAGTCTAAATAAGATTCTTATTGCTCATTTATGGACTACAGTTGGATTTTGTATATTTATTTGTATTCAGACACCTTGCTGAATACTTGTAAGTGCCTTTGATAAATACATATTCAGCCACTTCGCTATCATCTTTTCAATCCTTAGGTATTTTTCTTTTAATTTCTACAATTGTGTCATTGCACATAATGACACTTATTACTAAGTTTTATATCTTTTATTTCTTCTTTATTGTACTTGCAAAGATCTCTAGTAGATGCTAACTAAAACTAATGATAATTTGTCTAAGTTCAAGATTTATTAGCTTTTAATAATTATGATTAAATGAGTTATTTAGTGTAGTTTATACACACACACACACACACATCAATAAGATTAAGGAGGTTCTATTCCCAGTTTGTTAGACTTTTTCATTTTTTAATATGGACAAATGTTGAATTTTATCAACTGTTTTTTCTGTGTTAAGATGAGGATATGTTTTCTGGCCTCTATGCTGTGAATTTGGAAAATGCATTGATTTTCATGCTATACCACCTTTGTATTAAAATCGAGTAGGTTGCAATATAGTATTATCTTTTTTTATATATCCCATTATTCAGTTAGCTAATATTTTATTAGGATTTTTTGTATGTGAGTTTGAGTGAGATTGGTCAGTAATTTTCCTTTCTTCAATATTCGTGTCAGGTTTTAATATAAAGATTATACTGGCATCATAAAATGTATTTTATTTGAAAGAAAATATGATTGGTATTGTTTCTTAAGTATCTGGTAGAATACATCAGAGTCTGGAGTTTCTTTGAAGGAAGTTTTCAATTATTTAATTTCTTGAATAACTATAGTACTGTTCTGATTCTCCATTTCTCTGTCAGTTTCTGAAAGTTGTGTTTTTTGTAATTTTCCCATTTTATCTAAATCTTCATCTTCAAATTTATTTACATGAAGTTCAGAATATCTTTTAATGTTTATTTGATAAATAGTGGTGTGTCTTTCCTATTCCAGATATTAGTTATTTACGTTGCTTTTATTTACTCTATGCATAGTCTTGCCTGCAGGTATTTAGCAATATTTTCTTTGTGGGGGAGGAAAGCCAGTTTCTACTTTTAGTAGTAGTACTCTTATATTCTTTAAATATCAGTGATTTAAAAAAATTTTTTTTCAATGTTTGTTTATTTTTAGAGAGGGAGAGCAAGAGAGAGACAGAGTGCTAGTGGGAGAGGGACAGAAAGAGAGGGAGAGACAGAATCCAAAGCAGGCTCCAGGTTCTGAGCTGTCAGCACAGAGCCCCACACGGGGCTCCAGATCAAACTGCAAGATCAGGACTTGAGCCGAAGTCGAATGCTTAACCACCTGAGCCACCCAGGCAGCCCATTATCAGTGATTTTTAAAGTCTTTATTCCTTTAGTTTTCTTTGGGGTTCATCTGCTCTTATTTTTCTAACCTTTTAACATCTATATCATTAACTTTTAGACTTTGTTTTTTCTCAAAGTATTAATTTATAAATCTCCCTTTAAACCTTGCTTTTAGCTGCATTCTTCAGGTTTCAATTTGTATTAATTTTTTATCATTTAGTTCGGCATATTTTTTAATAGCTCACATCATTTTGCTTTAGACTAACCATTTAGAAATTTACTTATTTCTAGGAGATGTTTTCCTTGTCATTCATTTGTATCTTAATTCCTATTGTGGTCAGAAAGTAATGTATTAAAAAATTTTAAGATATGTTATTTATTAGGCAGCATGTGCTTAATTTTTCTAAATGTCATGTATGCACTTAAACAGAATGTGCATTCTGTACTTATTGGTGCTGCATTCTATATACACATATGTATATAATATGTATATATATATTAGTTAAATTGTTTGAATATGTCATACTTGATAATGACTGATTTTTATTAATTATTGACAGAGCTGTGTTAAGATCTCCTGCTTTGATTATTAGATTGTTTCCTATGGCTCTTGCAGGGATCAAAAAGATTGATTCTTTTATCATTATGCAATGACCATCTTTGTTCCTAGTATTTCTTTTTAATTACATATATTGAGGGTTTATTTTCATATATCTTATCTTTCTGGTTATTTGAAGTGTTTAGCAGCTCATTATACTGTTTTCATTACTTTATTAATATAGCTATGTAAAAATGTCTGGTATGCAAATTCTTTTTGGTTAGAATTTGCACTGTATATCTTTTTCTGTTCTTTTATGTTTAATGTTCTGTTTCCTTATGTCTTCGTAATTCCTCTGTTTTCTTGTTTGGGGATTATTTTGTTCTTTTTTTTGAGGTAAAACTTAGATTTTTGATTTTATATCCTTTCTCTTAATAAATGCAAGCATGTAGCATTATACATATCCGTCTCAGAACTACTTTAGCTGCACCCCACAATTTTTGATATGTTGTATTTTCATTTTCAATTTAATGTGTTTAGTGGGTTTTTAAATTTTCCTTTGAGACTTCCTCTTTCACTCATGGATTATTTAGAAATGTGTTGGTAAATTTTCCGTTTTTTTTTTTTGTTACCTACTTCTTTGATTCCAGTTTGGGATCGGTTGGAAAACATACTCTGCATTATTTCAGATCTTTTGAGTTTGCTAGTGTTTGTTTTATTGTCTTGGTGAATGTTCCCTGGGTGCTTGAAAAAGCAAATATTCTATAGTTGTTGGTAGATTGCTCTATAAATGTAACTTATGTTAGTTGGTGGTGATGTTCCAGTCTTCTATATCTTTTCTAAATTTTCTATCTAGGACTGTTATCAAATACTGACAGTACAGTGTTGAAATCCCCAACTGTAATTATAGAAATGTCTATTTATTTCTGGTTTAAGCCCTACCAGTTTTTACTACATGTATCTGAAGGTATATTGTTCGGTATATACATATTTAGTATTACTGCATCATCTTGAACCTTTTATTATCTGATGACCTTCTTTTTCTAGTATTTTTTTTTTTTGCTCTTAAGTCTGCTTTATCTGATGTAAATATAACCACTCTACATTTTGTGTTGTTGTTTCCTGCTATAATGGTATTTTTTTTCCATTGTCTTTCAACTTTACTATGTTCTTGTATTTGACATAAGTTTCTTATAATCAACATATAGCTGAGTCATGTGTCATGTTTTTTATCTGCCCCACAAGATTCTGTTCTTTTAATTTGTATAGTTAGTGCATTGCATTTTAAATAATTAGTGATGGGGTGCTTGGGTGACTTAGTCCCTTATGTGTCTGGCTCTTGATCTTGACTCAGGTCTTGATCTTACAGTTCCTGAGATTGAACCTCCAGTCGTTGGGCTCTGCCCTGATAGCACAGAGGTTATTGGGATTCTCTCTCTCCCTCCCTCTCTCTGCACCTCCCAACTCTCTCTCTCTTTCTCTCTCAAAAAATAAACTTAAAAAAATTATTGATATGTAGCACTTAATTGTGTCACTTTTTAAAAGTAGTTGTTTTTTCCTTTTTTCCTCTCTTTCTGCTTCCTTTGTTTATCTTTTCTTGGTTTCCTGTGGCTTACTTAAATACTTTTTAGGATTCTACCTTGTTTTATTTATGCTATTTTTGAGTATATTGTCTTCTATAGATTTCTTAATGTTTGCTCTAGTTATCACAATATACGTAGTTAGTGTAGTCAACTAATGAAGGTGTTTATCACTTTAAATGCATTATTGATGCCTTACTCCCACTTATGTGCCTCACACTCCTCACTTTTATTAAAATATGTATTTCTCTCCTCTACCTACACAGTATCACACAGATGTTATGATTTTTGCTTCAGCCTTCAGCTATGACCTAAGAAGCTTAATGTGGAGAAGGATAATCTATTATGTTTACCCCTAATTTTATTCATTGCTGTTCTTTCTGTTTTAATGTTCTGGTTCTTTTGTTGCCATTTCCTTTCTGTTTAGAGAACTTCCTTTACCCATTTTTTAAGGGCAGGTCTGTAGCAACAGAGTCTCTTGGTTTTCCTTTTATAACATCTTTATTTCCCCTTGATTTCTGAAGGGTGGTTTTTCTGGGTACGGATTTTGTAGCTTGACCATTCTTTTCTTTCAGCACTTGAAAATGTGCCACTTCCTCTGGCTGCCATGGTTTCAGAAAAGAAACCCATTGTTCTGATAGGTAATGTGTCCTTTTCTCTTTGATGTTTTTGAGATTTTTTTTTTTTTTGTCTTTAGTTTTCAGTTTATGATATGTCTTGGTGTGTATTTCTTTGGGTTTATTCTACTTGAAGTTTGCTCACCTTCT
Source organism: Crocuta crocuta (assembly GCF_008692635.1). NCBI lineage: Eukaryota > Metazoa > Chordata > Mammalia > Carnivora > Hyaenidae > Crocuta > Crocuta crocuta. The sequence goes on along the minus strand of NW_027530998.1, from coordinate 450,613 downwards.
TGAATTTGTAGGTTTATGTCATTTACCAAATTTGAGACATTTTAGTCATTATCTCTTCGAATACTTTTAAGCCCATGTTGTTTCTCCTTTCTTCTGGACTCTGATGATATGAATCATGGAGCTTTTGTTAGAGTTCCATAGGTCTCTCAAGCTCTGTTCATTGTTTTCCCCCAGTTTGTTTTCTTTTAATTGTTCAAATGGAATAAATCTCAAATTCACTCATTTTTTGGTTATCTTTATTTTTGTTGCCCTTTCAGTAAGCTTTGTTATTTTTGATTATTATATTTTTAATTTCAGTAATTTCATTTTGGTCATTTTTTTTTAAACTAGAACTTCTGCTTTGGGCTTTTTATTTTTTCATTTGTTTGAACAGAATTTGTAATTACTTCTTGAAGCAGCTTTATGACAGCTGCTCTTAAAATCTCTGTCAGATAATTTCAACATCTAAATCATCTCTGTTGGTAGTCTTTTTTTTTCACAATTTGTGATATTCCTGGTCTTCCGTATGACCAAAGACTGATTTTCAGTTGTACCCTGATTATTTTGAATGTTACGTTTGGAGACTCTTGAACATTTTATTATTAAAAATTTTTTTTTGATGTTTATTTTTTGAGACAGGGAGACCAAACGTGAGCAAAGGAGGGTCAGAGGGAGAGGGAGACACAAAATCCTAAGCAGACTCCAGGCTCTGAGCTGTCAGCACAGAGCCTAACATGGGGCTTGAATTCACTGACTGTGAGATCATGACCTGAGCCAAAGTTGGTTGCTTAACCAGATGAGCCATCAAGGTGTTCCTTGTTCCTTTTAAAATCAATTGTCAGTTTTAACTGGCAGTTGCCCAGTTTAGGTTTAGCACGTGGGTTCTGTTAGCCCTTCCAGGCTCAGCTGATACCCTCAGTGTGGGCAAATGAGGCCCTATGCTGCTGGTCTCTGGAGTAGTGGGATGGCTTTGCTCTCTTGGGCTCTGGTAGAAAGACTGCCACAAGCGCATTGGATTATCATTGCCACTGAGTGTGAGTTTCTCATATACTTGGGTGTACCTCTCCTTTTTGGCTTCACTGGCCAGAGAAATCAGGATTTTTTTGCTGCCCTACTCCCCACCCCCAGTCTGTTATTCCTCATGGCTCCAGGACTGGTTGCCCAACTGTAAAGTATGAGTGTGGCATGTATGGAAGATAAAAATAAGAGGATTACGATTTTTTCATATTTTAGGTATGATGCTGAGAGATTATTACTGTGTTAACTCCTGTCTCTTGTATTCATGAGAACAGACTTATCTTCCACATATATACACACATATTTGTCCTAAACACAATACTAGAATTTGGATATATATATATATAAACACTGTTTATATAAACACTGTTTAATTATATATATATATATAATAACACTGTTATAGTTAGATATCTGTCCATATCTGTATCTCTATTAAACAGTGTTTATTTTATTTGGTAACCCATATAATTATATTTCTGTCCTTTGTCATATAACTGATGTTGCAGTTTCATCTTAAAAATTAATTTTATGTTTATATGAATATATCATTCTCCTTGTAAAAATGTTAAAATTCCTATTTAGGCTAAAGTGTTTCTTGACCACTACCTNGGATATATTCATGTAGATATTTTTATATACATTTATATATAAAAATTACACCAGTAGAAATTTTAGGGTATTAATTTTTATGTGTGTTTTTTAAATGTTTTCTAATAAATCATTGCATATTTTCTAATTGTTTTCACTCAATTTTTCTTGTATATCTTTGTGTTTTAGCACACATGTATCTATCCTTTTTTTCTTAACCTATACCATAGACTTCTGTAAAATGGATATCTGCCATTTACCGTTGTTTTTGCTGTTATAAGCAATAGTGTAATGAGTATCTATTTGAATGCTTCTTTTGCAGATAGGGCCAAACCCAGGAAACAGAATTGCTAAGTCCTAGGGATATGGATGTTTAAAATTTTAAAAGTTGTCCTCCCAAATAGCTGTACCAATTCATATTCTTACCAGCTATGTATGCGAGTATTCATTTCTTATCACTGTCACCAACTCTTGATATAGTAAAAATTTTTTTGTCAACCTGGGTTAAAAAAAAAAAGATGCTGTCTCATATTTTTCCTGATTACTAGTGAGATATGGTGTCTTTTCATGTTTTTGACTCTTTGGATATTGTTGGTGAATACTTTTCATTTTACTTANGATCATGACCTGAGCCGAAGTCGGAAGCTTAACCGACTGAGCCACCCAGGCGCCCCTACACTGTTATGTCTTAATTTAAATATGTTAGTAAAGTTTTGGGAAGCCCCAAAATGTCAGTATCACCATACATGTTTTATTTTGAGGATTCTTTGATTTCTGAACTTTTAACCATTTGCAGGTAAGGAACCCAACAACTAGAAAGTTCCTTGTTTACACTGCATTGCATTTATATATTGGGCTTTCCATTTTTTACATAGTTACCATGACTGTGGCATGGCACTCCTGGCAGGCATGATTGTTTTCCAGGATTCAGTATGTTGCTCCAGCTGGATGGTTGGTTTGTCATCTTATGATAACCTTCATTCCTTTCCTGGCAAGATAATGGAATATGCAAAATAATGTTCCATTTTGTGAAAAAGTATGGAAGCTAAAGCAAGCATCCTTTAGGTAGACTTTGGAATACTAAAATGGTTAGTAAGGTGAAACTTAAAAAAATTTTTTTAAAATGTTTGTTTATTTTTGAGAGAGAGAAAGAGAGAAAGAATGAGCGAGGGAAGGACAAAGAGAAAGGGAGACACAGAATCTGACGTGGGCTCCAGACTCCGAGCTGTCACCGTAGAGCCTGACCAAGGGCTGGAACCCAGGAACCATGACTTGAGCTGAAGTTAAACACTTAATCACCTGAGTCACTCAGGCGCCCCTTTAAAGTGAAACTTTCAAGATCTTGGATACTCTGTTCAAAATTTCTGTGGCTGGATGAAGATAAGAGTGTTTTGTTTAAAAGGAATATATTTCTCAGCCACTAAATAACCCTGGGAAAATCTTGAATCCAATTATCCTGTAATTGTGAATGTTCCTGAAGAAGTAAAGGGGGTGGTTAAAAATTGGTGAATTTTCTCTCATCTGGTAGTTGGATAGCTTTTAGTTCATGGTATTGACAGACATATTAGTAATTAATGTTTAACCAGTGCCTTCCTTGTTTCTCTATAATGTAGTTCTAATCTCTTGCTTTGCATGGATGTTATAAAAACAAGAAAGTTTAAAATTAGGAAATGAAAGCCCCATTATAAAATTCATTAATTTTCCTTACGCATTCACATGGGTTTTTTTTTTTTTATTCCACTTTAAAGGTATTTGAGTATTTTAGTTTATTAGTATTTTGGAACTTCACATAGCTTTGATTTCCCAGCAGGAAAATTTACACAATTTACATTTGTAATTAAGATACAAGATCCTACTTAAGGTTTGAAATAGGTACTTCGATAAAAACTATTTAAATGGAAATGCCAATAAGGAGTTTCCTAATGTTTTCTTCATATTTTCACTTATATTTTATTTTATATTTTCTGCATAGGTCTCCTTACACTTCTTTTGGCTTCTAAATGATCTTTCAGTATTAGAATTTTAAGTGAGTTTGTGGGGCATTAAAGCTGAAGAGAAAACAGAAGTTGATTAGACATTTTAAGTAAATACTACTGATTTTGAAAGCACATGAAATTAATGTTAAAAATTTTTTGCCCCTTCAGTTCATCCAGAGCAGCTTCCTCCGAGGCCATGGATTACATTAAAAGAACGAGACCAAATTCTGCCATCAGGTGATTTTATTCTTATTCTTCCTTGTAATAAATTGCCTTCCAATTGAGAAAAGAAAGAAAGAAAGCCTTCCAAATGACATCTTCACACAGGGTATTGGGTGACATAAAAAATGAATAATCAATTTTCCTCTGAAATTTTTAAACTGCTTTAGTACTTTATCTTTCTTGGGTGGATAGAGTGGCCACACTTGGGAGAGAATAATTTAGACTGCGTTTATATTTGCTATATCGGAAACATAAACATTTGCTGTATATAGGCTAGAGGTGTAGTGACGGTAGAAGGGAGGTATTTGAGTAACTTAAGGATATGGCTTAGCATTTTTAGAACTACAGTAATGTACAAATAATAAGTCTTTTATCTCTTTTGGAGACCAGTAATGATTTGACATCATTTGTAGTGCTTCTTACTGCTTATTAGACATTTTATGATTGGGAATTCTACTTACAAAAAGTTATGAATTATTATTTATCCAGATGCCTTCTTTTTAATGATAAGAGTAATAGTTTTCATTATATCTAATTTAATTTCTTAAATTGACAAATGAAAATTTTGTTTTAATACCAAGGTTGAACCAGTCACTGAATACCACAGTTGAATAATTTTTGAAGGCTAAATTAGAGAACTTATTGTGTACTTTTTAAGGCCTTCTGTTTTTGTTGTGTGTTGTTTTTTTAAAGTAAATAAGGATTTAGAAAAAATTACTTGCTTTGATATTGAGAAATATCTTTCTGGTTTTGCTTTCATTTTAATAACACAGAAATATCAGCATCTACAGTACATTTCTGTGTCTTCCAGAGGCAGTAATTTTAAAACTACCACACTCTAGAGCCACAATATCGGCCTGTTCTGGGAGGCACTGTATCAGTGTTATCCTGAGTAACACTTCTGCTAACAGGATGCACACTAATGATCTGAGTAAAAGGAATACCTAAGGTTTTCTACAAAGCCTTAACTTAGGTGGATTTTTTTTGTTTAGCCTTCCTTAATGAATAATTAATTGTTCCTTTCTGATACTAAAAACACCTTTTTCTGGTTCTTCAAAATAATCCCATTTTGAGCACGAGTGAACATAGTCTTGAAGGAAAGATTTCCTAAGATTACATACCTACTTTTCCACTAAGGAAAAGAACAACAGAAACATGTTTTTTGTCAGTGATTGAATTTTCAAAGTAATGTGTTCTTGGGTTTTCCTTACTGAAAATTGAGTATGCATTTTTCTTGGGCTGTATTGTACTTTTCTGAGTAGAATCTGAATGCTAAAAATGTGCCTTTTACTTCTGGTAAGTAGGGAGATGTGCACAATAACTTTTGACGATTAAGGGTGATTTATAGCTACAAAACTATAATGATAGTTTTGGAAGAATGAGTCCCAGATAGTGAAAAAGGTAACAGTGTACAAATGGCCACCAGTCAGATGCCCAGGGGACCATTGAACTAAGTTTCTCTTAATACTTTTCCCATCATCTGAATCTTAACCAACCTCAGTCAAGTATTATTACTCATTAATTAGATTCCTTATCTTTTATTTAAGTGTGTGATTCTCAAGAATATGGACTGTCCATTATAATCACCTGGGATGCTTTTTTAAAATGTGAATATCCAGACCATATTCTACAACTTAATTTAGTTTTAAGTAGGATTTTGTGTATGAGCACTTTTCAAAGAAAATGCTGTACAAAGTGTTTCTAATGGGCTGCCTGGATAGAGAGTTACTGATAAAAATCAGGGCTTTTCAAAACTAATGTATATGTGAATCACCTGGGGATTTTGTTAGCTTGTAGGTTCTGACTTAGAAGGGTTTTTGTGGTACCAAAGATTTTGCATTTTTGAGTTCCTAGGTGATGACTGATGCTCTTGGTCCTCAGAGCACATTTTTGAGTAGCAAGGATATAAACCTTGTTCTCCTATTAGTTTACTCACAGTCCTTTTATATATAGTTCAAAGGCATTTTAAAATGAAAATTCTGTTTCAGAAATGAATATATGATTTGGCAAAAAGGACTCTCATAACTAAACTTCGTCCGTATGCTTCTGGCCTAGAGCAATAAGAGGCTCCCAGAAGTATGAAATAATGGATATTTTGTTAATAAAAATTAATGAAGTTAGAACCTTTTAATGAACAGAACTAAAATTTACTTTTGTTCTGCTTATACAGAGCTTCACTCAGAAGATGTCAAAAAATTAGCATTCTGATTTAGAATTTGAATTGTTATTAAAGTACATTTCCTAAAAATCTAAAATATGAACTATACATCCCATTCTAGTAACCGCACTTTGATGTGATGGACTGCAGTGAAGTTTTAGTAGGTCTAGTGTAACAGACTTTTGCCCAGGGCATCTCACAGTGCTGCCGTTGGGACAGGTTCCTGTACCTTGTGTGCTTGTGCAGGGACACAATGACACCTCTTGGGAAAACGTTGCCTAATTTTCTCCCTTTTGTCTTGTGTTTTTTTTCTCCTACTCCTTAGCATCATTCACGGTTATGTGTTACAATGTGTTATGTGATAAATACGCCACCCGGCAGCTATATGGCTACTGCCCATCCTGGGCATTAAACTGGGAATACAGGAAAAAGGGAATTATGGAAGAAATTGTTAACTGTGATGCAGATATCATTAGTCTTCAGGTAACACTATAGATATTAAATTGTCTGGGGGCACCTGGCTGGCTCAGTCGGTGAAACGTGTGACTCGTGATCTTGGGGTTGTGAGTTGGAGCCCCATGTTGGATGTAGAAAAAATAAAAAAATAATCTTAAAAAATTTTTTTTTTAAAAGATTGAAACTTAAAGGTCAACTTATATTATTTCTGGGAGAGAGCCTGTGTTCAAAACAAAACTTGAATTATTTTCTCTCCTCTTAAAAAAAAAGGACAGTTTTTTTTTCAAGAGAATATTAAATCGTTTATTGATTACACATGATAATGGATGATACACAGGCTTTAATCCCATCTATAATTTTATCTGATACCATGATTCAATTTAGAAATATTGCATAGGATGTGCCAACAATCATATTAATAATTAAATAAACTCCAGAACTTTGCTTGGGTGACCCCAAAAAAGGACAGTTTTAATAAGCACATAAGACATTTCCATAGAACTGTTTTGCTAAGGATAGCTATCCACTTAAATGCATTTACTCTTAAGCGAAACTCTCATCCATTATTGATATTAACAGTTCAACTAATGAAACACATCACTGGTATTGCTAAAAGAGAAAACTACAGAAGATGGTGTCTTTTTTTTTTTTAAGTGTATACATATATAATTTATTGTTTTAGATTTTTTGTTTTTATTCAAATCCAATTTAGTTAACATATAGTGTAATAATGATTTCAGGAGTAGAATTTAGTGATTCATCACTTACATATCACACCCAGTGCTCATCCCAAGTGCCCTCCTTAATGCCCATCACCCATTTAGCCCATCCTCCCACCCAGCACTCCTCTAGCAAAGGTGGTGTCTTTTTAGGAACATAAATTTTACTTATGATGGAATAAAAAATAAATTTGTCCACTATTTGTTAATGACAAATTTTATAAACATTAAAAAATATTATACTGTAAATCGTCCATTTTTGTCTTATTTTAAAAGCCATCTCTGAAATTTAGACTTTTCTGTTTAATAACACTTTATTATAATGAATTTAACTGAAGAAGCACCTTTCTGTTTAAATGTGTTTTATCACATTTTTTCAACACCAACCTAATGAATAGCCAAAGTCTGTAGGTAGTGTTTAGTAATTTTTTTCTTAGCAAAATTTCAAAGGATATTACATGTTTATGAAGATATTTAAAAATTCTAAGCGATAATTTCATGGCTACTTTTCAGCATGTCCTGAGAAGAAAGGTATTAAAAAAATTTTTTTAACTAGGATAGCTTGATGATTTATTTTTATGTTGTTTATGGTTTAATATGACTTCCTGGGAAACAATAAAAATCTTCAAAAATTAAATTTTCTGGTTAACACTGAAAACTGACCTAGAATTGGGGAAGGAAGCAATAGAAAAAGTTAGCTTTGTTGTGGTTACTTAATTGTCCTCTTTTTTTATTTAGTATTTATAGTAATAATGGCCTCACATTCCTCTAAGTAATGTTTGAAAGATAAAAACATCATAATTTTAAAAAGTATTTCTTGGGGCGCCTGGGTGGCNAAAATAAAAAAATAAAAAGTATTTCTTACTGTAATAGTAATTCCATAGAGTAAAATCTTTATCCTGGATAAATGGAATATTTTGAAAAATAAAAAGAATAACGGGGGAAAACATCTAATCTCATAATTCAGAAATAGTTGCAGTGTTAAAACTTATGAAGTGTTTGTTGTACACAGTATTTAAATTCATTTTCCTATTTATTTACAGATATATTTTCAAAATAAAGTTCAGATCATGCTATTATACTTAATGCACTTTGCATATTAATAAAATTCTTCAAAGTCAATTCATTATATGAATATACATTTATTAAGCATTTTTTCTACTGATGAACATTTAGATTATTTTAAGTTGTAAAATAACATGAGCATCATCATACATAAATCATGTTCACATATGCTAATTTAATTTGGAAAGATTTGTTAAAAATATGGGTCAAAGAATAAAATTGTCTAGCTTTATATAATATTGGATTAACAGAGACTATTGGATGGTTTGTATTCGGGTACCTAAAATTTCCTTAAAGTAGAGCTTTTTCTTGATCTTAAACTTCTCACATTTAAGTATCATTCCTTTCTACCCCAGTTAGGAAAGATAAAAAATTTTAAATTACCTCTCTATTTAAAATTTACTACTCCCTCCTGCTTAATCTGTAATATGTCCAGTTTTGCCAGATTTGAGGAATTAAAATATAGTAGAATGAACTCTAAATTTAGAACTAAAGAGATTGGGATCAACTAGCTCTGTGATCAAGAGAAAATCATGCACATTTTGAGTGCTTTCAGGTTTAAAAGCTGCCATTGTCAAATGGCTGCTGCTAGCCCTAAGGTGAGACGGATAATATTTGTTACGTGGATTATGCTAAATTAGTCCCATCTTACTCATAATGCCAAACATTTTTATATCTTAATTAGAGTTTTCCACTGTCATGTCGATGACCACTTTTCTTTCACCTCAGGAAGTGGAAACAGAGCAATACTTCACTCTCTTTCTGCCAGCATTGAAGGAGCGTGGATATGATGGGTTTTTTTCTCCAAAGTCACGTGCCAAAATCATGTCTGAGCAGGAGAGAAAGCATGTGGACGGCTGTGCAATATTCTTCAAAACAGAAAAGTGAGTTAAGGAAAAAAAGAATAATAGTGTATACTTAACTTTAATTATGACACATTTGAAATGGTCTTTGATTTAACCCTATAAAATGAACAAAAAGCCAGAAACCAAGTGATATGAAAATTAAAACTGTTGGTAATATTACATTTCTTAGACTCTGTATTGAAAATATGAGGGTTTATTGTATTATTCTTTATTTTTTATTGCCAAATTGCACTAAAAATTTTGAGAGGTATTATACTTGAATATGGGGTTATCACATTTCTAAATATATTTTCATGAATTAAATAGTTTTGGTGTAAATAAAAGATAGTGTAGTGCCTTTTAAGATTTGAAATGAGTGATGTGAGTTTCTGTGATTTTTGTTTTGACAGTTGGTTTTTCAGAATCATTAATTTTATTAACCTTTTTCATCTTTTTCAGTTGATATTTTGGGTATTTAATCATCTATTAAATGTTTACTGAGTATTAGTTTTGTGACAAATGCTGTGCTAGTCAAATTAGGCACAAAGATCGTCATGACATAGTTCCTAATCTCACTCAGAGGTACAGTAGGAAATGGTAATCATATAAGAAAATAAAAACAAAATATACGTAAATAGAGATCTGCATAGGTATATAGGAGAGGATGGAAGGGAGACACAGCTTATTAAAGGCCTGATTGAGATAGGATAGTGGAAAGCAGTCATTATCAAACACAGAAAACATGATTTGTGTTTTTCACAGTTGTTAATGTCATTGATTAAAGTAAGTCAAGGGTGAGAATGTTATGAATATACTTATTAAAATACATAAATGATCTTGTAGAAGCCTCTGGTTATGAAGTTATGTGCATTGGATGTAAGAAACCGCATTTCCTACTTGAGGGTGGAGATCCACAATCTGTCTTCTTTTGAGAGGTGGCTGAGCAGCTAGATGGTTAGAGGCACATTCTTTAGTTATCATCTTGAGGAAAAGAGAAAAGCTTTTTTTTTTTTTTTTTGGCCTCAGAAGGGCTCCCAATTTTAGACTGGAAAATATGAAGGAATCTCCAATAGAAGAAGACTGATATAGGTTGAATCCCATGTTTAATAATTTGGGTTTGATATATTAGATAGCGAATACTTACAGGATAAGCGTATACATGTTTGTGACTATTTTCCAATATTGCCCACTTTTAAATACCAGTTATAACAAAGCCAGTTACATGTTTTTATTGGTACAAGCATATTACTAGTATGTTATGTTATTTTAAGTGAATTAAGGGAATATAAAGATACTTGCCTACTTTTTCTCATCTATTTGTACCTACTTTCCTGTTTTTTTCTGTGAATTTTTAATAGAGATATTCTCATTTTGGCTAATAATTAGTGCAGAGGCCTATAGTATTTGAGGTCAGAATATACTAAATTCTTCTAGTTGGTTGGTCATTTTTTTTTTAACAAATTTTAGAATAAGAGATACTACTTCCATAGTAATGTTGGGCCTTTTACTTTATTCTCTTATTTAATTTTTGTAAAGTTTATTTATTTTGAGAGAGAGAAAGTGGAGAGGGATGGAGAGAGATAATCCCAAGCAGGTTCCATGCTGCCAGCACAGAGCCCAATGCTAGGCTCAAACTTAAGAACCATGAGATCATGACTTAAGTTAAAATCAAGAGTCAGAGGCTTAACTAACTGAGCCAAACAGCATCCTTCTCTTATTTAATTTTTAAAGCAGCCCTCAGAGCTACGAATAGAACTATAACCTCATTTTCACAGGTGAGGAAACCAAAGTACAGAGAGTAGCCTGGCTTGATAATCAGTGCTTTTATAGATTTTTTAAAATGTTTTATTTCTGAGAAAGAGAGACAGTGTGAGCAGAGGAGGGTCAGAGAGAGAAGGAGACACAGAATCTGAAGCAGGCTCCAGGCTCTGAGCTAGCTGCCAGCACAGAGCCTGATGCAGGGCTCGAACCCATGAACCACTGAGGAGCCTGAAATTAAGTCCTCCATTAGAAACAACCTCAGGCTGCACGGAGTCCCAGTTCCAGGAAAAGCCTCAGCTGAAGCCACCCTCGGACCGCCCTCTGATCTGCCAATGAAAAGAAATGTGTAACATTCCTGTAGTCTTGGAGACGAGTCAGGGCTGGGAACTGCAGGTAGTTACTTTGTACAAACTTGCCAATCAATCACCGCTTGCAGAAGCCCCACGTAGATTCTCTGAGCCCACCTCATAATTGGTCATTTTAAAAGACTCTCAGAGGGGCGCCTGGGTGGCTTAGTCGGTTAAGCGTCCGACCTTCGCTTAGGTCATGATCTCGCGGTTCGTGGGTTCGAGCGCCGCGTCGGGCTCTGTGCT
>NW_027530998.1:438654-439194 GCF_008692635.1 Crocuta crocuta | reverse complement strand
TCTCTCTCTCTCTCTCTCTCTCTCTCTCTCTCTCTCTCTCTCTTTCTCCTAGAAATAAATAAAAATTAAAAAAAAAAAAAAGACTCTCACAGGTCACGATTGGGTCCTGCCAAATGTAACGGATGCCTAGCAGATACTGAATGGTCAAAACTGTTACTATGCTGTTACTATGGGCATTGTACAATTATGATTGGTGCTTATGTAATGATGCAAAACGTACAACGTGTGCACAGTTACACCCCTGCCCTTCCCCCATAAAAACCCTGCTTGCCACTATTCGGGGCTTCACTTTGCTGCTGCTCTGCCGGTAGACAGGTGAGCCCCTGCTCGAGCTTGTAATAAAGACCCTTTTGTTCTTGGCATCAGTGCGGGCTCCTTGGAGGTCTCTGGGGACTCGTGATTCGGGGCATAACACCACGAGATCATGACCTGAGCCGAAGCTGGATGCTTAACCAACTGAGCCACCCAGGTGCCCTGATAATCAATGCTTTTAACCATAGTGCTAAACTGAATCTTTATAAGGTTATCTTTATTTGGAAA
>NW_027530998.1:173188-438535 GCF_008692635.1 Crocuta crocuta | reverse complement strand
AAAAGAAATGTGTAACATTCCTGTAGTCTTGGAGACGAGTCAGGGCTGGGAACTGCAGGTAGTTACTTTGTACAAACTTGCCAATCAATCACCGCTTGCAGAAGCCCCACGTAGATTCTCTGAGCCCACCTCATAATTGGTCATTTTAAAAGACTCTCAGAGGGGCGCCTGGGTGGCTTAGTCGGTTAAGCGTCCGACCTTCGCTTAGGTCATGATCTCGCGGTTCGTGGGTTCGAGCGCCGCGTCGGGCTCTGTGCTGACTGCCGGCTCAGAGCCTGGAGCCTGTTTCAGTCTATGACTCCCTCTCTCTCTGACCCTCCCCTTCTCTCTCTCTCTCTCTCTCTCTCTCTCTCTCCTAGAAATAAATAAAAATTAAAAAAAAAAAAGACTCTCACAGGTCATGATTGGGTCCTGCCAAATGTAACGGATGCCTAGCAGATACTGAATGGTCAAAACTGTTACTATGCTGTTACTATGGGCATTGTACAATTATGATTGGTGCTTATGTAATGATGCAAAACGTACAACGTGTGCACAGTTACACCCCTGCCCTTCCCCCATAAAAACCCTGCTTGCCACTATTCGGGGCTTCACTTTGCTGCTGCTCTGCCGGTAGACAGGTGAGCCCCTGCTCGAGCTTGTAATAAAGACCCTTTTGTTCTTGGCATCAGTGCGGGCTCCTTGGAGGTCTCTGGGGACTCGTGATTCGGGGCATAACACCACGAGATCATGACCTGAGCCGAAGCTGGATGCTTAACCAACTGAGCCACCCAGGTGCCCTGATAATCAATGCTTTTAACCATAGTGCTAAACTGAATCTTTATAAGGTTATCTTTATTTGGAAAACTAGCTTTGAATTTGACATTTATTATCTGTGTTCATATTACACATTTCCTTGAAACACCATATTGAAAAAAGAATACCGACAATATTGAGATAAAACATCAGGTTCTTTTTCCATTTACCATGGTTTCTTCTGGAAGGAAGATAATATAATTTTTGTTATTCCCTTCGTAGTTTGAGAGGAAAATCTAAAATGCCTTGATAATTTACTAGAGGTAGATAAGATGTGAAGTAACAATTATAACTATTATCTAAGAAACTTTAAACAGTTAAGTAGCTTAAAAATTGATGCTTGAATTATTAAAAATGCTGTGAGTTATTAAGAGATGAACGCATAGGGAACACTTAGGTGCACCATTTGGTTTTTTTCCCTACTTCAACTCTTTCTGTCTGAATAGTAAGTGACATGGAACCAGTAACAGATGAATACTTTGAGTATGATACCTTATTATTTTCTTTTCTGAGCAGTGCCAAATACTGTTGATGTCAAATGAGCTAACTATCCAATGCCAAACTATCTGAAATTTAACACAGAATATACTACCATGCTTTTATTCTATTCTTTCTTCAGATTGGAGAGCTAATACAATGCTAAGAAAAGAATTTTTAAGCCAGGTGGTTCTCCCACTTATGTAGCTATATAATCTTGAATGAGTCACTTGCCCTTTCTGGGCTTTCCTCCTTGTATATATTTGTATATTACCAGGTGAGGTAATTTCTTTATACAGTTAACAAAACTTACAAAGTCAAAAGGTAGTTGTAGGAAGAGGATTTCCAAGTCTCATTCTCAGAAAGTATCATTCTTCTAAAACCAGAGTATCTCATAATTCCTAACCTTCATAAATGACAGTTTATCCCTTCATGGAAAATGTTGGAAGGTAGGTAACAATAAATAGAAACTATAATTACTGTTTGCAAAATACTGTAATAAAAATTTGTTAACCCACTGTGATAAAAAGATAGGATATTGCATAGTAAAGGCTAGGACACATATTACCAATTTTCAGAATAAAATAGCCCTTCTGTCATATTCAGTGCTGTTTAATATTTGGGGTTTCAGAAGGCACTTCAAGATTTGGCAGGACCTTTTGGTCATGATGAACATAGTTAGATGCATGGAGATACCAGAAACTAGAAATTTCGATTCATAAAAATGCCAGAAGTTAGCTTTTGGTTTGTCCTTTATCTCAGTAAGTGTTATCTTCAGTCCAAAAGATTTTATAAACCAGTACATACATATATGTATGCATTTTGTTGTATGTATTTCTGTTACTATCTATAGATAAGTTTTTAGACTCAGAAACTTCTATTTCCTTTTGCCATATTTTGTCCTATAGACTTAACAGTTAGTAGAAATGGGCTTGGAACCAGATACACAATTTGAAGAAATTGAAAGTGTAGAAAGAGATGAATCAAGATCTAGACAATGACTTATTTGCTGTTCCTGAAGTTAGCAGCTCTGATCTGAACAGTTCAGCTTTGTTTCAAATCAGTGAGAAAGGGAAATATGAGAACAGCCATTTTAGAGCAAGTGACCATTACAGTGAAGACACAGTCTCTTCCAGTAGGATTTAGAACTAGGTTGTCAGGATGCTCAGTCCTTGCTGTATTGTATCTGCTTTCTAACCTACTTCCAGTCTTGGGGGTACCAGGTGAGGCCAAGTCTTTGCTCTTCCTTCCTATGTTAATATAGTAGTTTTGTGCTTGAGAAGAGGGTATCCAGGGGTTATAGTTTCATTCCAAAATGGCCTATCATGATTTACTGATTTCCTATCATGGGTGGTGTTTGCATTTAGAATTTATCTATGTGATTTAAAAAAAAAAAAACAAACATTGTAATTTCCAGTTTCTAATGTTAACTCTCTTATAAATTTAGTCTGGAAAATAAAATTATTGCTTGGTGCCACAAATGCCACAACAGAGATAATAACTGCTTCGCCTAACTTGAGAGATTTCTTTTTTTTTTTTATGTTTGTTTATTATCGAGAGAGAGAAGGGGAGTGGGGGAGGGGCAGAGAGAGAGGGAGACACAGAAGCTGAAGCAGGGTCCAGGCTTTCAATTGTCAGCAGGGCTTGAACTCACAGACTGTGAGATTATGATCTAAGCTCAAGTCAGACACTTAACACACTGAGCCATCCAGGCACCCCTACCTTGAGGGATTTCTTATATGGCTAAAATGATCAAGAATGTGAAAGTGGTTTCAGTGGTTCAAAAAATTGTTCAAAGAAAGGTAGGATACTGCATATCAACTTTTCTTCCCTATTTATCCTGGTCTCTAAGCATACCTTTTTTTAAAAATTTTTTTTAATGTTTTATTTATTTCTGAGAAAGAGAGCGTGAGCAGGGGAGGGTCATGATATCACAGTTACTGAGTTCAAATCCCATGCTTTGCTCTGCACTGACAGAGAGAGGGAGACACAGAATCTGAAGCAGGCTCCAGGCTCTGAGCTGTCAGCACAGAGCCCGACGCAGGGCTCGAACCCACGAGCCATGAGATCATGACCTGAGCCGAAGTCGGATGCTTAACCAACTGAGCCACCCAGGCTTCCCTAAGCATACCTTTTTAAGCAAGTTATTTTCTGGCACTTCTGTAATTACTTAAAGGGGACCCAAGAATATATTTTATAGCATCTTATACTGAGTATACAATAAAAACTTCTATTTGGTTTAGGAGTGCTAGAATATGATCCAGAAAGGGTCACAGTTTACTTTGATGTGGTTATACTTTTTTTTTTTTTCTTTTACTAAATACCTATTGTTCCTTTTTGGGTTGTAAATGAATTCAGGGAGGGAATATTACTCAGGCTTATAGATTGTTTTGTTTGCTCATAGTTGGCATTCACTGTCTTCTCTCTACAATTGATTTAATTACATCACAGCCCATAAAACTACTTCTAGATCACAGGCTAGTAAGAAATTGAGTTATCTCTTTCGTTCTGTTTGAAGGGCAGTTTTGGACATGTTCTTCCTGTATTTGAAACATTCAACCTAATAATCTCAAATCATGTGAAAAGGTGGGGTCTTTGTTTTTTGCTTTATCAGTCTTTATTATATATGATCTCTGTTATGCCCCTTTAACTTTCTGTAAAATAACACTTCCAGAAAGGTAAATAGACTAAAATAAAGAAAATAGCATCAGGAATAATGCTTTTTGGCATATGTGTTCTAGGTATAGGAGTACTATATAATGAATTGAAATAGAGACAAATTTAAGATTTTACATTTTACCAAGAGTTGATGGTTTGTATTAGTGAGTGGAAAGCAACTATAAACCAGCATTTTTTTTTCCAAAACAAACATCTAATAGAAGGTATGAGGAAGACCTCTCTCTATGTCAAACTGTCACCTGTAATGGAAATCTGTGAGACAGAAAGTAGAAGCAGAGTGGAGTGCATTGGCTGTATGTAGGGGGGAAATTAAGAAGGTAGTATTGGTAGGGTAGTTTGGATGGAATATGGAGAATTATTTCTTACTATATTATAAATGCATTATAGATATAGTATAAAATACAAAAAGAAGACAAGCTGTAGAAGACAAGAGCTATCTATCTGCACTAGTGCTGGTGTTTTTAAGGAAGGGTACCTAAAAAGTTTTTATGGTGCAGGAGGCATATCTTATTCTTATTTAATTCTCAATGTAAAGAAAGAGCTTTCTTTGGATCCTTAATTCTCAACTATCTCTTTGGATCTTCAGCTATTGGTAAAGTAGAAATGAGAAAACTTGAGACTATGACTCTGTCCTCTTTAGTATTTATAAGTGCCAAGGAAAGGAGTATTAGTTAGAAGGATGTATATACACTGTTTAGGAAAACTGGTTTTATTTTTCTGAACTTTTTGAAACCAAAGACATTAAAAAGTTGGTACTTCAAGAAGCCTGGGAAGTTATAAAAGTGAAAAGTGAGACAATACAGTAATTAATTATATAATTGGGAAGAAAGTTGGAGAGGTGGTTGGAAGCATGTAATAACCTAAATAATTACTCAGTATACATTTTTAAAATTTTATTTATTTTTAATTTTTAATGTTTGTTTATTTTTGAGAGAGACAGAGAGTGAGCAAGGGAGGGGCAGAGAGTGAGGGAGACACGGAATCTGAAGCAAGTTCCAGGAGGCTCTGCCTTGATAGCAGAGATACCAGCGTGGGGCTCAAACTCATGAACTGCGAGATAATGACCTGAGCCGAAGTCAGATCGCAAAATGACTGAGCTACCCAGGTGCCCCTCAAGTGTGTATTTTTAAAAGAAGTTGATTGAGGAAGCACCTGGGTTGGCTTAGTCGGTAAGCATCAGATTCTTGATTTCATTTCTGGTCATGATACACAGTTACTGAGTTCAAGTCCCATGCTTTGCTCTGCACTGACAGTGCATGCTAAGCCTGCTTGGGATTCTTTCTCTCCCTCTCTCTGCCACTACCCCTCTCAAGTGCATGCATGTGTGTGCACACGTGTGTGCATTCTCTCTCTGTCTGCTCCCCCCTCAAAATAAATAAATAAACTTTTTAAAAAGTTGATTGAACCTGTGTTCTTTGCCAAGAAGATTAAGAAAAAGCAGAGGCTTTGTGAAAGTGTTAAGGCAACAAGAAGGATATTTCAAACAACATGCACTGTAAAGAAAGGATATTACTCATTGTGCATTATGTAATCACTAATTGAGTATCAAGGCCAAAAAAACAGATATACAACTTCTGTTTTGCTTTCATGATCTCTATTGAGAATTATCTTCAAAGTGGAAAGACCAAAGTAAGACAGATGAAGAGGAATTGGTAAGCCAGGACAGTCACTACACAGACTGAACTGGTTAGGTTTCCATAGCAAGATAATTATACTCTTGGTGCTAATAGATCTTGCAAAAGTATGACTACAGAACTGGTATAGGTAATCTATTATGAATGTTGTAGTATAGAAGTTCTAGGATATTGAACATGAACAAACCATCTCATTTTTCAAAAAGATAAGATAGTTTGGTGTTTGTTCCCCCATGGAAAAGAACAGGGAAGAATTTGGGCATAGAGGACAGAGTTGTGCTGGAGGTCTGAACAGCCTCAGAGGACCCCACCTGTAGCTTTGGAGCTAAAATGACCTGTGAGAGATAACCCGGGAAGGACCCAAATCCCTAAACCTTTATCTTTTGCTTTTGATATATAACTGTATGAGACCCAATCCTAGAAGTATTTGACCTTGGATGAAGTAGCTCTCTGCAGCTGGAGCAGTTTCTGAACGACTGATGAGGAATCTTGGCAGTATGTTTCCATGATCACCCCTTTGCAAAGTTTTTGCAAATTGTGGGACTAATATGTATGAAGTACCTATCAAAAGTCTTGATACAAAGTAGATGCTCAGTAATGGACAGCATGTATTATTTTTATTATTGGTTCTGTCTTAGAATTTCGGTTATTTCAGAGAAGACCAATATATACACATAAGATTTGGCAGGGATATTTAATCTTTTAGAATGAAGTTTCAGAGTGCTCTTAACCAGTAATTCTCAGTATTCAGTTATAGCAACTTTTTTCTAGATAGGTCTCCTGAGGCAAGGGAAATAAAAGCAAAAATAAACTATTGGGACTACATCAAAATATAAAGCTTCTGCACAGCAAAGTAAACAGTTAACCAAACCAAAAAGCAACCTATGGAATGAGAGAAGATATTTGCAAATGGCATATCTGATAAAGGGTTAGTATTCAAAATATATAAAGAACTTGACAGCTCAACACCCCAAAAAACAAAGTATCCAATTTTATAAATAGCAGAAGACATGAACAGGCATTTTTCCAAGAAGACATACAGATGGCCAACAAGCACATGGAAAGATCCTCATCATCACCTATCAGAGAAATGTAATTAGCACTACAATCAGATATCACCTTACACCTGTCAGAATAGTTAAAACCAACAACACAAGAAACAACAGGTTTTGGCAAGGATGTGGAGAAAAAGGAACTTTTGTCCACTGTTGTGGAAATGAATATTGGTGCAGCCAATGTGGGAATAGTATGGAGGTTCCTCAAAAAGTTAAAAATAGGACTACCCTATGATCCAGCAATTGTGCTACTGGCTATTTATCCAAAGAATACAAAAACACTAATTCAAAGGGATGTATGCACCCCTATGTTTATGGAAGCATTATTTATAATAGCTAAGATAGGGATGCCTGGGTGGCTCAGTTGGTTAAGTGACGTCAGCTCAGGGGTTCATGGGTTCAAGTCCCACATCAGGCTCTGTGTTGACAGCCTGGAGCCTGNCTCCCTCTCCCCCCCCCTCTCTCCCTCCCTCCCCTTTCCCTGCTCATGTGCTTGCTTACACCCTGTCTCTGAAAAATAAACAAACATTACAATAGCCAAGATATGGAGCTCAAGCGTCCACTAGTTGATGAATGGATAAAGAAGATACACACACACATTGGAATATTAGTCATGAAAAAGAACAAGAAATGATGCCATTTACAATGACATGGATTAAGCTAGAGAGTATAATGCTAAGTAAAATAAGTCAGAGAAAGACAATTGCCATATGATTTCACTCATTATGTGGAATTTAAGAAACTAGCAAAGCGGGAGAAAAAGAGATAAACCAAGAAACAGGCTCTGTACTATAGAGAACAAACTGATGATTACTAGAGGGGAAATGGGTGGCAAGGTAGGTGAAGTGGGTTTTAGAGATTAAGGAGTGCACCTGTGATGAGCACTGAGTGATATATGAAATTGTTGAATCACTGTATCATATACCTGAAACTAACTCTGTATATTAACTACCTGGAATTAAAATAAAAATTTTAAAAAAACAATCTGTTTGCCCTTAATATGTGAGCGGGTGAACTAATGAACAGAAACTCAAGAAATGATACTCAACAGAAATGAAGTCTGCTACTCTTAGATTCTTAAGGGAAGAGTAAGAGATAAAATCATTTGAGAACACAGAAAAATACTTATATGCAAAAATATTCAAATGGCATTAGTTATAATAGCTCAGGTCAGAAGTAATTTAAATGTCCACCAAAGATTAAATAAATTATGGTGAATCTTTAAAGTGAACTATATAATATAATCACAAGTATTGATTTTGAATATATAGGGAAGTATCCCTGATAAAATGTTTATTAATAAGCCAAAATATAATATTAGAGTATATTATCTTAATTGTATAAAAATACTTGTATGCAGATGAATCGAGAAAAGTCTCTATAACTATATTGACTTGTTAATGGGGATATTCGGTTGCAGATAACTTTCACTTTTCATATTTTTCCTTGTTCCTAAATCCATACAATAAACATATATAACATAATAATTTTTTCCCACTTGTTTATTTTTAAGCATCTATAAAATGCAGGACTGACGAGACCTGGTTTAAGAGCAAAAAGTCCAAAATTGGTCCTTATTTGACTTATAATTAATATGGCTCTCCCCAAAGTACAATTTCAGTCTTTACTAACAAAAATACAGTCCCAAATGAAGAAGGCATTAGTTCATTGGGTGTTCAGATGAACAACCATCTGACACCATATGTCATATAAAGAGTTGGCCCCTCCCCCTTTTTAAAAAAAATATAATTTATTGTCAAATTGGTTTCCATACACTACTCAGTGTTCATCCCAACAAGTGCCCTCCTCCAGTGCCCATCACCCACTTTCCCCTTTCCCACCCCCCGCCCCATCAACCCTCAGTGTGTTTTCATTATTTGAGAATCTGTTATGGTTTGCCTTCCTTCCTCTCTAACTTTTGGCCATTTCTAGAAATGGCATAGTAGTGTAATATTTAAAGTAGTGTCAAGTAGAAGAGATACTAGGTTTTATTCTGTATTCTTTTAAAGAACATATGTAGATCTAGCTTTAATGAGAGAAAGATATAGGGAAAAAATTTTAGTTAATTAGGCATTAACATCTAATTGTTACATATCCCCCTCCCTCACAAGGGCCTGACTTTGGTGGAAGTAAAATATTCCAGCCTAAAAATAGTACTGTTCAAACAGGATTTTCACACTTTCCTACAGAGTCTTGGGTTCCTATAAGTAAATCTTAAGAGTTCTATAAATATTTAGAAGGTACTTCAAAAACTTAATACAAATAATTAAACTTAATTTAAAAATAACATATTCACCCAAATATTTCAAATGCCAAATTTTAACACTTTGCAAATTAATAACATGTTTTGGATGTGCTGCTTAGTTGACTTGTTTTGGTGCAGACCTCTGAATCAGATTTTCACCTGCTTGCTTTGATTTTCTGAGTTCAAGGTTAGTTATTTACTATTTGAGTCTGTCTCTGTGAATCAAAGATGTTTTTAATACTCTGTGAGCAAAACAAAATACAGAAATAAGTTGGATATGGAGACTGATACAAGACTATAATCATCAGTATCCTCTGATTTAATATTTTTATATTCATCAAAACATTCATTGTTTTCAGTGATTTATTCAAACACAGTACTATTTTAATTTGTTTCATGTTATGGGAATCTTACTAGAAATTGTTTGAAAAAGTCTTTTATGGAGGATTGTCAAGTCTGCCTATAGAGCAGACTTTTTAATCTGCCTTCTCTTTATTTCTTTTGCCTTAGACCAAGCCACTATCACCTGTCACTTATACAACCTCAAAAATTTTGTTTGGTCTTATAATTCCCACTTTAGCTCCTGTAATCCATTCTCCACTAAGCATCTGGAATGATCTTAAAACATATAAAGCAATTTCATATCCTTGCTTAGAACCTTCCATTATTCCGTTTCCTCTCTAACATTGTTTCATAGCCTTGCATTACTTCTTCCTTTATGTGGAATGCTCTTAATGCCATTCTTCACCTTGGTAACTTCTCATCCTTCATGTTTTAGTTAAAGGTCACCTCCTTGGAGTAGAGGATGAAAACTATGCTCCTTTTTGTCTCTCTGGATTAGAAAATAAGTATGACCTGACCTTTTATTCTTCTCCATGCATGAGAACTTCAGAATTGGAGCAGAGAGAGGAGTATTGTTTATCTAGCACAGTGTCCTGTGGCATAGTAAGATTTTAGTCAATATTTTTAAAGAGATAGTTGCATATTTCTGTTTCAAAGCGAGGAAGATGGGGTGTTGGAGGCCTATTAAAAGGACAGAGGTGTCTACTCCACTTAACACTTAGCAAAAAGTAGTACATTTAGTAAGTTTTGGCCATTTATAAAATATTTTATAAAACTAGGCTTAACGAGTTTAAATGGCGTGACCCAAAGTCATACTATTATTAAATATCAGTGCTAGACTGAATTCTATTAAATCCTGTAAGTCTACAATACTTAATTTGTAAGTAAAGAAAGAAAATACTATTAGCAGAAACTATCGTCCCAGGGGAGCCATGTTTTACCTTATAGAAGCTGTTAACCCTGAACCCTTCCATACATGTAACTCTAACTTTCTAGTAAAGGCGAGATAGAAAAGTTGGCCTCTCCTTAGTTGAGATAAGGGTGTGACCCTGCATTTCCTTGACAGATCTCTTGTTGTGGTAAGAATAAAACTGCACACAGATTATGTAGATTTTATTCTCTTCTTTCTCTTTATAATTTGCTGACTCAGTTAAGGTTGTGTTCACCTTTAAATACCGGAAAGTTCTAACAATAACTTAAAGGGGAAGAAGGGCAGTTTTCTCACACAAGTCCAGATATGGCAGTCCAGAACTGGTTCAACTGTTTCCCAGTCCATAGTGGGCTGGCTTTTGCCTTCCTGCTTCTCAGCACATGGATAAAGGTATAAAAATGCAAAAGTATATATATATATTCCATCTTTGCAACATGGCACTTTTAAGAAAGTTCTTATTCCGACTTCTTACATCTCACAGGCCAGACCTGATTGTGTGGCCCCTTGCAAATGGAAAATGAGTAGGGAGACAGTAAATCATATCTGTATCTTGTACTCCCTCATTTAATGTCTTTTAGCATGATAGTCAAGTATCTAATAGTCATAATAATAATGTGTTGTGCTTTTAGATTTACTTTGGTGCAGAAGCATACAGTGGAATTTAATCAAGTGGCAATGGCTAATTCAGATGGATCCGAAGCTATGCTGAACAGAGTGATGACGAAAGATAATATTGGTGTTGCTGTGGTATTAGAGGTCCACAAAGAACTATTTGGAACAGGTGAGTGCAGTTTACAATGTTCTTACTAAAAATAAACACCATCCCATTCTTTCCCATCTTAAACAGGTGCACAGACTCTTGCCTTATTATTGCAGTTATTTTCTAGTCTTTAAGGAAAGTTAAGGGAGATAGGAAAATAGCACTATTATGTAAACCGTCATATATTGCTAGAGATATTATTTAATAGGTAATCTGTAAAAAGGAAAGTCTTTAATATTGCAATTAATACCAAAAGGTTATTTGAAGTAGGAAATGCTTTAGTTAGGCTGAATTTGGAAATAATGATGAATTGGTTCTCTTTTTAGCCATATTTTTAGCTTCTTGAGTTTGAAATCTTTTGTCTTTAAGGTTAAGCACTTGGCAAGTTTTCTGTAATTTCTTTGTTACATCTCAGTCATTGTCAGGGTAAAAGCGGGATCTTTTATCTACCTGGTACTTATCTTTTGCATTTTAGATTATTTATAGCTTCCTTCAAAGTCAGAAACTCAATATGTACTTTGCATATCCAAACCTTTTTTCCCCTTTCTGCTGCCTGCCTTTGTGCACTTTATTGTTTACTTAACTAGTATATTTTAGGCAAGAGCAATGAAAAGATAAAGGACCACATTAGGGCATTATATTTAAACTTTTTTCCTGTGCTCACTGTAGTAGAAAAGTTGCTTTTGGTATTGATTTGTATTATTCAGAGCATGCCTGTCAGACCTCATTTTCTCTCTGTTCTTTAGTTTATCTGTCATCAGACAATCTTTGATATGAGATTTAATCTTTTTTCTTCCTTCTTAGCCTTTCCATTTTTACCTACTTTTATGTCCTTTCCAGTCTCATTCTTTAAAAAGTTTGGTACCTCTTTGTCTAGTAATGTGAAAATGAATTTCTTTGGAGTTTTATTCTCCTTTTACTTTTCAGAAGAGCAATTATAAATTATACAGTAGACACTTTTCACATTTTGAAATATGTCTCATAGTCCTACAAGAGGAATTTAATATTATAGAAGGTGCTCATGGCCCCATTGTTTTTAATAGTTTTTAATTTTTAATATAGTGAACATTTAATCTACAGCCAGAGTGACACTATAAAACTTTCAGGAAAGAATGGAGATTAGAGAATTTTGGCTACAAGTTTTTATATTATGGTCAAAGTGTTTTTAAAAATAACTATTTCTATATTTATAAATCATATATCTGATAAGGGGTTACTCTCCAAAATATATAAATATCTCATAAAGCTCAGTAGCAAAAAACAAAAAAATCAAAAACAATCAGATTAAAATATGGACAGAGGGTCTGGATAGACATTTTTCCAAAGAAAATGGAGATAGCCAACAGGCACATGAAAAGATATTCAGCATTACTAATCAACAGGAAAATGGAAATCAAAACCACAATAAGATAGTATCTCATACTGTTAGTATAGCTATTATCAAAAGGACAAGAAATAACAGATTTTGTTGAGGATGTGGAGAAAAGAGAACTCTGTGCACCATTGGTAAAAATATAAACTGGTGCAACCACTATGGAAAACAGTATTCAGGTTCCACAAAAATGAAAAACAGAGTGGTACCTTTGTGGCTTTGTAGGTTAGGTTTCTGACTTCAGCTCAGGTCATGGTCTCGCCATTCTGAGTTCGAGCACTGCATTGGGCTCTGTGCTGACAGCTCAGAGCCTAGACCTTGTTTCAGATTCTGTCTCCATCCCACTCATGCGCACGCGTGTGCGCGCTCTCTCTCTCTCTATCTCTCTCAAAAATAAACATTACCAAAAAAATTTCTTTAATTAAAAACAGAAATGCCATATGATCCAGCAATTCTATTTCTGGATATTTATCCAAAGAAAATGAAAATACTAACTTGAAAAGATATATTCACCCCCATGTTTATTGCAGCATTATTTACAATAGCCATGACATGGAAGCAACCTAAATGTCCATAAACAGATGAATGGATAAAGAAAAGGTAGTATATATACACAATGAAATACTATTCACCTATAAAAAAGAATACCTGCCATTTGTAATGGTGGATTGAGCTTGAGGGCATTATTTTAAATGGAATAAGTAAAAGAAATATTATATAATATCATTTATATGAAGAATTTAAAGAACAAAACAAATGAGCAGAGAAAACAAAACCAAAATGTCAATTGTATAATTGATAAATAATACAATAAAATACAATAAAATTTTTTAAAAATGACTACTTCTGCCACATATAACAGACACTTCAGTTACTTATTACTCATCATTGATAATAATTATACCTTGATAAGGTGAAATGAAACTTTATGAAAATAGTAGCCTCAGAAAATTAGGTCTTTTTCTGTAGGGTTTATATTTTCAATAGAAAAAAAATTTAATAGAAAAATTTAAGAGACACTTGTATAGAATTTTTTTGTAGTTTCAAGTTTTTATTTAAATTCGTTAAAATACAGTGTAATATTAGTTTCAGGTATAGAATAAAGTGATTCATCACTTCCATATAACACCTAGTTATCATCACAGGAGCCCTCCTTAATATCCATCACCTGCTTAACTCCTCTTCTCCCCCCTGCCCCATTTCCCTTCTAGCAATCCTCAGGTGGTTCTCTTTATTTGTCTTTTTTATGGTCTGTCTCTCTTCCCCCACTTTCCCCCCACCCCCCATATTCATCTGTTTTGTTCCTTAAATTCCACATATGAGTGAAATAGGATGGTGTTTGTCTTTCTCTGATTGACTTATTTCACTTAGCATAATAGTCTTTAGTTCCAGCCACGTCATTGCCAATGTCAGAGTTTCATTCTTTTTTGATGGCTGAGTAGTGATGATGCTGAGTAGTGCAACTGCTGGATCATAGGTTAGTAATATAGAAATTTCAATATTGAATGAATTTTGCATGTTGACTATTATTATAGTAGTACAAATATATATAAAGTAAAAAGTGAGAAGTTCCATATCTCATTCATACTCTCATTAATTTCTTTACTTATTACTACACAGAAAGTATATGTATAGTATATTTAAATGGCATCATATCACATTTATTGAGCTTTGTGTTTTAAATATTTTATGGATGTCTTTCTCTGTTAACTGTTTATGGATGTTAACTGAGTTTAATTTTCACAGTTTTTAATGTATTATCTATCTTGTCTCCCATTTCAAAAGTTAATACTTTGACAACATTTTAAAAAATGTAGGTGATGGGGAGGAACCTTACACATTTTCTGGTTGAATATCTCACTTTCCAAATGAACCTGAGTATCAAAAAAGTTAAGTGACTGGCGGAACACCAAAATAACAGTTAAAAAGCCAAGTCTAAAACCCAGATTTTGGGAGCACATTACTCCCTAAGTCTCCATTTTAAAATTACTTTATTTGGGTGTATGGTATCAATTTGTTTTGGTAGGAAACTTCCTTCCTTCCTTACTTTATATATATATATATATATAGTGTTAATTGCCTTTTATTATGACCTATCACTGACATGCTCAGAGAATACAAGGTGAATGAGTACTAGGCAGTGGGAAGCATTTAAATTAAGGTTTAGGTCATTAAAAGAACTGAAAACCTGCCTCATTAGGTAATTGTGATTTTAAAATGACAGAGATATTTGAAGTGCTTGTTTACACCAAGAACTCATCAAATCAAAGTACTAGAATCAAATGTTGATTATATAATGATATAATTCTTGGGCACATTTAGGGCAGAAGTTGGCAAACTTTTTCTGTAAAGATCCAGATAATTAATATTTTAGAGTCTGTGGACTACATATAATCTCTGTTACAGTCTTTCAAAGAAATTTTTGTATAATCTTTTAAAAATATAAACCAGGTTTAGCTCATACAGGCTGTACAAAAACAGGTGGTGGGCCAGATTTAGCCCATGGCTGCAGTTTGTGTATCCTGATATAGGGGAATAATTCCCATGTAGGGATTACCAGAATCTTAGGACATTAACTTCTAAGAACTACATTTTGAGATAAAGGGGAAGATATGAATTAATGGGGGAAAAAATAAAAAAGAGGCTACAGATTTGGGGAAGAAAACCTTAAGATACTGCTCTTTTGATGCCTAAAACATAAACTTATCCTCCTTTTTCTAATGTTTAAATTTAGGTATGAAGCCTATTCATGCTGCAGACAAACAGCTGCTTATAGTGGCAAATGCCCACATGCATTGGGACCCAGAGTATTCTGATGTGAAACTTATCCAGACCATGATGTTTGTCTCAGAGGTTAAAAACATTCTGGAGAAAGCCTCTAGTAGGCCTGGCAGCCCAACTGCAGATCCTAATTCCATCCCGCTGGTGCTATGTGCAGATCTTAACTCATTGCCAGATTCAGGTATTTATAACATTTCCTCATTGCTTTCAGTTTTGCTCTAATTTCTCTTTGAAGGGCCAGCTAGTTCCCGACTTTTGAGTGGAGAATTTCTCTGCCAAATTAGAGAGTGTATTAGTAAGAATCCAGGGATGATGGGGTATGGGGGTAGTTGAGAGTTTAGTAAAGAAGCTATTTCCAAAGAGGTGTACAGGGTTAAGGGACACAAAATAATGCGTGATGCAGTACTTTACCACTGAGGGAATTTTAGGCCCTTTACCACACCTTCACCTAAGGGTTTGGAAAGTGGTAGGAACTGTTGTCAGAACTTGGAAAAAGTAGTTCTCAGAAGAGGGTTACCTAGTAGGAACAGTGGCTTTAAATTAACTGATGCTGTCAGTCTCCGGCATCAACAGAAAATGAGTCAGGGGGAATATATATCCCTACCTCACTCTGCCCTCCTGGCAGTGCTGCCCATTGACCAAATCCAGCCAGAAGCAACAGTAGGAGGGGGTTTGCGGTTGTTGCAAACAACCTGCAGTCTGGAGCACAGGCTGCAGTAAGAAGAGGCAACCAGGAAATATTCAGCAGGGGTAGCTATCTCAATTTACTAAGGTTGGCCACTTTTTAGTGATTTCATTAAATGATGTATGAAGATTGATAATAGGTGTAGAAGACTGATCAGCATTCTCCTTGGATTTGACATTACTTCTTGAGCTCCACTAAACTACTTTATGTCCTGATTTATTTTTAATCTTTGCAAAAATTAGTTCTGCATGTTAGATATTAAAGTTAAAATGTAAAACATTAAAGTATTACTCTTGTGCTATTACTGAAGCATATTCTAAATTTTGTATATTTTCAGTAAGCTATTTTAAATTATTTAAAATAATCCCTCAACAATAAATGTGAAGTAACCCGAATGCTTACAATTGGAAAGTCATAAAAGTCACGAATCTAGAAGATATCTTTACTTTTTCTCCTTAGCAAATAAGTACTGAAATCATATTTTTATAAATGTTTGTCTTCAGCCCCTAACCCAATTGGCACCTTAACCATGCCTTCCTTTCTTAGTTCTGTTTTTTTGAGTTTAAATTTCTCCCTTCTTAGTTAAGCCAGTGAGCTATCACTTAACAGCACAGTACTATGAGCTTCTGGAGCCAGACTGTCAGAGTTGGATCCTGCTTCTACCACTTAGAAGTGTAATCTATGACTAAGTTCTCTATTTTTAAATAAGGGGGTAATAATTTTATCCACCACATAAAGCTGCTTGTGAGGTTTAAGTGTATAAAGCAGTGCCTGGCATGTAATAAATGCTGGATAAATGATCACTCCTTTTCATCTATTGACAATACTGATATTGTGCTCATCTTTTATTCATTACATGTTGCTATCGTTCCTGATCACAAATAGAAATAGATGGCTAACAGTGTTCACTGATCATCATCATCATCACCATCATAAGGGCTATGATATATTTTTCATTTTACTTATTAAATGGAAGCAATGTATTTTTGAATGCTTCTACTCTTTTTACATTTTTAGACACACCTAATATTTTTGACCAAGCAGTATATCTATCTGTAGTATATAATGTTCTTTATAGTATTAGACTGAAAGAACTCCCTGTAGCTCAACGAATATTTTCTAGCTGAAACTATAAATATTGAAATGTTGAAGATGCAAGGTCTATTTTTGTTGTAAATGATTTTTTATTATGTATGCTATATTTTACATACTCCTAAAGTTATTGATTGACTGCATAAAACAATGAAATAGTAAAGAGATAGTGGTTTAGGATAATATTCTAAAAGCCTTTAGGGTCAGGATCTTCTTGGTGAATGTCTTCTTGGGCCCAGGGATCATCCTTAGCTTGAAGTACCATTAACAAAAATGAAGATATTTCTGGGTGACTCTGATGCTTTGATCTGAAGTAGGCAAATACCCTTAGTTTGATTTAACTATATAAAATTGGTGTTTGTTTTGTTTTTTGTGTTTTTTTGTATGTGGTTTTTTTTAAACAACAAAAATTCAGCTGTATATGGGTCAACCTAATAAAACCACACTGAACCTGGTATATCTACCTGACAACAAAATTTTGGTCAAGTCTTAACATAAGGTCTACATACTAAAAGGTAGTGTTTCTTCCTTCTTTATTCTACTAGGTGTTGTGGAATATTTAAGCAATGGAGGAGTAGCTGACAACCATAAAGACTTCAAGGAACTAAGGTACAATGAGTGTCTTATGAACTTCAGCTGCAATGGAAAGAATGGAAGCTCAGAAGGGAGAATCACACATGGCTTCCAACTGAAGAGCGCCTATGAAAATAACTTGATGCCTTACACCAATTACACCTTTGATTTCAAAGTAAGTAACAGTTTCTGGGCTGGCATAGAGATTATTTCAAATACAAACACAGGGCAAGAAAAGTATATATTATTTATTCCTAATTGTATAATATTCAGGAGTTTTTAGAGTCTAAATGTCTTGGCTAAGTTTGTCCCTAAACGTAAGGAGGTTTGTTATCTTTGTTTTTTGTTATTGATGACCTGAAAAATTTTTTGAACTCTTAATTTTTTCAAATTTGAAGCAATGTTATTAAATAGCAAAAACTTCCTAAATGTTTACTATGTGCCAGGCAGTGTTCAAAGCACTGTGTTAAAAAAAAAAAATTTATATGTTTATCTTGGAGAGCAGGGGAGGGGCAGAGAGAAAGGGAGTCACAGAATTCGAAGCAGGCTCTAGGCTCTGAGCTGTCAGCACAGAGCCTGACGCAGGGCTCTAATTCAAGGACCATGAAGACATGCCCTCTGACCCAGAGTCGGATGCTTAACTGACCGAGCCACCCAGGTGCCCCAAAGCACATTATGTTTTTTACTATAGTTAATCTTCACCTGTCCATATCATCACTAACTTTCAGTAAGGATCTAAATAATAAGCAACCCGATTAGTTAAGTTCATCTTGAATAAATTTATATAATAGTCTCTTAAAATATTCTTTGTACTTCCCATCAATGTCTGGTTTACCTTTAAAATTTCCAAGTTTCCTTGGGGGATGGGGTTATAGACATTTGTACTTAGGGTCTGATATATATCCATGTAGTCAAACTAATAGATTCCCAGGTGTGTGTGTGTGTGTGTGTGTTTGTATCCATGTAGTGAAACTATTACATTCTCAGGCAGTAGAACACTCCAGCTCTTAATAAAAGGAAAAAGAAAGATACTTTTTCAAAATAAGAAAAAAAGTTTAGAGGGCCCATTATACAACACAAATTGTTCTTTATCTGATCACTCTGCCTGTAGCTCTTTTATTGTTTGACTCTCTGGCATTCAGGCATCTATATCAAAATGTTATACTATCCTGAAAAAAAGGCAGATATTATAAATTGGTTTGCTGTAAGAAGCCTAGAGTGAATATAATAAAAATACCAAAGGAAATTTTCAAAATGGGCTTTTCACACTCCAGTAACCTTTTTATATTTTCAGTGCCTGTTAGCCCCTTTCTAAGGAACAAATAGTAGGAAGAAGAAGGGTAATTTGTGCACTGATGTTATTGGTCAGCTTTTGTAATCATGAGGTGGAGAAAAAAATTGCTTAGAAGAAATCAAATCTAATTTTAGTATCTTTGCTGTTAGAGTAGATAATACTGTCTCTAGCGATAGTTGGTTTTGTTCAAATCACTCATATGCAGTAATGTGCTAGTAGATCTTTAATAACCAGCTTTCTGAGAAATACAGTCCCTCACTTGTGGTATTTGCTGATTTCTGTGGTATAAGTATTCCCACTGTGGTAGATTTCAAGTTCCCAAATAACACCATTGAATTCAGAGTTAAGAACAAGCACTAAGGAAGCAGGTACTAGCCTACTGTAGCACACCGCTGGTCTTCTGTGAGTTTAAAGGAAAACGTTTAGACTTTAATGATATACAGTTTGTTATAGGTTAATTCCCATCTTTGGGAATTGATATTGATATTGATACATGATTGATATATGATATATGATATTGATATTGATATATTGATATATGATATTGATATATGATACATCTCTGTCAGCACAACCCAGAAAACCTAAAATAAAGTTCCCTAAAATAGGCGTTTAATAATTCTACAACTTGTTGTTTTGGCAAGTGTGTGGTTTAAAAGACCAAATCATTTCTATGTCATCTAGGCTTTGATAGAAGTTATTTTTTCCTTGTACACAAAGTGAAAATTTGGGATATTAATCTAAGCCATCTTTCTTAATCTTCTGAATTGTTTTAAAAATCCTTTGTTGATAGTTCTTCAAAAGATTTTACATGTGGTAATAATTGTATCAAAAATCATATTGAACCATTTGCACTGTCCAAAGAAAATACAGGTAAAGAATGAAAGGTGATTGACTTAGAGAGTGTTTGATGTTTGAAAGGATAGGATGAGATGGAAGGACAGAGCTATAAATCTCTGAGAGACGGGCGTGTATGGGAAGATAAATATTCTGGCTGGTTGCTAGATAGATGGATGGGATGGGAGGGTGAGAAAGGATGGAAAGATAAGATGACCATAGAACAAACTGTAAGGGCATTTCTAACAACAGAGAGTGAAGCTCTTAGTCCAAGTAATAGTGAGTGTTTCAATTTTATACAAAGCATTTTATGCCATCCCAGTATTAAAGGCAATCAGTAAAAAAGAATTGATAATATCAAATATAAAAATGTCATGTAATTAGCATTACATCCAGATCCAAATAAGTATTCTGCGATTGCATCAGTGTATTGTTTTTTGTTTTTTGTTTTTTTTAACTTAGCATTTATTTACTTTATTGGTCCTTGAAGAAGTTAGAAATGTAGAAAAGTGATATTTCAAACTCAGATTCATTTAATCTAGAACTGATTTGGAACATACCAAAGGGTGGGTAAACAGTTAGGAAAATTACTTGTAGAACAGGTGTCTTAATGATAGCTAACAGATTGCGGACCATAGACTGTGTGTGTGGCTTAGAAACAACAAATTTATTTCTCATAGTTCCTGGAGACTGGAAATGCAAGATCAGGGTACTAGCATGGTCAGGTTTGGATGAGGGCCCTCTCCCGGGTTGCGGACAGCTATTTTCTTATATCCTCACGTGGCAGAGAGGCTGAAAGAACTCTCTAGGGTCTCTTTTTATAGAGCAACTAATCCCATTCATGAGAGCACCCCCTTCATGACCCAATTACCTCCCTAAAGTCTTACTTCCTACTCCCATCATGTTAGGAGTCAGGATTTCAACATGTGAATTTTGGAGGGACAGAAACATTCAGACCGTAACACCAGATTCATGGAATTAACAGCTTAAATCAGACGTTCTACTGCCGTTGCTCTTTTCCCCACCAATCTAAGAGTGTGCCTCAACCAGTTAATGAAAAGAGGAAGGACAGTTTTCATATTTTGTCAAGTACTAAGTCTTTCTGTGTTACATTATGAAATTTCTAGTATATCATTTTCTCACTCTTTTATAAGACGATACTTAGCATAATGCTACCTCATAAATTATTTTCATCATTTTTACCTTTTTTCCAAATAGTTTTATAGTCTCACTATAATTTTTCCTAATATAGACTTTTTCCCACATTGTAGCCTTTTTGAAAAAAGTTTGAACCAAAAAAACCTACATTGTAGATATAACATGTGTAAGTGTGCATACATATGTACAAATATTTTGGGTGAGTTTGCAGATATGATCTTGCTAATAAAGGTTTTTGATAAGAGCATTTACTCTGGGTGTTTCAAACTAAGAAAATAGTTAGAAGTGATGCCTCCAATTAAATGCATCTTACTTCCTGGAGTGTTTAACATTTTTCTTGGGGCCTGTGCTTGCAAAGGATTCTTTAAGTCTAGCAGCTGATGATAAAAAGATGTAGGAAGCTTATGGAACATAAATGACAAAATATTTCATTTGTATTTTGTTTAGTTTGTAGTTGAAAGAAAGGATAGTCTCATATAGGCTAATAAATGTACCCTTACCCTTGTTAAACTTTTTCCTAAAATGCCATTGCAAAATTAGGCATTAGTCAAAATGCAAGGATAATACCTTGTATTTACATAATTTCTTACTATTCAACTTGGACTGTTAATGGCAGAAGTCTTTGGATTCAAGTAGGTACCTTATGTGGCAAGGTTAAGGTTTGTAAATGTTCAGTGAGGCCCTCTTCCTCAAAAGAACTATCTCCTTAATTTGGTTTTGGTCATGTCAAAATCAACAACCTGAGGTAATTATTTCCAAATTCCATAATAAATTTTTTTTCATTAAAAGGTTTTGCTTGCTTTTTTTTTTTTAAAGTAGCCCATTTCACTGTGATAACATTTAAAATATTTGCTGGAACTCATAATGTATAGCATTTATAAATAGATACTTCCAGATCTGGAAATATTTCATATTTGGGCTCAGGCTCTCTTAATATGAACAGGAAGAAATTTGACTTTACCCTCTTGTCTCCACAGCCTGGGGCAATAAAAAGCACTCTAGTTTTAAAACTTAATGATCAGACAAACCAAATAAATCATCTAGTTCTCAGAGATAAAACTGATACAAATATATAGGTCCCTGCTGAATGCTAAGGAATCCAAAATTTACAGTATATTTATAGTTGTGAAAATGTAATGTACTGCAATATGTTCTAAAGAACACATTAGAAATGTTAGCTGTTTGTAGTATTTTGTATGTATATATGTATGTAGCATATCTGGGAAAGCTGAACTAGAATTGGCACATCTGAAAACAGGCTTTACCATGGCTTCGTGTATTTGGATATCTTGATGTGCAGAAAATTGAAAATAATGCCAATTAACATTAAAAGAATTAAAGCGAGTCCTACCTTTTCATTATGCATTTATATAAAAACAGCTTGCTGTAACTGATTTAGTGTAGTTCCCATAATGTTTATACTGATGGATTAGATTTCACTAACCTAAGCAAGACATTTTTAAAGATGCCTAGACACAGTGAGAAAGAATGAAATCTGGCCATTTGTAGCAACATGGATGGAATTTGTGGGTGTTATGCTGAGTGAAATAAGTCAGGCAGAGAAGGACAGATACCATATGTTTGCACGTATAGGTGGGTTAGGAGGAACTTAACGGAGAACCATGGGGGAAGAGAAGGGGAAAAATAGTTGGGGAGAGGGAGGGAGGCAAACCATTAGAGACTCTTGAATGCTGAGAACAAACTGAGGGCTGCTGGGGTGGGGGAGAGGGTGATGGGCGTGGAGGAGGGCACTTGTTGGGATGAGCACTGGGTGTTTTATGGAAACTAACTTGACAATAAACTTTTTCTAAAAATTAAAAAAAAAAAGATGCCTAGACATAGTTGGGGGTGTTTAGCTTCTCAGTTTGCGTACCACTTATGCACAAATTCAAGGCTTTATGACTCCAGTAGGGTCCTGTATTTCCCTATTGAGCCATCTTTATTTCATGTAATACTTTCAGAAGATTTGAGCCTTACTTGACCCCATTGTCAAGACAACAGCTACTAGTACAGGTTACTAAGGTATTTGGCTTTTACAAATCATGGATTGTTCTTTATATATCTTGAGTTATTCTTTTTTTTCTAAGCATATTTTTTTTTCTTTTTTCTCAATCCCCAATCTCTTTCCAGGGCGTGATTGACTACATTTTCTATTCCAAGACTCATATGAACGTGCTTGGTGTCCTGGGGCCTTTAGATCCTCAATGGCTGGTTGAGAACAACATCACTGGGTGTCCACACCCTCACATCCCTTCAGACCACTTCTCACTGTTAACACAACTTGAACTCCACCCTCCACTTTTGCCTCTTGTCAATGGTGTTCACTTGCCTAATCGGAGGTAGTGGAGTACTGCCCCGCAAAGACGGGGGGATCTGTTGCTATGGACCTGTACAGTTGTAAATCAAAGTATGTAGGAGTGAAGTATGGCCATCCTTAAGCTGCTTCTTCAGGTTCCTTTCATTATGTGTTTGCTCTAAGATTTTGTACATTTTTGTGCATATTGGTTTCATTTGGCACTAGGGCTGGAACCAAAGTATTACTTTGCAGATTTTTAATTTAACATGTTTTTAAATGGGATCTTCTTCAAATTACATTAGAGTCAACATTTGTAATTAATAAATTACCAATTCGAGGCCCAACAAGTATATTTGTTTTTCCAAAACAAATACTTTCTTTTGAATGGCTTCAAATCAACCATTTTTGTAAAAGGCAATTTAAAAAAAACTATAACATTTTAAACTGAATGATGGCATGCCTTGCAGGAAAAATTTCTTGGATTTCTGTTTTCCATGATAACAAACTGATTTTTGGCTCCCCAGGTCTTTTGCACATTAACAAAGCACTTAAATTTGCTAGATCTGTACGTAAATGATGATATAGCCTATACCCATTAGAAAAATTGAGAAAGAGATTGCACAATATGCTTTCAAAATCAGGCATTTAACAGCACATGACAGTTGGGCAAGTGCTGATTATTTTCTTGTTTTGAGGAATCACTCTGTTTTGTTCCTCTATTAGTTATAACCTCATTAAAAGTATTAATTTTAAGCCTTTCCAGTTTATTTATTGGGAAACAGTGAGTAATTTCTACTGCCACACATCTTGAAAAT
The DNA here is from genome assembly GCF_008692635.1 of Crocuta crocuta. Classification (NCBI taxonomy): domain Eukaryota; kingdom Metazoa; phylum Chordata; class Mammalia; order Carnivora; family Hyaenidae; genus Crocuta; species Crocuta crocuta. The sequence continues at coordinate 414,714 of NW_027530998.1, read as the reverse complement.
AGAATTTGTTACATTTAGGATGCTCACAAAAGTAGCATCTAGTATTTTTCATTATTCCCATCTACTCTTTTCTGCCTGGTTGTGCTAAAGAAAAAAACAGATACTCTATGATCAGTATAATTTTTGCAGTTACAGTCAGATGTTAAAAAAAAACAAAACAAAACGGAACAACTACTGAATGAAAAGACCCTGGTCAGTGTTTTAAAAGGGAAAAGCGATACAAATATTTCATATGTTTCCCAAAGTAGGGCAAGTGGCTGCTGGTTTTGGCTTTTTGAGGTGACAATGGAAAAGATTTTGGAGGGAGAGAGAACAGGGAGTAGTTGAAAACCTCGGATCATTTTTCCTGACTCTAGTTGCCAAATGGCCATTATATGCTTTTAATCTTTGTTTCCATTGTCTGTCAGGGTTGAATTAAGAAGCTACTGGTTTATTCCCAACTGTTGATGCTCTTTAGAAACGTTGGAATCCTTTTTTGCCCAGGAGGGGCCAGTTGAAAATCTGTGACTCAAGAGGCAGTGAACGTTATACCGTTTTCTGGGGGAAAAATTGGTTGGCTACTTGATGTTAATTATGGCACAGTAACAGGAAAAGGTTGTGTCTGTGTTTTTAAGTTTTTCTTTATTCTGCTTTTTTGCTGCTATAAGAGTTTTCTGAAATTTATATTTTAAACTTTTCATGCACTTTACTGTTTCTAGTCTCAAAATGTGATATTTTTAATAAACAAGAAATTTTCCATTATGTGAATGAAATTTTAAAAGAAAATAGCCTATATTTGTGTCTCACTAATATATAAAGTACAGGTCAAATTTAAATTATTTAATTAGTTTTAAATATATACAATTTGTCTCCTCTTTCAAACCTGACATCTTAGGCTGTTTTATGAGTCTTAAATGATGCATTTTCTTTGGTCATTTTATACTAATTTCTTCCATAGTAAATTAATCAGGCTATATAAGGTAATATTTCCCCTAAAGGGTAATTTTAGTGGGACGAGGGTGGTGGGAGGATGTAATGTCGTATATGGGAACGCATCAGAAGGGTTCTGTAAAGCCTAAACCCCCTTTTAAAAGTGCCTAGTGATAGAGGCATTGTTTGTCATCTATTGTAATTGGAATGTAATTGTAGTTGAGTGAAGTTCGATGTAAATAAAATATTCTTTTAAAAATGGTAAAGTACCAGAATAAACAAACAAAGAAACAACCCTTGAGGTGACAGATTTTCCTCAATGTGCAGGTACCCCTTCTTATATACCTCAAACATTCCACATCTAGCCATGCAAATTGATTACCTGAACCATAGTACTGGAAAGTAGAATAGCATGAAAAACTTAATTTTGTGGACATTACCTTTTTTTGTAATCAGCTACTGTATGTTTTATTTTAAATCTTTTGTTTTGGGTGGGTTTTCTGCTCTGGAGGTATATGCACTAACAAAACATTTTCCTCCTTTCATATACGCATGTTAATTAGCAATGTGAGCAATATTTCCTACCATACTTCACTCCCGATATTTTTTGAGATGTTTGTATAAAATGGAATTTAAAGTTCACTTATGATTGTATATGAATCACAGAGGAGCCCATTTATTAATAAAAAACTTTTTTAATAGTTAAATGTAGAGGGAAAAAATAAAAAAAAATTGGGAAACATTGTAAACAGCTTAAGTTTATTTTGTGTATGATCGAGGCACTCTGTTGCAGGAAGGTGTGTAATTGGGTTCTCTCTGCTTCCAAATGCACTCTTTCAAACCATTCATTATCCTGTGTATTTTTAATGTGGTTTTAGTAAATGTTGGTAGTAGCTCTGTTGAAGTAGGTAATTGTGTTATGTTTTGGGTGGCACACACACCTGGGGCATGGTAACCCAAATTTCATGTGCACGGTTTCCCTTTAGCCCACTGCCCAGATTTCACACACCTTTCACCCTTTGTTCCCTTTGTAAAAGGAGTGGTATCTGTTTTGAGCTGCCAATTCAGATGATCAGAAATGCTGCTCTCCTCAGTATTGTCTTGTTAAAACGCATGCCATTTGGAACTTTGGCAGTGAGAAGCCAAAAGGAAGAGGTGAATGACATAGGGTATATATTCAGTGAAAGCAAGATATTTATGCTTATATACTTTCTAGTTTTCAGAATAAGTTTAATAAGCTTTATGCCATGGGGCTGCTGCATATTTTATGTGAAGTTAAGAGAAAATTTGGGCATTTTTAGGTTGTGCTAATGTGTTTTTTTTTTTAACTGTTAAATATGATTTCTGATCTTTGTCTAAGAACTGGAGTGTTCTTTAAATTTATTAAAACAGTGTTGTTTGAGGAAGGGAAAAACTGCACTGTTTGCTATTACAACAGTCATACAAGTGCATGTCAAGTCACCCACTCTCTCAGGCATCAGTATCCGCCTCATAGCTTTACACATTTTGAAGGGGAATATTGCAGCATCCTCAGGACTGACATCTGAGAAAGGCTCAAATCCACTTACTGCTCCTTGCTTGTTGACTTTGTTTTAAAATATCGTGCCTGGTGTCAACTTTTAAGCAACAGCACTGCCTAAAAGCAAGCAGAGAACAGAATCCCAGCACCATTCTATAGGCAACTTTTTAGAATTCAGATATAGTAAATCTGTTCAAGATTTATGATGTTTTATGTAAAAAAAAATTTTTGTACAATGTAGCTGAATATTTTTGTTTCATTTCTTTGATGTAAGGCGTGTGAACGTTCGTTTGAATATCACATGTTAAAGTCAGGTAATGGCACAATGGGTTCTGAGACCAGCTTCCTCCCCTCCCCTCCCATTTGCCTTGTTCCAGACTCTTTATTTTCAAATTACTTTCTGATATTCATAGGCAGATATTTAATTTTACTAATAAGCATCCTGTGTGAATGTATTAAAGAAGCCACTGTGTTTTAGTGTTAGTTTGCAGAAATATAAAGCTTCATTCTTCTTTGTCCCTATTATTTGGTATGTTACAGTTATGCATTGAATCACAGAGAAGGGAGAAAGTTGAAAGATATCTAAGGCTCATATCACTTGATTCGGTGGTGGGTTGTATTAGAATTGAGGATGTGGCACATTAAAACTGGAACATGGACAAACACAACTGTTCCATTTTAAAATTGTACCTTCTAATTATCTGTTACGTGGGGGGAAAATTAAGTTTGCATTTGTATTTCTAAGAATTTCTAAAAATCACAAATGCCATCTATACTTCCAAATCAAATAGCAAGAAGTACAGAAAGCACAAGACAAAATAGGTTAAATACATTCTTTGATGGAACCAGACACATATTGTTTTCATTCCTAATACAAGGCTAGATTTTCTAGTGAATTGGTTGTGTCCCAGTACTTACAGTACTTACTTGTTTCTACGTCTTCTATTCTGAGAGATTTTAATAGCTTTGTAAAATGCACTGACAGATCAGTAGCTTTGGTCACAGAAAACATAATTTCTGATACATTTGGCAGGCCATAGAATAATGGTTATATAGCAAGCAATGACTTTATGGCACATTTTCAAAATAGCATTCAGATATACTTTTTGACAGAAATGTGAATTCTCACATTTGTAAGGTATTCTCTTGCCTACCTGCCCTCCCCTTTAAACAAAAATCAACTTTCTAATGTGTAGATTTGTTTAATCTTTTCCTTCTGAATTGTATCATGTTTATAGAACTCAGAATTATAGGTAGACAAATCAGCTAGGAAAATCAGAATATTTTTCTAAGCCAGGAACTTTATCAAATAAAGTTTTCAATTTGTAGACTAATAAGAACTTTTGTAGTTATGATTGCTTTGACTAATTTTAATTTTTTTATGGCATCATGATCACCAAATTCAAATTCAAGTAAATTAGTATACCTTTAACCTGGCATATTTACCAAAGTTGTAATCTGTTTAAGAACAGGATACCAAGAGCATCTTACAGAATGATTTGGATAGCTCTGTTGTACAAGGGTCATCTTAAAATTTAAGGGTAAGAAGAAAAAGGAAANTCACCCGGAAAAAAAAAAAAAAAAAACCTGTTCAGGAAGGTGGTTAAGAGACCATGCATGTTTCTTGTTTTAACCAAATACCTTCTTTATGTAAGTTTCTCTGTTGAATTACGAGGCCTACAGCAAGAAATAGGGAGATACTAGGAAAAGCAAGCTTTGTTAACCTACTTCGTAATTCTTTTGGCATAGATTTTTTTTTTTTTTTTTTTTGGCTTATTCTTGGAACCAAAGGAAGACAAACATGTTGAGGTTTTATTCAACGTATATTATGACACTGAAGTAATGGAATGTTTTTAAGTAAAATAGATTTTACTTTCAAAGCATATGAAAATATGACATTTCTGCCTATTAAATGTTCATTTTTATGGCACTTAATATAAACTCAGTAGCATTGTATTGAAATTAGAAATTGTTATCAGAAATAATAAATCATATTTTGAAAGGGTATGTAAATGCCAAGTGATATGACTCTTTTGGCCTAGTAGCTTGGTATATTCAGCTTTCAGAAACTTTGAGAAGGCATAGTTTGGCACCTGTTAGTAGTTATTTTTCTTATAATCCCCCCAGATTTAGATAATTTCCCTACTTGTGTACGTGTCAACTTTTAATTCTAAAGGCATAAGAATCATGGTAACTCTTAGAAGTGATCCTTTCTTGGTCATATCAGTTTTGTGTTAATTTCTAGTTACTGACCTTTGACTGTATTTCCTTTCAAGCTGTCAATGGTTATATGTACCATATTTGTTGAATTAGTTATCTTGACTCACACAATTGGCTCAGCATTGATGTGTCAAACAATGGCTTTGCTTAACAGGCTTAGTTTCCTGCTACTTGTTTCAGTGTTGATATGATAAGTGATGCAGTAGTCTGGGTGTGTATGTATTCAGAAGCTGTACTGTTCTTTCTCTGTGCTTAACTTGCTAAAAATATATTCCCTTACCTGTGAAATTCCCGAGCGGTGCTCTGCCAACTTTTTTGGGCGGGGGAGGAGTTTGGATGGCTGTATTACTGCACACTGGATCTGGAATTGTTCAGTGTTGTGAGTGGCAAATTTCTTAAACACCAGCAGCACTGAGAAGTGCACTATGGGCATTCGTACAGTTGTCCAAATGCAAGCAATTCTTTCATCTAGGAGAAGTTGAGGAATAGAGTTCATTGGAGTAGTTGGAATATTTTGAGGAGGATGAACATTTCAAATTTGGCTTTTTTACCTCTGGATGGGGTAGTACGGAGGGAGATTTTGGGGGGTTTTTTGTTTTTGGTTGGGTTTTTTTTGTATTTTAAGAGAAAGTGTGTTTGTACCTTCTCTTTCGGAAAGGTCAGGGTGTTGGTCATATTCACTATATGTTAATTTATATCTTCTTTTGTGATTTCTTTCAACCATAAAACAAGTGCCAACTAATTGTCCATGAGACCATCTACTCTTCAACTCAATTTACCATTTGAATAGGGAAGGGTTAATTTATTCTCATTATTTGGCATTTAATTAACAATTCATTGTTTTTTGCATAAATTTGAGTAATTCTGTGGCCTATAAATTGTTTTTGTAACCAATTTAATGGTTGGAAAGAAAAGCACTTGAGTTTAAAACTGAGCAAGGTATTTTGATCATTTTTCCCCTGAATACATAGTAGTTTCTATTGGTATTTCCCAGAACAAATTCTCCTGTTTTAGGTTGTATATTTACTTTGCTTTTGTCCTAAGAAAAAGCCAAGCACTAAATCAATTTGTAACTGTGTTCCAATAATCAGTTTAAAATTTAAGATCTTTCTTTTTCTTTTTCTTTCTTTTCTTTCTTTCTTTCTTTCTTTCTTTCTTTCTTTCTTTCTTTCTTTCTTTCTAAGATTTAATGAAGTGCCATGTAATTGTAGCTACTAGTGTTTAATGTTTAATAGACTGGTTCTTTGGTGTTCTAATCATTTAACACTCTGTCATCCTTGAGAAAGTGGTTCTTTCTTATTGAACACGTTCTCTCTTGACAAAATCACCAGCTGCTTTATTTTTTCTATTTATTACAGTTTAAACAGTTGATGAGGTCTGAAACTTGACCAAACTGCTCAGCTGAGATGTTTTTCACAATAGACACTGTACAAAATGTGCGTGCAAAAGGACACAGTTGGGTGGTAGTATTTTTTCATTAATGTGAACATTGATTCAACAAAGCAGTCCTGCCTTTTAAATCTTGTGGCAGCTCAGAAGGGAGGTGCTTAAGAACCTTAACTACTATGTCAGATGACAAAATACTTTTTTCCATTTTGGAGATTGGGTACTGCTCACACATGATGTATAGGGCTAAATATATGCTTGTTTCCTTGCACCTGTGTACTTCCTCTTCTCTCCCTCCCTTTCCTTCCCCTGTAGGCAATAAATGGCCATTTTGCAACTGCATACCTTTGTCTTGGTTTTTTACTCTTTATCTGTGCGGTATGTGTCTGCTTTTAGGTGAGTACCTCTCTTGGAAAGTTGAAGTAAGAAACCAAGGTAATTCAGGCTAAAATTACAAATTCTTGCTACATTTTTTTCTGATGAACTGCTTAAACAATACTTTGTTTAGAAGAGATTTGAAAGTTAGCCATTTTTATGACTTGCTTTGGCTAAAGAAATCTGAGCAGAGGGACATGTGTCATTTCTGAGTGAAGCTTTAAGATCCAGTGTGCAATTTGGCATATTCCCTTCTCTTGCCTTGGTGATAATAGAAGCCTATATTGAGATCCACCTTCCCATCCTAGATACTTGAGTGACTTTGATGAACAGAGCTCCCCTGTTGCCATACTTAGAACACGTAGTTTGAGTGAGAAACAACTGCCAAATCTCAGTGTCTTCACAAAGTGGAGTTTTATTATTGAAGCATGAGCTAACCCATCCTGAACTGCAGTCATCAGATCTGCTGAGTTACTGACATAAACCAATCTTAATTAATAAGTGGACCTCCTAAGACCTAGAGTAAACTCATTCAACAAATATTCAGGTATCTACTATGAACAAGCTGCTTTGGGGATATAATGTTGGACAGGTTGCCTGTCCAAGTTCCATTCATGACACAAAATATTGAAGTATTTTAGTCATAGTAAAGGTATCTAAAATCTTAGAATCTTGGAAGGGGAGAGGGAAAGGGCATACAGTGAAATAATTTGTAATTCTGAAACTATGTTTAGGGATATTCAGTAGAAAATCGATTTTAAGATACGGTATGATTGAGACTAGATTGTTCTTGAAGAACATGAAACAATAAACTGAGCTGTCCAGTTTAACAAGGGCTTAGGGAAGATAATGGCAGGTTCTTCTGGAACAGATTGCAAGCATTGACAAATCTCTAGGCTAAAAGCTCCGTGCCTGCTGATTGGTCCTTTTTACCCAGGATCCAGTACAAGCGTGTCTCTGACCCCAAGGACCCTCTTTTTAGAGGCCTTGATGTTGGCCAGCCTTTAGGAAGTACTCCAAAAGTAGAATCACTTGAAGTGTATCTTGAAGGGACCAGGTGTTGGGACATGGCTTATTAAGAAGATATTCCTAAATTTAATACAGGAATCAAGACACTCCCCTTGCATTCCACCATGTGATCTTGATCAAAATGTACCCTTTTTGTTAAAATGGATGTAAGAAACTGAATCTCATGAAATGATTAAAAAGCAGACACCAAGACCAGCCTGCATAGAGATCATTTATTTGGAGAAGTGATCCCAACAAAGAGTAGGGGAGTAGGAAGAATGGAATAGGGAAAGCCAAGTCAAGGGTGCAGTTTTGAGCTGATCACCTCTGGGCAACTGGGACATAAAGTTGCTACTGACTCTTTGGGAACTGACTAGAATGCACCTCTAAATTGTCTTCATGAGGGATGAGAGAGGAGAAAATTTATTTATGGGCTCCCATGATGAAAAGGTGTTCATTCTTTTTCATTTGTGTGTATGTTAAGTTCACTAAGTAGATTTCTGCAGGAATCCCATATAATAATAGTGGATAAACGGGGTGGTGCAGAAACCAAAAGGCAAAGTGCTATTAAGTTACACTTGTGTGCAACTGGTTGCCAAGCTAGGATGAACATAAGGAATGGACTGAGAGGATGTGAGGCAGAGCACAAGAGGAGTCTGACATGATGAGACATTGTAATCTCAACAAAATATGAAGTAGAAGAACAAGGTACAGTCCATTGCTGCAACTGCTTCAGAGGCTATGATTAATATTTATCCCCTCTCTTCCAGATTTTACTCAGCTTTTCACCAGCACACCGTGGGTCTAGATTGCTTTTCTAAGGTTTGGTAATCCAGACCTTCATTCCAACAAGATGTTCTGTGCTTGGTGGGCATGTTTACAGAGTTTGCCCAGTCATCCCTAGACATGAAAGAACCAAGATCTGCCCCATGAATCCCTTGGGTTCCAGATATGCTAATTCCTGACTCCCATTGTGTAGCAGCAACCCTGCCTTCTCATGCCAATATGATGAATCTTTTTTTTAAAATATTTATTTTTGAGAGACAGAGTATAAGTGGGGGAGGAGCAGAGAGAGAGAGGGAGACACAGAATCTGAAGTAGGCTCTAGGCTCCAAGCTGTCAGCACAGAGCCTGCTGCAGGGTTGAACCCATGAACCAAATGAGTCACCCAGGCACCCCTATGATGAATATTCTATACCAGCATTGTGAGCTGCAAATGACCCCTTCCTGGGGACAGCCTACATCCAATGCCTGGGAAGTGCGTGGGTATTCAGGTTCAGTATTAGTCCACTTCAGCACCTCTGAAGCACCATCCCATCATCACAGTTTTCCACTAATTGCACATTAATCTCTATTTCAGAGTATGCTTCCCAAGGAACACAACCTACCACACCAATTTTCAAGGAATCATGCCAGCAGCATGTTTTGACTGCCTCCAGGACTTCTTGCTAAGACTTAAATCTTGAAGCACAATAGAGTGCCACCATGCCAATAAATTGTTCCTTATGCAGTCTTACTTAGATTTCTCGGATACACCACTTTCAAGATCTACTTCCATATGTTTCTTTAGTCCTTGGTCATAATGTTAGCCCAGGTCTTAGAATTCTCTGGGGTATGGAAGCTGTTTTCTCCTGGGTTAAGTGTTGTATACCTCTGCTCAGGCAGTGCTGTGATTTCATCAGTTATTGATCTCAAGTTCAAACAGGGAAGGCATGGGTGGATCTTAAGGAGAACAAGCAGTCTTTTGAGTCACCTTCTGCAAGTAAGAACTTTGCAAGTTATGTAGGCAAAGGGAGGTTTCTTTCTTTTAGCAAGAGACAGGGCCCTGAGGGTTCAAGGACATCTGAGAATTTGAACTTCTCTGGCTTTTTACCAAATGTTCCTATCCCAGGTTTCCAAGTTTTACTTCATACAACCTTGAAGATTATGCTCATGTTCATTGTGACTCTGCTACTATTATACAAATCGTGAACCTGATTTTTAGCACTGTTTACCCCATGGCTGCTGAAATAATTGTTAAGCGCTGCTCTGGATTCACAGCATGTCTTGAGTTATAGTTGGGTAATCTGAGCCTGGCATTTTATTTTTTCAAGATGTCTGAAGTCAGTTTTGAGAACCAGAAAGCCCCACAATCCTTATACTCAAAATTGTGCATGCTATTTAAGTGCTACTACTTCCCATGTAGCCAATGTTTCTCTTCCAACTGTACTTCAGATCCATCACCAGTGAAAGCATACTGGGGTCATCAACCAACAATGGAGTGACTAGAGAGTGATCCAGAGCCAGAAGCATTTGCTTTATTGGACTACTTCTGTTAATTATTGTCTTGGCCTAAGTTTCTCCAAAAGACAGAGCCTGGGAGATCTTCCCTGCAGGTTAGTTGATGTTGGGATGTGATCTTAAGAAACGAGTGGACACTAGGAAATGTTGAACAGGGAAAGAGGGAAAGCCAGTTCAGTGGTGAGTTCTTGAGCTGGTCACTTCTGTGAGCAGCTGAGGCTTGATCTTACCAGAAGTCCTCCAAGGAGCCAAGTAACATGTACCTATAAGTGTCTATCTGAGAAATGGAAGGGGAGATTTATCCATTGGATTCTAGGCTGTCTTGATCAAAGTTCACTTACCTGGATGTCAACTCTCACGTGGATGCAGGCTCAGCTTTTATCCTCAAATGTGACATGGGCAATCTTGAACTTATGTTAAAACAAGCCAAGGAAATGTGCTTAAAATTACAACAGCAAACAATAAAGTTCTTATTAAAATAAATTTAGAGAACTCCTATGTTTTCTAAGTATATTATGTATACTTGTATCCCTTTATTATGGATCATGACAAATATGTAAATTAATATGAAAACTAAAATTTACTCTTATAGGATTTATTTTGTGCCAGGCAATATTTATATGCTTTATATGTAAGAAATCATTTAATCTTCACAACAACCCAATAAAATATGTACTGTAATTCTCTTAATTTTTCAGGTGAGGAAACAGGCTCAGAGAGGTTAGTAACTCAATAGCTCTGTAATCTTGGTCATGAGTTGGTATAGGAAACAGGAAAGAGCTCTGCAGCAGTTCTAGACTAAAGTGCAAGTGGCTCCTCCTATTGGGCGATGCAGACCTATGGCATTAGAAGTCCAACTGCTGCTACACAGTGGAAGCAGGAAGGAATATATTTTGCATCTAGGTGTACACTTGGGTGACTCTCGGTATTTCCTTGCTCCATTTTGCTGTTAAATTGACAAGCGCAAGAATCATGACCTGAAATCATGGTCACCAGGTTCTAGGTTACTCTACTCGATCAGCCACCAAGAGCAGTAGAGATGTTAGTTGGGAATGCGAGGAAGCTTAGAGTGAATGGATAGTGGAGGAGGGAGATGGTGAGTACAAATTGTAGCCCCAGAACAGCTGCAACACAAAACTAGTTCTTCTTACTATATCTTTCCCTTGTAAGTTTTTCTGTGGGCAGAGGATGGAGATACTTTCAAAATGTATTACATAAAACAAGTGACTGAGTGGCTCAAAGTGGTGTTGTAGTGTACTGTTGTGGTGTCCCCTCTTCAGGACTGTAACACTCTTTCATCTGAGAGGACTCTCCACTGAGAATGCTCCTGATAAGTACCCTAGGCTGAGGAGGACAGCTGCCTTGCCCAATGTCATGCCCCATTCTGGGAGGAGATACCCATCTGTGGCCAATGGCTACGAATGTGAGGTTAATATTAAGTCCTCACATCAACACGTGACAATTTGAATGGACATGGCCAGCTCCAGAGCCCCCGTGGCAGTGGCTGAGGTCTTTGTTGTGATTGCATTGCTTTCTTTACTTCCCAGGTTTGATACTGGCATTCTCCAAAAAAAAACTTCCCAAATGCCAGTCTCCATCTCAATATCTGTTTTCTGGAATATCGATATGGTAGGTAATTACAGTAGTGCTCTCAGATTGTTAGAATCTCACTAAAGAAAACTATAGTACTTGGCATATATGGTAAGTTCTTTGTATGTGTGTACAGTTTTTCATATATATATGTGATATATTACATATATAAGTGTATATCAAACACTTAGAGATGGTCAAACAGAAATAAACATGTAGCCTTATTTAAAAGGTCTGAAGGTCAAATGGTGCAATGGGGATTTATGGTCTCTTTGTATGGATTTGGTTTAGAAGAGACTATAATAAAAGATTGCATTAGTTAGGATTCAGTTGAAAAAACAAACTAATCAAGATGAGTATAATGTAGGGAATGAACTAAATGGGGGAGGAAAAAATGAAGTCAAATAGTGGATAGTAAGGCAAACCAGAGATTAGTAGCATCCAATATCCACTATAGCCTTTAAACCACTGGAAATCAGGAGAAGATGGGATTACCAGCTCCAAGAAAGTGGGTTTATCTATCAGGAGGTAGAATAATGGCAGGCACTGGCTGTGGGAGGTGGTGTCATATAGGGAGGGGTTATCTTTTGGGGGCTGGGATCACAGAGAAAATTCAAGAGTCTGGTAGAAATGCTACATGTAGCAGTGAGAGAAGGAGAAAGACCCTGGCTTTCTTTCCCTTCTTCCTTACGGTTTTTTTTACCATGTCTCTCATTGGCTGAACCTAACCAGAAGCCTGAAAAATATTGCTACCCATGGTATATTCAGAATAGAGGAATGCATGTGGGAGCAAGCAGGCAAATATTTAGCACACATTTTTGTTTTTATTATTCTGTATCTGTTCTCACACTTGTAGCCAATTTTTTTCTTGTGCTTTACTCGCATTAGCTTTTTTTTTTTTACTTAGTGTGGTGAAAAATGTAATATTTGTTGTCTTAACCATTTCTTTTAATGTTTCATTTATTTCTGAGAGAGAGAGAAAGACAGCGTTACCAGAGGAGGGTCAAAGAGAGAGAGACACAGAATCCAAAATAGGCTCCAGGCTCTGAGCTGGCAGTCAGCACTGAGACTGATGTGGGGCTTGAACCCACAAACTGTGAGATCATGACCTGAGCCGAAGTCGGATGCTTAACCGACTGAGCCACCCAGGTGCCCCTGTCTTAACCATTTTTAAGTGTCAGTTCACTAGTGTTAAGTATAGCGTTAAGAAATCCTTGCCAAATCCAATGTCTTGAAGCTTTTCCCTATGTTTTCTTTTCAATGCTTTGTAGTTTTAGATCTTACATTTTAAGTTGATTTTTGTATATGGTATTAAGTAAAGGTCTAACTTCACTTTTTTCCATTGGATATTTATTTTTCCTAGCACTATTTGTTGCAAAGACTCTCCTTTCGGTTGAATGGTCTTGGCACCCTTACCAAAATCATTTGTCTATTTACATGAATATTTTTTCTGGGCTGTCTCTCTATTCTGTTCCATTGGTCTATATGTCTATCTTTATGCCAGTATCTCAGTGGTTTGATTACTGCACCTTTGTAGTAAGTTTTGAAATTACAAAGAGTGAGACTTTCAACTTTGTTCCTTTTTTTTTCTCTAGATCGTTGTGGTCATTTAGAATCCCTGGAGATTCCTTATAAATTTTACCATAGGCTTTTCTATTTTTTAAAATATAACTGAGATTTTATAAGGATTGAATTGAATCTATAGATCACTTTGGATATGGACATCTTAACAACATTAAGTCTTCCAATACATAAACATAGAATATTTTTTCATATATTGATATGGGGTTTTTTGGGCAATGTTTTGTAGTTTTCATCGTGTAAGTCTTTCATTCCCTTGGTCAATTCCTAAAGATTTTATTCTTTTTGATGCTATTGTAAATGGACTTCAATTTCCTTTTCAGATTGTTCACTGTGAATGTGCAGAAGTGCAACTGATTTCTGTGTGTTGACTTTATATACTGTTGATTTTCAGACTTTATTTCTTTGTTCTAACTCTTTTTCTTTTGTAGTATCTTCAGGGTTTTCTACGTATAAGGTTATCATCTGCAATTAGATATAATATTACTTTCTCCTTTCAAATTTAAATGCCTTTTATTTATTTTTCTTGCCTAATTGTTCTGGCTAGAACTTCCATTACTATATTGAATAGAATTGGTAAAAATGAACATCTTTCCCTTGTTTCTAATCTTAAGAGTAAAAGCTTTCAGTCTGTTACCTTTGAGTATGTTTACTGTTGGTTTTCATATATGGCTTTTATTATGTTGAGGTAGTTTCCTTCTATTCCTAGCTTTTTCAGTGTTTATATCATGAAAGGGTGTTGAATTTTGTCTTCCTTAAGTTGTAAAGTTAGGTTGTTGTTTTGAGATTAAAAAAAAAATCATATCTATAAATGTCTCCCTTAGTACTGCTTTCACCACATCCCATAAGTTTGGGTATGTTGTGCTTATATTTTTATTTGTCTCTTAAGTATTTTCTAATTTTTCTTGTGATTTCTTCTTTGTTCCATTAGTGGTTAAAAATGTGTTGTTTAATTTCCACAAATTTGTCAAATTTCTAGTTTCACTTCTTGATTTTCTAAGTTTATCCTGTTGTTGTCAGAGAAGATACTTCATATGGCATCAATATTGGCCTACTGCCTCTGGCCTCCTAAGTTTCTGGTGAGAAATCTGTTGATAGTCTTAAGGATTCCTTGTATGTGATGAGTTGCTTTCTCTCTTATTGCTTTTTAAGAGTCTCTCTTTGTGTTTGGCTTTTGAAAGTCTGATTATAATGGGTCTGAACATGGGTCTCTTTGAGTTCATCTTTCCTGGAGTTCATTGAACTTCTTGGATATTTATACTTATGTCTTTATTTTATTTTTAATTTTTAAAAATATTTATTTTTGAGAGAGAGAGACAAAGAGTGCAGGTGCGGGAGGGGCAGAGAAAGGGAGACACAGAATCTGAAGCAGGCTCCAGGCTCTGAGCTGTCAGTACAGACCCCAATGTGGGGCTTGAACTCAAGAACCACGAAATCATGACCTGAACTGAAGTCAAATGGTTAACTGACTGAGCCACCCAGGCACCCCTTTGTCCTTCATCTAATTTGGGAAGTTTTCACCCATTATTTTATTCATATATTATCTGTGCCCCTTTCTCTTTTTTTCTGGGACTCCTACGAAGTGGAAATGTTAATCTGCTTCATGGTGTCCCACAGGTCTCACAGGCTTTTTTTTTTTTCCTTTAATTTTTTTCATTATCTTCCTCAGCCTTGTAATTTCTGTTGTCCTATCTTCAAGTTCATTAACTCTTTCTTCTGCCTGCTCAAATCTGCCTTTGAATTTTTCTAGTAAACTTTTCATTCCAGTTACTGAACTTCTCAGCTCCATAATTTCATTTTGGTTTCTTTTTTTTGCTTATACATTTTTTCTTTGCTTTATACTCATTTTTTTTTGTTGTTCTTTTAGCATCTTTAAGACAAATGCTTTAAAGCTCTTGTATAATAGATCTTTCTGTGATGTCGGTTGTAATCTCTCCTCTTTCATTTGTGATTTTATCGTTTTGAGTCCTCTCTTTTCTTTTTGAGAAGCCTGGCTAGGGGGTTATCAATTTTCTTTATTCTTTCAAAAAAACAGCCCTTAATTTCATTGATCTGTTCTACTGGGTATTTTTTTATTCTATTTTGTGTATTTCTGTTCTAATCTTTTATTTCCCTTCTTCTGCTGGCTTTAGCCTTTATTTGCCACTGCTTTTCTAACTCCTTTAGGTATAAGGTTAAGTTGTGTATCTGTATTTGGGAGCTTTCTTGCTTCTTCAGATAAACCTGAATTGCAACGTATTTTCCTCTTATGACTGTCTTTGCTGCATCCCAGTGTGTTTGCAGTGTCATGTTTTCATTTTAATTTGCTTCCATGTATTTTTTAATTTCTTCTTTAATTTCCTGGCTAACCCATTCATTCTTTAGTAGAATGTTCTTTAACCTCCATGTATTTGAGGGCTTTTCAAATTTTTTCTCATGGTTGATTTCAAGTTTCATAACATGATCTGAAAATATGCATAGTATGATCTTGATCTTTTTGTACCTGTTGAGGGCTTTCAATCTGCAGGTATCTTTAGGTCTAAAATGATTCTCTTTCTTTGTTAAAATTTTAAAGTTTTTTTTTAATTTATTTTGAGAGATAGAGAGCAAGCAGGGTAGGAGCAGAGAGTGAGAGAGGAAAGAGAGAATCCCAAGTGGGCTCCACACTGCCAGCACAGAGCTTGATGTGGGGCTCAAACGCATGAACTGTGAGATCATGACCTGGGCCAAAATCAAGAGTCAGATGCTTAGCCAACTGAGCCACCCAGGGGCCCCTAAAATGAGTCACTTATAGGCAGCATATAGATGGGTCTTATTTTTTGTTTTTGTTTTTAATCTGTTCTGATACCCTATGTCTTGACTGGGGCACTTAGTCCATTTACATTCAATCTTACCTATTGAAAGATAGGAATTTAGTGCCCTTGTTTTATCTATAGATTTTGTGTTTCCAGTGATGTTTTCTGGTCCTTTGCAGTCTGGTGTTTTCCACTCAGAGTCCCCCTTAGAATTTCCTGCAGGGCTGGTTTAGTAGTACAAACTCCTTAAGTTTTTGTTAGTCTGGGAAAGTCTTTATCTCTCCTTCTATTCTGAATCACAGCCTTGCTGGATAAAGGATTCTTGGACACATATTTTTCCTGCTCAGCACATTGAATATTTCCTGCCACTCCCTTCAGGCCTGCCAAGTTTCAGTGAACAGGTCTGCTACTAACCTTATATGTCTACTATGTTAAGGACCTTTTGTCCTAACTGCTTTCAGAATTCTCTCTTTACCTTTGTATTTTGCAAATTTCACTATGATATGTCAAGGTATTGACCTGTTTTTGCTGATTTTAAAGGGAGTTCTCTGTGCCTCTTGGACTTGGATGCATGTTTCCTTCCTCAGATTAGGGAAGTTATTGGCTATAATTTGTTCAAGTTAACCTTCTGCCTCGTTTTTCGCTCTTCTTCTGGGACTCCTATGATATGGATATTGTTTCATTTCATGGGATCACTTAGTTCTCTAATTCTCTTGTGATCTAGTAATATCCTTTTCCCCTTTTATTCAGCTTTATTATTTTCCATAATTTTATCTTCTATTTCACCTGTTCTTTCCTCTGGTGCTTCGATCCCTGCTGTCTCTGTATCTAGTTTATTTTGCATCTCAGTTGTAGCATTTTTAAATTCATCCTGACTAGTTCTTAGGTCTTTGATTTCTGTAGCAAGAGTTTCTGTGTTGTCTTCTATGCTTTTTTTCAAGCCCAGCTATTAGTCTTATGACTGTTACTGTAAATTCTTGTTCAGATATATTGTTTGTATCTGTTTTGAGCAAGTCGCTGGCTGTGATTTCTTCTTGACCTTTATTTTGGGGAGAATTTCTCATCTTGTCATGTTGGCTAAGTTTCTGTCTTTTAAGTGTTTTAAAAGCTTGTTATGTGTTCTGCACCTGAGAGTACTGCTATACTGAAAAGGGGTCATACACTGTCCAGGGCCTGGCACTCCAGGAAGTGTTTCTGGTTATGCTGTGTGCACTCTGCTGTTGTGTTTTGACTGCTCTTTCCTACTGGTCAGTCCTCTGTAGAGCTCCTGCTTGCTTGCCGTGGTGGAGTGTTTGGTCCTTTAACAAGGTGCACTTTGATTTGTCTGTGGAAGTAACCCTGGGGGAGAAAAGGGCTGGAGGAGCCTGATTCCAGAAAAGGAAAAATGAAAGGAGAGAAAAAGAAAACCAAACAGGGAATGAAAAAAGTATAAGGCTGGTTCTAAGGAAAGAGAAAGGAAGGAAGGAAGAAAAAAGAAAAGAGGGAAAAAGAATAAAAAAGCCCAATTCACAGAAAAAATACATATATAATAAGAAATGACAAAAATCAAATCAGAAACTATAAGCCTGATTCCAAAAGAAAAAAAGAAGGAAGAAAGAAAGAGAAAAAGACTTGCCTGTTGGTGTGTGGGGGTGGTGGCAGTGCTGGTCTGGAGGAGAAGCTGGCTGCATATTGGGTCAGTTTTGCTCCAGTAAATAAGCAGTTGTCAGGCACAGAGGGCAGGGTTTGGGGTAAGCAGGTCCCACCTCCATGAGGGACCATTGTACTGCTCTCTGAAGTCCAACTGTGTTGGTGATGTCAGGAAAATTTTGTCACCCCAATCTTGCCTTCCTGAACTGGGGATCTTGACCGATGCTGTTCAGGCAGCCCTTATTGAATAGCGAGGGCAGCTGGGCTGGGTCCTTTAAGACTAAGGGTTTTGAATCCCAGCCTTGCGCCAAGGAGAAGGCTCAGGAGAATTGTGGTGCAGGGCAAACCAGGACTTTTTCAGAAACCTTTTCTGTTATTTCTTTTCCCGTTGAATGAGCCATCCTTTCCTATTTCTTTGTATGTTTTGTAATTCTTTTGTTGTTGCTGCTAAAAACTGGTATTTAAATGTATAATGTGGTAACTCTGAAATCAGATGCTCCCTTTCCCCAGGGTTTATTGTTTGTTTATTGCTGTAGGCTATTTCTGTGCCAAGGATCAGCCTAAGGTGTGTTCTTAGATCTTTTGTGAGTCTGTGCCTTTCCCTGGGCATGCATGGTTATTTTATAATTTTACCTGTAGATAACGGTTGTTTTTTGAANTGCGACTGGCCCTTTAAGTCACTTCAGTCAGAGCAGGAGAGCTTGCAACAATGAGGAGAGGTACCATAGCATTGGCTATGTTACTTTGTTTCTTTGCACTGCTGTAATCAGATTCCAGCAATTGAAGCACAGATCACCAGTATTAGGAGGACAGGATCCTTTTCAGTCACCCTGGCTCCTGAGAGCTGTGTGCATTGCTGCCTGCCATGTAGCAGGGGTGAGGCAGCAGCTTCTGTGCTAAGACCTGACATTGACCAAAATTAATCACATTTTATCTTCGAAATCTCTCCTGGAAGTTACAAAAGTCTTTAGTAGACTCCAGAGTTCTAAAACACTTACATAAGACAGTTTTGTGCCAGTGCAATTGTTGTCTAGGTGGTGAGACAGATTCTTGGTGTTTTCTACTCTACCATTTTGTCAGAATCCTCCTCCGCATCTATTTTTAACTTCAATACAACCACAATCTATTGCTGATACATAACAGCATGCAACTATCTTTTATACGAATATGCTCCTTTCACCAATGAGTTCCTTACTACTGTGTTGAAAGGAATTTCTTCTGGACCCTTCAGGTTGAGGGTATGGTTGAGAGTGGCTAAGCAGTTTGTAAATTACGAATTTACTCGAAATTCCTATCTCTAGGATTCTCCAGACTCCTTAGCCTATGCTGTGCTACCCAGTATGGTAGCCACTAGCCTCATGTGGTTATTGAACACTTGAAATAATAATTTTAAATATATATTTTGGATTAAGATATGGGAACTAGAAAATTAGAAAACATATGGCTCACATTATATTTCTGTCTGGTAACAATGTTCTTCAGCGTGCCAAGAAAGTCCTTCCTTCTCTACTTTATACCTTTTTGGCTTTATTTTACTAATCTAATAAGTGGTTAATGCCACCCCTAGTACTTGAGCCAACACGTTGAATCCTGAATCCCAGGCAAGTAAACTTTTTCAATAAATTCAATGTGATCCAATCTTTATGTCATCTGAATACTCTTAGAATATATTTTGCTGTGGTCTGAATGATTGTGTGACTCCAAAATTTATGTTCAAATTCTAACTGCCGAAGATGATGATATTAGGAAGTGATGCCTTCGGGAGGTATTTAAGCCGTGAGGATGGATCCTTCATGAATGGTACTAGTGCCGTATAGAAGAGTCTCCAGAAAGATTCTATGCCCCTTCTACAGTGTGGGGATACCTTAAGAAGGTGCCAGCTATGAATTAAGAAGAGGGCCTTCACCAGAAGGTGACCATAGTAATACCTTGATCTTGGACTTCCCACCTTCAGAACTTTGAGAAATAAATTTCTGTTGTTTATAAGCCACCCCGTCTGTGCTATTTTGTTATAGCAGCCCAAACAGACTGACGTATTCTCACGTATGTTCTCCATATTTCTTTCAATACAAATTGACAGAATTCTGCAACCCCTCTTGTGTATTTGCTGTCTTTTTTTGGAGCAGGTCCTGCACTTTTCCATCTGGGCTGTGTTGGGATGGAACTCTTGTGAGATTAGAGACGGTGATGGGTGGTTAGCATGGCTTATGCAGAGAATAAGCATTCTCTTCTCAGACAACTGCCACAAGTGAAGTCATGTACATATGTTTACGCAAGTGAAGATTGGTTGCCTCAGGTGGGGTGTTCACTTGGCCTGTTGACAATAGGAGAACTGCGTCTGCGAACTAGGAAGGTCCAAGGCGTTGGACTGCTGTCCACCCAAATGTCACCATCCACCATCCAAATTCTCAATGTAACACTCCTTTCTATCCAGGGTCCTTAAGTTAGCATAAAATACTTTTTTTGAAAAAATGTCTTCTTTAGTTTTTGAGAGATAGCATGAGCAGGGGAGGGGCAAGGAGAGGAGAATCCTTCAGAAAGAGGATCCAAAATGGGCTCCTCACTGACAGTGCGGAGCCTGATGCAGGCTGGGAACTCACGAACCATGAAATCATGACTGGAGCTGAACTTGGATGCTCAACCAACTGAGCCACACAGGTGCCCTTTAGCATAAAATACTTGATAAGAAATTTAATGTTGCTACAACTTTGAATCCTGTATTATTAAGACTTGGGCCTGATTTTCAGCCATGTCTGTCCTATGGCTATAAGACTATGGAGTGTGACTACATAGTTTAAGATCTAAAAGTTCAAGGTGTTAGGATTATCTTTGGGTATACTCTTCATAATTCTTGTTCATCAAGATTATTATAATGGTCGAGTGTATCAGTTACTTAAACAAAGCCTTGTCTTTACCCTATACTTTATCTCAAGAAACACAGCTTATATTTGAAGTAATTACAATGTAACTGAATGCCACAAATTACTAGTGTAAAGAGACCATCACTGCATTGAACATTGAACTCAATCCCAGTTCCATGTTGAGTATCAGTCTCATATGACCATGCCCGGTGTCAGTAAGGAGCCGTTCAGGGAAGTAGAAACCACTCTGGATATCACAAACAGAAGAGAGTCAGTGCAAGGGATTCGTTTCACAGGTAATGGAAGAACTGAGAAGCCAAATAAGATAGTAGATACTGAGATAATCCTGAAGTTGAGAAAAGCAGGGAACTGCTACCACCATTTTGGTGGATGGAGCGTAGGCGGGACAGAGTACTACCAAAGTTCAGAAACTGGGCTCTCTCGTAGGAGCTGGAACCTCTCAATGGCAATCTTGTAAGATCTGAAACACATTGGAATGATTATCCCATGGGAGCTGATGTCATAGAGGAAACTGCCACTGCCAGGGATGCCACCAAAGCGAATAGAGAAGGCAAGATACTCTGGCCTCTTCTCTTCTCCCACCCGCATGCATCCCTCAAGGCTTCCCATTTGCCAAATGAAATGAGCCTGGGAAATGTAGATAGAGGCAGAACTATGGAAGGTTGGGAATGGATCTGAAAGCAAGCAGGCAGAAGACCAGCTCAAGAAGCATATCCCTTTACCTTAATTGTATACACAGTAAGTGGGGTGGTGGCTTTATAAAAATGAGATGGTACAGACCTTGCCTCAGAAACGCTTGCAAATATATGATATATTTATGTCATCAGTAATGACATCATGAATGCTAGATGAATTTTGTAGTATTATTTCCTAATAGGGCTGTCTACCTATTTTATATATATATATAGAAGAAATTATCATAGTTATCTTACAGAAGGCATGAAATTACTTAAAAGAGCAAGCTTGTAAGTGTCTATCTAAGTAGTTCTCCTTATTGTGTCTACTTTATACAATATTTAACCTGTTAACTGAGAAAGTAAGAAAACTCAAAGAACACACACCTTCCCTCCGGTAAGCTTGGCTTTCTTTAGTAATTTGCAACTACATAGCCAAGGTGATCTGTCTTAATTTAGTAGTACCACAAATGTGCTACCTAAACATACAGAGAAAAATTAGTATGAAGAATCCCTCTTTAAGATATTTATTTCTGTGGAAAATTTAATCTTTATTTTTAGTATTTCCACATCTATAAAATATTCTATGGAGGGAAAATGAATTCCCTTCTTTTAAGAGTCTTATTCTAAGTGAAAAATACTGTTGTAAATCTTTTTGCTTATGCATTTAATAGTTCATGTACCTACCAAAAATCAGATAAATTTGGAAAGTTTGCATTCTATATCAAGCTTCAAAAAAAAAAAAAAAGACTTTGTGTTTTGAATATGTGAAATTTTTACTCTGTGATCAGGTAATTAGATTCAGGCATTGAGTTAATCCGTGGAACAACTTCCATTTTTTCCCCTCCAGCGGAAGGGGAAAAGTTTTGTTCGAGTGGCTGACAGCGTGAGAATGTGCTGCTACTTTTAATGCTCCAAACTGGGATTCTTCTCAATACAATTGACCAAGTAGTTCTTTCTTTTTTAAAAAAATTTTAATTTTTTTATTGTTTTTTAATTTATTTCTGAGAGAGAGAGAGAGAGACAGCGTGAGCAGGGGAGGGTCAGAGAGAGAGGGAGATACAGACTCTGAAGCAGGCTCCAGGCTCTGAGCTAGCTGTCAGGACAGAGACCGATGGGGGTCTCAAACCCACAAACTGTGAAATCATGACCTGAGCAGGTGTCGGATGCCCAAACGACTGAGCCACCCAGGCACCCCCCAAAGTAGTTATTTCTGAAGAGTTGCGGATGCTGTTCACACGTCCAGGTTCTCCAGTTGACACGGGAATGCCTTCTATTAGAACCAAGGGGATATCTTTGGTAATCCGCATAAACCCCTGGCTTTACAAACCACCCTGTGACATTGAATACTGGATTCAATGCAAAGAAGGCAAAAATGAATGTTTCTTCTACTCTCTAGATGAAGGCCAGCACATAGGCATACTTTTGAAAAAAAAAAAATAGAGCAATTAGGAGATTCATAGGGAAACGTTAGGGAGGTGAGAGGATATCAAAAACTAGGTATTTTTGCAACTTCCTGTTTTTGGAGTGTCATCTTTGCACAGTGCACTCAATGTTTATTAAGTGAGTTCATTAAAGATGATGTAGAAACATGACAGCCATTCAAGTATTTGAAAATTATTACCATATGGAAGAGGAATTAATTATTGAGACCCTCTTTAATAACAGCCTCCCTTTGTTCTTAATATTTCTCCCCTCAAAAACACAACAAACAATAAATGAGAGAGTTTAAAAATTTAGAAATGCTTAAGAATTGACAACCTAGGGACTTCCTTGCTACCACTTCTGTAAACACCACAGGAAAAATATGGTTTCTGAAGATGATCCACTAGATGATCACTAATTGACTGCTAGTTGGCTTCCCAACTCTGCCATTATGAATCATAGAATCTTCAGTTTTCATTATTGTTCAGATAGTTATCTTCATATTTATTAATAATAAGTATCTTTAAAATATGCAAAGAATTAAAATATAAGTGGGGCTGAAGGAAATGTAATGGCCATTTTATGTATTTGGCATAATTGGAAAATAGTTCAACTCTTAACTGGACATAATTAAGCCTCTTTCATTCTTCAGAAAGTTCATTGGTTTCCATTACTCTTATCTTGAAGGAGAAGATGGGAAATAAATTTGAAATTCCTTTGAAGGAAAGGAAAGACCCTACTCTTTCTTTTTGTTTCCTTCATGGCTCACTCATGCACTCTTTTTTTTTTTTTTTTTTTTTTTTTTTTTTTTTTTGCTTTTTAAGTGTATTTATTTTGAGAGAGAGAGAGTGCGAGAGAGAGAGAGAGCACATGCATGCTTGGGGGAGGAAGGGAAGGGCAGAGAGAGAGGGAGAGAATTCTAAGTGGGCTCCGTGCTGAGCAGGCTCCACACTGTCAGTGCAGAGCCCAATACAGGGCTGGATCTTATGAACCATGAGATCATGACCTAAGCCGAAATCCAGAGCTGATCACTTAGCCAACTGAGCTACCCAGGTGCCCCAACTCTTTAAACCCTCTGGACTTTTCAGAGAAGCATGTTAGTGGAGTAGTGAACCCAAAGCCAAATGTCTGCCAGCTCTTAAACATCAAATCACTGACCTGCGTCCTCTTTTTTTGTACATTTCTGTCACATTCAATCATGATAATTCTGAGAACTTTCCATTTCCTTGGCCTTTGTGAACCTTTAGAAGAGTTGAAACAGACATGGGAAAAATCATTTCTTTCCTATCTATCTTGTTCCTTTTCTTTTTCTCTCTCCTGCACTTGAATTATTCCAAGCATCAGCCCTACTTCCTTTCCTATTCATTATTTCAGCCATCATTTTTGCTTAGATGACTCCAATGTCTATCTCCACCCTTGATCTCTTTCTTCATTTTTACCCCTCTGTTTCTTTTTGTTTCTTTTTTTTTTTAAATTTTTTTTAAATGTTTTTATTTATTTCTAGGAGAGAGAGAGAGACAGCGTGAGCAGGGGAGGGTCAGAGAGAGAGGGAGTCACAGACCGAAACAGGCTCCAGGCTCTGAGCTGGCAGTCAGCACAGAGCCCGACACGGGGCTCGAACCCACGAACCGCGAGGTCAAGACCTAAGCGAAAGTCGGACGCTTAACCGACTAAGCCACCCAGGCGCCCCATTTACCCCTCTGTTTCTGACTGCTTCTTTGGAAATTCTTAGGCACATCTAATTTCACTTTTTTCCAAATTAAATAAATCTTTCCATCATTAGTCCTGTTCTTCCTCTTGTTTTTTCAGGTAAGGTAACAGATTCCAGGCAAGGTTAGTCTAAGGTTTGGGGAGCTATGGAAAGAGAGGTCAGTCAGATATATAACAGATGTGTGACCAGTTGGACTTGATAACTAATATCTTTCTCCAAATAATACCCATGTTATGAAGTACAGATCCATTATTACTAATTTAATTGTACAGAAGATTATTGATAGACTATCTACTTTGCTGTTTTATAGCTTTATTTATAAGGGACTTCTAGAAGTTCAGTACTAAACTCCATCTGTCAACTTTATTTATTATAATTTAGGCATTTAATTGTCTCAAATTCAACTTCTTCCATTCTGTGGATATCTTAATCACTACAGTTTGGGTGGTGGTGATGTGTGTGTGTATGCTTGCTATTGTAGATAAAGGACAATGAAAATTTTATCAAGTGTAGACATTCATAAAAATGGAAAACTTATCAAGGAATTAACTGAATCTATAACTCTTTGTTCCTCTCCTCTGTATACTTCTTCCTCAAATTTCAAGTCACAGTGAATGGAGCTTGTTATTGGCCTATACTGAACTCCTTTTTTTCCCCTCTAATATTATCTGTGCGTATTCATCTGACAATATAACATTCTGAATACCAATGGAATAAATGGAAATGGGTCTTTGTCTGACAGGGCTGAACTGTGTTTTGAACATCTGCTTTCTAAATACCTATTAAAGAACCCTTCTAAGTAGATGCCATTATCTATGGAAATACTCAGCTGTCTAGAGAGACAAGTGTAATATCATGTGGTCTCTCAGTGTTTCTTGCTTTATCCTTCAAACAAATGGAAAAGAGAGAGAAATAAGATCCTTTCTGCTATATATGCCAAAGGCCTGAGAGTGCCTTATATTATAGGTTTCTAAAGCAAGTGTTGTATTTACTGGCGTATTGGCCAGAATTAGGCATTACTATACACAGTTCTAATCTTGCCTGTCTGAAACTGCAGTAGTGGGATTGTCGTGTTTTAATAGAACTGTGTACTCATGGGCAACCAGTTTTTCTCTAGTGACAGTGCCCTGTGTCCTCTCAGGGATTCAAGGGGAGTCTTATTGGAAAGATGAAACAGGAGAACTGTTTGTCATGTTCTGCTTTTCTACTCCCCTGATCTGTGACCTGGTGCCAGGAAGAGGGTCTGGGATGACTTTGAGAAGAAAGGAGAGAAATAAAGTAGTTGGTTTTTTAATGGTGGTGATGTTGAAGAACCGGTAATAGAAGAAAGTTCCAGGATCTGGTGGAAGCAATAAAAATGATTTATCCCACATATGGGTTGTAGGTTTATGCTAATTAATATGCTACACCCATAGCATAGTTGTTGTATTTGCACTCATTTGTTATCACTATGAATATGTAAAAGTGGTTTTTAAATCAATAGCAGTTTTTTAAAAATGTTTTTCAGAATGTATGTGCAGGAAAAATAATTGGATAAAAATACCTCTAAATGGTTACTATTTAATTCATTTTTATATTCTACTTCTTTTCCATTTAACATTATACCTTATGCATTTTTCCAGGTTAACAAATACACTTCAAACCCACAGAGTCTTCTAAAGCCATTTAAAATGTTTTGGTTGTGTTATCATGGGGCTAAATTTTGTATTGAATGAATACATAAATTGCTTCTAATATTTTGCTATTATATATCTCTGAAACTAACATAAAAGTGCTAAATATTTTCCTTCTCAATATCAAAACTTTGCTGACACTGAGTGGAATTGCAGAGAAGCATTAAGATATTAACGTGGCTCATACCTAGTCACATATGGAAGCTTGGGTTTCTAAGCCACCTTTACTGTTAACACCCAGGAAGCCAGGGGTTAAACTCCTGGCAGATGGTGCTGCTGCTCATGATGCTGCTGACTGAGCATCCCAGGAATTTAAAGACTTGCTTAAACAGGGTTAATACATGGCCTGTGGGAAGACAGCTGGTCTGTAGCAGAATTAGAGGTCAGGAGGTGAGCCGCATTTCTCTGAAAACAGAGGACTCAAAAGAGCCAGAATCAGGGAAAGCCATTTAGGGAAAGGAAAAAGTAGAAAGGTTTTATTTAAGGAGTAATTGAATGAGACGGTAGATGGTGCTAGGGTAGGATAGAGTACGTACTAAATATGGAAGAGAAGGATGGGGGAATGAAGGACGAAAGACACAAGGGGGTGTCGGTGCACTGCCCCCACAGCCTCCACTCTTGAGATGTGGAAAGAGACCCTACCTCCAGTTCATTTCCCAACCCCAACATTCATTGATTGACTTATGTTTTTGCCAATATGGGATGTGTGTTAGGAGAGCTTTGATCTTGCCAGGCTATTAGACATTAAACATGGCTAATTCACTTTGTAAGAGGACCCAGTGGGATGTTATCAAGTTGGAAGAAGATATTAATGTCTTGGAATTAAAATCTCATAAAGGACAGAGGCTGATATCTATTGCAGTCCAAATTCTGCCAATGCCTTGAGGATTTATTCTTTGTAGAATGCTTTGTAGATCCTGTAGGGGTTTTGAAGTGAAAAAAAATACTCAGCTCTCAGGTAGTTTATTATGTAATAGAAGGATGATGGATAACAAAATTAGATTCACCAGTGCCTGTAATACAAGGTGACTGAGAAACCTGGGACAGAGAAATGGTAGGCAGTTCAGAAGTAAGAGAGGGACTGTAAAGACAGTTTTTTTTGGAGGATGTAGGAAAACGTTAACAAAGATGTAGGAATGCATTACAAGTGAAAGAAATCACATAAACAAAAGCACAAAGGGACTGTCCTCTTCCCAGCACCTAAGCATGCATATATTTCATCTTAAAGTACTCAGAGATCTCTTTATGGAATAGGTCAACCTATCCTCAACTTCAATTTCTTTTATAAAATGGTGTTCCATTAATATATTTTGAATTAAAATTTTTTAAAATGTTTATTCATTTTTGATGGAGAGCATGAGTGAGGGAGGGGCAGAGAGAGGGAGACACAGAATCCAAAGCAGGCTCCAGGCTCTGAGCTATCAGCATAGAGCCCCACGCTGGGCTTGAACTCATGAATTGCAGATTACAGCCTGAGCCAAAGTTGGATGCTCAACTGACTGAGCCACCCAGGCACCCCTATATTTTGATTTTCTTTTAATGTTTATTCATTTTTGAGAGACACAGTGCAAGCAGGGAAGGGGCAGAGAGAGAGGGAGACACAGAATCTGAAGCAGGCTCCAGGATCTGAACTGTCAACACAGAGCCCAACTCGGGGTTTGAACCCATGGACTGTGAGATCATGAGCTGAGCCGAAGTCAGACGCTCAACCAACTAAGCCATCCAGGATCCCCTCATTAATATATTTTGAATATTCAAAGAATCAGTTTTTATATATAGCCTACAGAATGATACAAAGAAAGGCTATGGGCTTTAAAGCTAGACAGATTTGGGATCAAATTTTAATCTATTTCCTAGCTAGACAGATTTGGGATCAAATTTTAATCTATTTCCTAGCTGTGTGATCACTATCTCTAAATATGTTTCTTATCTATAAAAATTGACAATATAAGAATGAACTTCAAAGTTGTTGGAAGAATTAAACAGGAAAATGTGTTAATACAACTTGCTTGGTAAAGGCTAGGCACCCGTGTGCTAACTCTGGACAGCCACTCGCTGCTTCCTTAATAACACCAGAGGGCGACATCATCCCATTCTTATATCAAAGGCTTCAGCGTTGAGAGCCTTCTTTGCAGACAGGATTTTTCTAAATGCCTCAGCAAGGGAGGAAGCAGAAACTGTACTGCAGAACACAAATAAGGCAGTAAGAGAGAGACCGTGCAAGGACTTTGGAACAGCTGTTGTGGCTCTCTATGGCAACAGCTGTGTATAAAGATACCATCAGAAGGCACCATGCCAGTCCTCTATTTCTGCCAGCTGGATCGGGAGGACTTCTGGTAGTAAGACAGCAACAGAACCTTGGATTGGACATCTAAATGACCTGCTTGATTACTACTAGAAAACCACTGTGCTTATATGATATCTCCAAAAATGCTGTTGAAATTTGTTAGCTACAGAGTCAGAACTATGGCGATCAAGTATTCTGGTTGGCTAGTACAGTCCTGGTTTATGTCTGGCATAATTATTAATAGTGGTCCTTTTACTTTCGAAGTGTCCCACTTTGAAGGATAAGGTACATGGCCACCGTCTTCAGAACATTAGGAGGGATATTCACTAATAGTGTGATCTGACCTAGTAAGAAAGAGTCTTCAGGTGGAGTCAAGACCACAGATAGACTTTGGGCTCAGAAACTGACAGATGTATCTGAGTTAAAATTCTTGCTTTGTTTGTGTGTCATTGGCAAATTATTTAACCTTTCCAAGCCTCAGTTTCCTGATGGATATATTAGACATAATAATAGGACATAAATGCATCGCATCATCTAATCCTAATTAAAGTGCTTACCAGCATCTTTGATACGTAACAATACGTGGTAGGTATCCTTGTTATTTTTAAGATTCACGATGAGATTCAGACTATTTCCTTAGCTGTGTTGGTGGAAGAAGGGGTGAAGAAACCAAGGACCAAAATAAAATGAATTGCTCAAGGTCATAAGACAATTATTGAGTTGCTCAAGAACAGAGCCAAAATGGGCACCAATGTCTCAGAACTTTCTGGTGCACCAAGGTGGTTGCTATTTCTATGGAGATTATTCAAGGTTAAAGAAGTGACCCAGTTTCTGTCCTGAAACCTGAAGCAAATAATGAACCCATTATTCTGTAGCTTAGAGGACAATAGACATTTGACTACTGGATTTTTCTTTGTATTTTATTGCAAAAGTTTCAAACATATGAATAAGAGTAGAGAATCTTGTTTTTCTTTTTTAAATTTTTATTTAAATTCCAGTTGGTTAACATACCGTGTAATATTAGTTTCAGGTATACAATATACCAATTCAACACTTCCATACAATGCTCAGTGCTCATCACAGCGAGTGCACTCTTTCCTCCTTATCACCTATGTAACCTGTTCCCCCACCATCCTCCCCTCTGGTCACCATCAGTTTATTCTCTATATTTAAGACTCTGTTTCTTGGTTTTCCTCTCTCTTTTTTTTTTCCCTTTGAAGAGTAGAGAATCTTGTGATGAACACACCAGTATATTGACCTCTCTCAAATCATACTGTTATGTTACACTTGCTCAAGTCCTTTTTTCAAAAAAATTAAATGTCATAAATATAATTAAGGCCTCCTGTGCACGCCCTTTATATAAGTTTCTTTCCTTATTTATTACATAGTATTATTTAACAGGCTTTCAACAAATAGTCATACAAATCCCTCTGCATTTTTTTGTTATGCTTAATATGTTTTTGGGATTTTTATGTTGATAAATGCTGTATAGCATGCCATTATAAGAATGTTCCAGAATTTGTTATCCACTATTCTCATAACAGACATTTTGGTTAGCTCCAGTTTTCTCATGTGTGAGTCTCTTTTAGGGGTTATACCCAGAAATGGACTTGCCGGGTCTTACCACATGAGTATCTTCAAGTTTATTCAATGTAGCCAAATTTTGTCAAACATTATCATAGGTTTTCCAAAGTGGTTGTTTCAATTTTCATTGTATGTGACATTTTTTCCCAGATGAAAATGTATTTATTTTTAAAAAATCATAGTTATTCCAGTAACAAAGGGACAGGAAATTCATACTAGTTGTGAAGTGTATGTGCACTTTTAAGAAATGAAAAAATTGGTACTTATTGGATGCCCGTGATGTGCCAGGCCTATGCCAAATAATTACATTTGTTTCTTTAATTGCTTTCCAATCAATCCCCTCACCTATTAGTCACCAAATCCTCCTCTACCTCAAAAATATCTCTTAAATTCATCCTTTCCACAATTTCTTTAAGAAGTTTTTGCAGAAGTACAGATGACACCAGCTTAGCTACACCATCTGGTCTCCTTGTTTCTAATCTTCAGCCTTGTTAATCCATCCTTTTCACAAATGGGATCTTATCACTGGCATCTGTGGAAAGATTTTAGAGATTTTCCATTGACTAGAGGGTAAACTTCCACCTGTTTGGATGGGGTCAGAGTTTGAAAGGCCTTTGATAACACTGGACCTTTCCAACCTCACCTCCTTCCCACCGCTTCAGCTTTCATTCTCCTGCCACAACAGATGAACTAGCTCCCCAAATAATTCGTGTCCTTTTCAAACTGGAAAGAGTGTAAGGAAAGCCATGTTTGAATGTTCTCTACACCACCCTCAACTGAGGCAGATTTGCCATCACTCACAGTTTTGGATGATTCATTGTCTGGAGTAGGTTGGAGAGGAGTGTTGGAAAAGGCTTGCTTCAGAAAGGAAGGCTCAGTTGAATGATTCATTCTGTGTCATGGGCGTGGAAACCACATAATGTTACTTAATCAAGACACTTTGAAAAAATGTGGTAAAAAATATAAAATTTACTCTTAACAGTAGTGTTAACTCTCTGTACATTGTTGTGCAACAGATTTCTTAGAACATTTCATCTCACAAAACTAAAACTGTATACCCATTGAATAGAAAGCCCTTTTTCCCCTCCCCAGTCTTGGCAACAACCTTCCTATTTTCTCTTTCTAAAAGTTTGACTACTTTTTTTAAAAAAAATTTTATTTTTATTTTTTTATAGTTTATTGTCAAGTTGGTTTACATATATAAAAGTTTGACTACTTAGATACCTAATAAGGAATCATGCAAGTGTGTGTGCATGTGTGTGTGTGGTGTGTGTGTATGGGTGTGTTGACTGGCGTATTTCACTTAGCATAATGCCCTCAAGGGCCATCCATTTTGTTGCAAATGGCAGGATTTTCTTCTTTTTCAAGACTGGATAATATTCCATTGTATGTGTATACCACACTTTTTTATTCATCCATCCTTCAGTGGACATTTAGGTTGCTTCTACCTCTCGGCTTTATGATCCTGTGTGTGCAAGTATCTCTTTGAAATTTTGTTTTCAGTTCTTTGGTTATATATTCAGAAGTTGGACTGCTGGATCATATGGTAATTTTATTTTTAATTATTTGAGTAACCTTTTTAGTGTTTTCCATAATTGCCATATCAATCTACATTCCCACCAATGGTGAGTAGGAGTTTTAATTTGTCCACATCCCCTTACCAACACTTGTTATTTTCTGTGTCTTTGATAGTGGCCATCTGAATGGGTATGAGGTAATATCTCATTGTCGCTTTGATCTGCATTTCTCTCATAATCACTGATGTTGAGCATCTTCTCATATGCTTGCAGGCTATTTGTATATCTTCTTTGGAGAAATGTTTATTTTTGCAAATATTTTCTCACATACCATAGGTTGCCTTTTCACTCTGTTGATTATTTCCCTTGCTATTACAGAAGTTTTAAAATTGATATAGTACCATTTGTCTCTTTTTGCTTTTCTTGTCTGTGCCTTTAATTGTCATATCCCAGAAATGATTCCCAAATCCAAAGTCATGAAGTTTCTCCCCTATGTTTTCTTCTAGGAGTTTTATAGTTTCAGGTCTTATGTTAAAGTGTTTAATCCAATTTGAGTTAATTTTTATCTGTGGTGCAAGGTGTATGGTAAGGATCTAACATCATTCTTTTGCATAGGGATATCCAGTTTTCCCAACACCATTTGTTGAAGAGACTTTTCCCCCTGCATTGTGTAGTCTTGGCATTCTTGCAGAAGATCATTTCACCTATGTGAGTGTTTAGTTTTGGGCTCTCTATTCTGTTCCATTGGCCTATATATCTGTCTTTATGCTAGTATCATAGTGTTTTGATTACTACAGCTTGGGGTAAGTTTTCTTTTTTCCTTTTTTATGTTTATTTATTTTTGAGAGAGAGAAATGGAGTGTAAGTGGGGGAGGGTCAGAAAGAGAGAGAGGGAGACACAGAATCCAAGGCAGGTTCCAGACTCTGATCTGTCAGCACAGAGCCCTACACGAGGCTCGAACTCACTGACAGTGAGATCATGCCTGAGCTGAAGTTGGACGCTCAACCAACTGACCCACCCAGGCGCCCCTTGTGGTAAGTTTTAAATAAGGAAGTGTAAAGCCTTTAGATTTGTTTTTCTTTCTCAAGATTGTTAAGACTTTTTCTTCTATTTCTGCAAAAAATGCTATTGGCATTTTGAGGGAATTGCATTGAATTTGTAGATTGCTTTGGGTAATAAGGACACTTAAATTTTAAATCTTCCATTCCATGAACATGTGATGTGTTTCTATTTATTTGCGACTTCTTTAACAATGTTTTATTTTTTATATTGGTGGGGTGGGGACACATTTTTTATTACTGAAGTATAATTGAGATATTACATTAGTTTCAGGTGTACAATGTATTAATACTTACCATGATAACTATAATCACCGTCTGTCCTCATACACTATTATAACAATATTATTGACTATATCCCTATAGAGTACTTTTATCTCTGTGACTTATTTATTTTATTACTAACAGTTTGTACCTCTTAATTCTCTTCACCTATTTTTCCCATCCCCCACTCCTCTGCCCTCTGGCAAACACCAGTTTGTTCTCTGTATTTAAGAGTCTGTTCTTTATTTTGTGTGTTTCTTAGATTTCACATATAAGTGAAATTCTATGGATTGACTTTTTCTGTCTGACTTATTTCACTTAGTGCAATACTTTCTAGGTCCATCCTTGTCAAAAATGACAAGATTTAACTCTTTTTTATGGCTGAGTAATATTACATTATGTATATATATGCTACATTTTCTTTATTCATTCATCAGTGGACACTTGGGTTGATTCCATATCTTGGCTACTGNCTGAATTCATGGATCAGTTCTAGTAGGCTTCTGGTGGAGTCTGTCGG
The DNA here is from genome assembly GCF_008692635.1 of Crocuta crocuta. Lineage (NCBI taxonomy): Eukaryota > Metazoa > Chordata > Mammalia > Carnivora > Hyaenidae > Crocuta > Crocuta crocuta. The sequence continues at coordinate 381,847 of NW_027530998.1, read as the reverse complement.
GTTTTCTATGTAGAGTATCATCTCATCTGGGAAGAGTGAAAGTTTGACTTCCTCTTTGTCATTTCTGATGCCTTTGATTTCCTTTTGGTGTCTGATGGCTGATGCTAGGACTTCCAGCACTATGTTTGCATATTCTTTTCAATAATAGTGTTTTTGTTTTCCTTGGGTAAATACCCAGTAGTGGAATTACTGGATCATATGGTATTTCTATTTTTATTTTGGGCGAGGGGAATCTTGCATACTGTTTTCCTCAATTTACATTTCCACCAACAGTGCACAGGGTTCCCTTTTCTACGTATCCTCACCAACGCTTGTTATTTCTTACCTTTTGGATACTAGCCATTCTGACTCGTATGAGGTGATATCTCATTGTGGCTTTGATTTGCATTTCCCTGATGATGAGTGATGGTGAGCATCTTTTCATGTGTCCCGTTGGCCATCTGGATGTCTACTTTGGAGAAATTTCTATTCAGGTCCTCTGCCTATTCGTTAATTGGATTGTTTGAGTTTTCTTGGTGTCAAGTTGTGTAAGTTCTTTATATGTTTAGAGTATTAACTATCTGTTGGATATATCATTTGCAAATATCTTCTCCCATTCAGTAGGTTGCCCTTTGTTTTGTTGATTGTTTCATTTGTGTGCAGAAGCTCTTTATTTTGATGTAGTTCCAATAGTTTATTCTTTACTTTTGTTTCCCTTGCCTGTGGAGATATATCCATAAATATGTTGCTAAGACCTATGTCCAAGACATGACTGCATGTTTATTTTTAGGGGTGTTATGGTTTTAGGTCTCACATTTAGGTCTTTAATCCATTTTGAGTTTACTTTTGTGTGTGATGTAAGAAAGCGGTCCAGTTTCATACTTTTGAAGGTAGGTGCCCAATTTTCTCAGCACCATTTGTTAAAGAGACTGTCTTTTTCTTATTGTATATTCTTGCCTCTTTTGTCATAGATTACTTAGCCATACAGTTGTGGGTTCATTTCTGGGTTCTCTTTTCTGTTCCACTGATTTATATGTCTATTTTTGTGCCAGTACCATACTATTTTGATTACTAAAGGTTTGTAGTATAGATAGAAATCTGAGATTGTAATATCTCCAGGTTTGTTCTTATTTCTCAAGACTCCTTTGGCTATCCAGGGTTTTATTTTTGTGGTTCCATACAAATTTTAGGATTATATGTTCTAGTTAGGTGAAAGATGCTATGGACATTTTGATAGGGATTGCATTGAATCTGCAGATTGCTTGGCTAGTATGGACATTTTGACAGTATTAATTCTTCCAACCCGTGAGCATGATATATCTTTTTATTTGTTTGCGTCTTCTTCAGGTTCTTTCACCGATATCATATAGTTTTCAGAGTATACGTCTTTCATCTCCTTGCTTAAATATATTCTAGGTATTTTATTCTTTTTGGTGTAATTGTAAATAAGATTATTTTCTTAATTTCTCTTTCTGCTATTTTATTATTAGTGTATAGAAATGCAACAGATTTCTGTATGTTGATTTTGTATCCTGTAACTTTACTGAATTCATTTATCAGAATAATTTTTTGGTGGTGTTTTTAGGATTTTCTATATAAAGTATCATACATATCATCTGCAAGCAGTGACAGTTTTACTTGTTAAGAATTTGGATACCTTTATATCTTTTTTATCTGATTGCTACAGTTAGGACTTCCAATATTTTGAATAAAAGTGGTGAGAGTGGACATCTTTGGGAAAAGCTTTCAGTTTTGTTGTTGTTGTTTGTTTGTTTTTATTATTGTTTTAAATTTACATCCATGTTAGTTAGCATGTAGTGCAATAATGATTTCGGGAGTAGAATCCAGTGATTTATCCCCTACATTAACACCCAGTGCTCATTCCAACAAGTGTCCTCCTTAAAGACTTTTGCCCATTTAGCCCATCCCTCCACTCACAACCCCTCCAGCAACCCTCAGTTTGTTCTCTATATTTAAGAGTCTTTTATGTTTTGTCCCCTCCCTGGTTTTATATTATTTTTGCTTCCCTTCCCTTCTTTTCTTCTGTTTTGTATCTAAATTCCATATATGAGTGAAATCATATGATATTTATCTTTCTCTAATTTTGCTTAGCATAATACATACTAATTCCATCCACGTTGTTGCAAGATTTCGTTCTTTTTCATTGTCGAGTAATACTCCATTGTGTGTGTGTGTGTGTGTGTGTGTGTGTGTGTGTGTGTGTATTCACATCTTCTTTATCCATTCACTTGTCGATGGATATTTGGGCTCTTTCCATACTTTGGCTACTGTCAATAGTGTTGCTGTAAACATTGGGTGCATGTGCCCCTTTGAAACACCTGTATCATTTGCATAAATACCTAGCAGTGCAATTGTTGGATTGTAGGGTAGTTCTACAATATTTTGAGGAACTTCCATTCTGCCTTCCAGAGTGGCAGCACCAGTTTTCATTCCTACCAGCCATTCAAAAAGGGTTCCTCTTTCTGCAAAAAGCTTTTACTTTTTCACTATTGGGTACTTTAAACATATTTTGTAGATCATTATACACGTCTTTATACACAGCTTGGTTAATTTGACTCCTAAGTATTTTGTATTTTTATGTTATTGTAAATTGGACTGTTTTCTTAATTTTCTTTTCAGATTACTTTTTGTTAGTATATAGAAATGCAATTGATACTTTGTGTTGATTTTGTATCCTACAACTTTCCTAAAATAATTTATTAGTTCTGATCTTGTTTCTGTGGAATCTTTATGATTTTCTACATATAAGATTATGTCATCTGAAAACAGATAATTTTTGAATGCCTTTTTTCATGTCTATTTGCTCTGGCAGGGACTCCTAGTACTATGTTGAATAGGAATAGTGAGAATATACATCCTTCTCTTGTTCCAGATGTTAGAGAAAAAGCTTTAAGTGTTTCACCATCAAGTATGATAATTACTATAGGTTTTTCACATATAGCTTTTATTATGTTGAGGTACTTTTCCTATATTTGTAGTTTGTTGAGTGTTTTTTAAATCATCAAAGTATGTTCAATTTTGTTAAATGGTTTTTTTCTGAATAATTGAGATAATTGTGTGGTTTTGTTTCCCTCATTCCATTAATGTTGTATGTTACATTGATTAATTTATGTATGCTCAAGTATCCTATTATTCCAGAAATAAACATCACTTGGTCATGATATATAATCCCTTAAAAGTGCTGTTGAATTTAGTTTGCTAGTATTTTGTTGAGTATTTCTGCATCCATATTCATTGGAAATACTGGTCTGGATTTTTCTTTTTTTTTTTTCTTATAGTATCTTTTTCTGGCCTTGGTATTTAGACAATGTTAGACTTAAATATGTATTTAGAAATGCTTCCTTTTTTTTATATTTTTGGCAGAGTTTGAGAAGGACTGGTTTAATTGTTCTCTAAATGTCTGGTTGTCTGGTAGAATTCTCCAGTGAAACCGTTAAGTCCAGGGCTTTTCTTTGTTGGGAAAATTTTGTTTACATTCAATTTCCTTACTAGTTATAGGTGTGCTCAGATTTATTTATTTCTTCATACTTCAGTCCTGATATGTTTCCAAGAATTTGTATATTTCCAGGTTAACCTATTTGTTGGCATATCATTGTTCATAGGAGTCCTTTTATAATACTTTATAAAATATCATAAGTTGTAATGTCTTCTCTCATTTACTATTTTGTTATTTGAATCTTCTCTCTCTNAAAAAAATAAAAAAATAAAAAAAAAACAAAAAATCATCTCTTCATTTCATTGGTTTTTTTCCCCTTATTTTCTATTTCATTTATTTCTGCCTATATAATCTTTATTATTTCCTCCATTTTTCTAATTCTGGGTTTAGTTTGTTCTACTTTTTCTAATCCCGTGAGGTGTAAAGTATGGTTGTTGAGTTGATACCTTTTGTCCTTTTTTATAAAATGTTTATTTATTTATTTTTGAGAGAGAGGGAGATAGAGAGTGAGCAGGGGGCGGGCAGAGAGAGAGGGAGAGAGAATTCAAAGCAGGCTCCTTGCTGTCAGTGCAAAGCCCAATGTAATCCCACAAACAGTGAGATCATGACCTGAGCCAAATACCAAGAGTTGGATGTTTAACTGACGGCGCCACCCAGGTGCCCTACTTTTTTCCTTAATTTAGGCTTTCGGTGCTATTAAACTTCCTCTTTGTACTGCTTTCATTGCATCCTAAAAGTTTTAGTATGCTGTATTATCATTTCCATTTGTCTCCTATTGTCTCAAGATATTTTCTAATTTCTTCTTTAACCTATTCATTGTTCAAGAGTATGTTGCTTAAATACCACATATTTGTGAATTTTCCAGTTTTTATTTTGCTATTAATTTCTAATTTTATTCTATTATGGTTGGAAAAGATATCTAGTGTTATTTAAGTCTTCTTAAATTTGTTAAGACTTGTTTTGTTGCTTAATATATGCTCTATCCTAGAGAATGTTCCATGGGTACTCAAGAAGAATGTGTATTCTACCATTTGATGGAGTGTTCTGTTAGGTCCAACTGGTCTATATATTGTTTAAGTCCTCTGTTTTCTCTTACATGATGGTCATCTATTATTAAAAGATATGGAAATCTCATTATTGTGTAACTGTCTATTTCCTCCTTTAATACTTTCAATATTTATATATTCAAATGTTATGATTTTAGATGCATATGTATTCATTTTTTTAAGTTTATTTATTTTGAGGGAGAGAGAGAATGTGCATGTGAGCATGGGAGGGGCAGAAAAAGAGGGATAGATAGAATCTCAAGCAGTCTCCATACTGTCAGCATGGAACCCCATGTGGGGCTCAATCTCATGAACTGTGAGATCATGACCTGAGTTGAAATCAAGAGTCTGACACTCAACTGACTGTGCCACCCAGGTGCCCCTAGGTGCACATATATTCATAATTATTATATTTTCCCAATGAATTGACCCTTTTATCATTACATCATGTCCTCCTTTGTCTCATGGAAGTTTTTGTTTGTTTATTTGTTTATGAGAGAGTGCATGAGTGGGGGAGAAGGTCAAGGAGAGAAAGAATCTTTTAAAAAACTTTGTAATGTTTATTTTTGAGAGAGACAGACAGACAGACAATATGAGTAGGAGAGGTGCACAGAGAAAGGGAGACACAGAATCTGAAGTGGGCTCTAGGCTCTGAGCTATCAGCATAGAGTCCCGTGTGGGGCTCAAACTCACCAACCATGCGATCATGACCTGAGCTGAAGTTGGACACTTAACCAACTGAGCCACTCAGGTACCTCAAGAGAGAGGGGAGGAGGGAGAGAGAGACAGAGAGAGATAATTGTAAACAGCCTCCAACGGAGGGCTCAATCCCACAACCCTGGGATCATGACTTGGGCTAAAATCAAGAGTCTGATATTAAACTGACTGAGCCACCCAAGTACCCTAGGTTTTGTCTATTTAAAGTCTATTCTGTCTACAAACTGTGCCAAGTTTGTATGTCTACAGAATCTGAAGCAGGATCCAGGCTCTGAGCTTTGAGCACAGAGCCTGACGTGGGGCTCAAAATCACAAACATGAGACCATGACCCAAGCCAAAGTTGGATGCTCAACTGACTGAGCTATCCAGGTGTACCTCTTTCATTTCTGAAGGACAGTTTTGCTTGATTTAACATTCTTTATCTGAAGATATTTTTCTTTCAACATTTTGAATATATTGCCACAGTCTCTTCTATACTGCAAGGTTTCTGCTGAGAAATCTGCTAGATAATCTTATAGAAGCTACCTTGTACATGAAAAGTCACTTTTCTCTTGCTGCTTTCAAGATTTTCTCTTTGTCTTTCACTTTTGACAATTTGGTTATAATGTGTCATGGTGTGGGACTTTTTAGATTCATTTTAGTTGCAATCTCTTGAGTTTCTTGATTTTGGATGTCCATTTTCTTACTCAGTTTTAAGATGTCTTGGCTATTATTTCTTCAAATAAGCTGTCTACCTCTTTTTTCCCTCTCTCTTTTCCTTATGGGATTCCTACAATATTCCACCAATACTCCCATAAGTGGTCTTTTTTGTGGTGCCTTATAAATCCCTTAGGTCTTCTTCACTTTTTCCTTCCCTTCCCTTTCCCCTTTCCTCTCTCTTTCCCTCTCTTCCTTCCTTCCTTTCATTCTTTCACAATTTTGTTTGTAAATGATCTCTACACACAATGTGGGGCTTGAACTCATAAGCACAAGATCAAGAGTCACATTCTCCACTGACTGAGCCAATCAGATGCTCCTCTTCTTTATTTTTCTTCATTCATTTTTTCTTTTTGCTTCTCTGGCATAACAATTTCAAATGAATTACATTTGAGTTTATTGATTCTTCTGTTTGATCAAGTCTGCTTTTGAAACCCTCTAGTGATTTTTTTCAATTCAGTTATATTCCTCAACTCCAGACTTTTTGTTTGGTTATATGTTCTCTTAGAGCTCATTGACCATTTAAAAGGGGGTTATTTTAAACTATTTTTCAGGTAATTAATAGATTTGCTACTTTAGGGTCATTTTCTAGAGATTTGTTTCTTTGATTGTGCCATATTTTTCCTGTTGCTTCATATGCTTTGTTATATTTTTTTGGGATTTGGTCATTTGAAGAATGGGCATCTTTCCCATTCTTCAGAGACTGGCTTGTGCAGGGGAAGGCCTTCACCAGTCATCCTGGCTAGAGATTCTTTTAAAATTTTTTTAAATTTAGTTCTGAGAGAGAGAGAGAGACAGTGTGAGCAGGGGAGGGTCAGAGAGGGAGGGAGATCCAGAATCTGAAGCAAGCTCCAGGCTCTGAGCTGTTAGCATAAAGTCCGATGAGGGGCTCAAACCCATAAACCGTGAGATCATGACCTGAGCTGAAGTCGTATGCTTAACCGACTGAGCAACCCAGGTGCCCCTTGGCCAGAGATTCTTGAGGCCTCTGAAGCATTTTCTGGGGATGTGTCTTCTGGGCTTGTACATGCAATTTCCCAGTTAGAGAGGTTTGCCTTTTTTTTCTGTGGTTCATAACCTCTTATTCCCTCTTGTTTGTCTGAATTGCAGGTTCTCAGGTGCCCCAACAAGCTACTGAGTTCTCCTTGGTTCATAGTGTCCCTCAGATATCTAGAGTATGTCAGCTCCCTGTCAATGTTCCAAATTGGGTTACACAGAAACCAGTCCTTGGTAGCAGTTGAAAAGCTGGAATGTTAGATGGTATTCTACCCTTTTTCTCCTGAGGGAGAAGCCATGAGTTAGGTATTTTATCCTGATCAGGCTGAGCTGTGCCAGCTTGGTGAAAGGGTTATCTTGGATAAAAGGCAATGGCTTTTTTTTACTCATTTCAGTACAGCTATTCTTGCCTCTACACTTGCCTGGAGTACTGTAACTTCTTCACTGTTTTCTGGAGTTCTCAAAAAAAAAAAAACCCCTTTGTACCATTTATCAATGTTAAGTTGTTGTCTTTGTGGGAGAATGAGGTCTGGGGCTTCCCATTCTCTCATCTTGTTGATGTCACTTCTAACTGGAAGACTTTTGAGACTGAACTTCATATTTAGCATACAACTTGACTGACACTTTTGAGATGGGGTGGTTAAAATCATTAAAATGATATAAATTTTGGAATTTATTAACTATGTAAGATACTGGCTTTGTTACATTGGTAGGCCTATAAAATATTTCTATTTAATTCATCGCGGCAGCAGCTGCAGTGGCTCTCATCTTTTCTGACTCTCCTTGCTATCTCCCTTTCGCTTCTGGAAGCATGGCCTCTGGTGTGGCGGTCTCTGATGGTGTCGTCGAAGTGTTCAATGACATGAAGGTTCATAAGTCCTCGACGCCAGAGGAGGTGAAGAAGCGCAAGAAGGCAGTACTCTTCTGCCTCAGTGAGAACAAGAAGAACATCATCCTGGAGGAGGGCAAGGAGATCCTGGTGGGGGACGTGGGCCAGACTGTAGACGACCCCTATGCCACCTTTGTCAAGATGCTGCCAGACAAGTACGGCCGCTATGCTCTCTATGATGCCACCTACGAGACCAAGGAGAGCAAGAAGGAGGACCTGGTGTTTATCTTCTAGGCACCTGAATGTGCACCTCTTAAGAGTAAAATGATTTATGCCAGCTCCAAGGACGCCATCAAGAAGAAGCTGATGGGGATCAAGCATGAATTACAAGCAAACTGCTATGAGGAGGTCAAGGACCACTGCACCCTGGCAGAGAAACTGGGGGGCAGTGCCTTTGTGAGCCCCCTCCAGCCCCCTGCCTGGAGCATTTGGCAGCCCCAGACCCACCCGTGGGGGTTGTAGGCTGCCCCCTTCCTGCCAGACTGGAGGGGCTGGGGGGATCCCAGCACCAGGAGGGCAGTCCCTTCACCCCAGTTGCCAAACAGCCCCCTCCTGCCCCTGGACCTTCCTCCTTCCTCCATCCCTGACAGTTCTGGCCTTCCCAAACTGCTTTTGATCTTCTGATTCCTCTTGGATTGAAGCAGACCAAGTTCCCCCCAGTCACCCCAGTTTGGGGGGGCCTGTATTTTTTTTAATGATACCCCAATTCCCTACCTGTTCCTCCCTTTTCCTGCGCTGCCAACTTCTAACCGCAATAATGACTCTGTGCTTGTCTGTTTAAAAAATATATATATAATAATTGTCCTCCTCCATGCCCATCCCCTCCTCCCCCCCACATCCATCAGTCCTCAGTTTTTGTCAGCATTCAAGAGTCTCTCATGGTTTGCCTCTCTCCCTTTCCCCCACCATTTCCGCCCTTCTTCTCCCCCTTGTTCCTCCGTCAAGTTCCTCCTAATCCTCCTATACGTGCAAACATATGATATTCGTCCTTCTCTGCCTGACTTATTTCGCTCAGCATAACACCCTCAAGGTCCATCCATGTTGCTACACATGGCCAGATTTCATTGTTTCTCCTTGCCATGTAGTATTCCATGGTATAGATAAACCACATCTTCTTGATCCATTCATCTGTTGATGGACACTTAGGCTCTTTACATGCATATCAAATCATAATATTATGTGACTTAAATATACACAAGTTTGTCATTTATACTTCAATAAAGCTGGGGGTGGGGAAAGTCCCCCAGCCAATTCTGATGTACACACTCAAGTTTAAGAAGCACTGCCATGGAGATTTTAATTGATTAACTACATCATGATTTACAAATAAAAATACTATTCAGAAACTAAAAAATAAATAAATAAAAATAAAAATATATATATAATAAAAATAAAATAATAATAATAAATAAATAAATTATAATAATAAATTATAATAAAATATATATGTATGTATGTCCAGCCAAAATATTATAACTGCAAAAGCCAAGTCAATTTATCTTGAATGTTGAAGTTTTAAACTGAGTTTACAATGACATTCACAGTATTGAGAGCTGTTTCACTTTCATTGTAATGAATTTCCAACCTTGAGTCCTTGCAATGGAGGAAAATGAGTTTTTATTGGACTAACCTAAGTGACTTTATCTTTGAAGTTTCTGTAGACTTTGATTTAAAACTGACATAATTTAACACTTTGAGAAGTTCTTCTACTATTGGAAACAACACACTGATAGTTCTCACTTTAATTTTGTACATGTGAAGAACACTTAAGAGTTGAAAATGAGCAAAATAATTTATAAATTTGCTCCAAATAAAGTCATGCCTTATCTGGGAATATATAAGTACTAACCCCTGAAGCTACATGTGTTAAATCATCTTCTTTGGGAACAGTTTTTTATAAGAACTGTTAACTTTTTTTAGAAGGAAATTACATTGTACTTTTTTTAAGTGTAGTTTAAAATTTTTTTTATGTTTACTTATTTTTGACAGAGCGAGTGTGTGAGCAGGGGAAGAGAAGAGAGATTGGGAGACACAGAATCTGAAGGAGGTTCCAGGTTCTGAGCTGTCAGTACAGAGCTCAACACGGGCTTGAAGCCATGCACTGTGAGATCATGACCTGAACCAAAGTCAGGCCCTTAACTGACGAGCCACCCAGGCACCCCTGTACTTTTTAAAAAAAATAATCATTCTGTTGAAGTGTAAGTTATGTAATTCACAGGAAAATAAATCGATTGTAAAGTGTAGAGCTCAATAAACACTTTGGATCAAGAAATAGGACATTAGCAGCCCCCTCTCCATTCTGCCACCATTATATATCCTTCCTTCCCAAGAGTAATCATTACCATCATTACCCTGATACCTAACAGTATCATTTATGTTGCTTACTTTTAAACTTCACATAAATGGCTTTTTTTTTTTTTTTTGGCTTTTGGTTCTTTTCCCTCAATATTATATTTGTGAAATTCATCCATGTTTTGTATAGTAGGAGTTTGTCCATTTTTCTTTGCTGTAAAGTATTCCTATGTGTGGATGCAACAATTTACTTAGTTGTTTTCCTAATTTCTACTATTTCTTTTCAGTTTAGACTATTATGAAAAATGCTATTATGGACACCATTGTACCTTTTGGGGTGCTTATATACTCACTTTTGTTGACTAAATGCTTAGTAGTAGAGATGCTATGTCACAGGGTAGCCATGTGTTCAACTTTAATAGATGCTGTATAACAGATGCTCTGCATCTTGATTGCTCAGACTCAATTTCCTATACACATTTCACATATATGTCACCTGTAATTTCCCATATTCCCTCTCTGGAGGCTCAGTAGCTTCGGGCATCTCAGCAGCTGGGCCATAGGCCACTGCCGAATTAGTTGATACACTGAGTTGCCATTGAAGGCAGCAGCATGTAACACTTCCCTCTTCTGATTTCTTTGTAGGGAAAGGGTAAACGTGGTTAGTCCCTCCCCAACCCTGAAGCCCGGGAAGTGAGGGGTCCCAGGCAGGAGAATTGCTGGTAAATAAGAGAGAGTCTAGAGATTGGCATTTTCTTACCTAGTTGCTCTTTGTGTCTGGTCCTGTTGACTTGCTCTTACCTGAAAGATCAAGAAAGAGGTCTGAGAAGACACAGTATGTGATAATGAAGGCCAGGAAGGAAATTTGTGTTTCCAGATAGGTTCATAAAATGGATCTGGCCCATTTCCATTTACTGAAGGATTGGGACCATGGAGCATAGCTGAAATTTAGGGCTGTAGGCTTTCTGTTCCAGGAGGAGGTAAAAGGGCATGCACATCAGAATATGGTAGGAGGCCAGCAGCTGGAAAATATGGCTGAATCTCCCAAGGGACTACCAAACCTAGACAAATTACTTGGGATAAATTCCTCACGAGTGAATCTGTTGGGCAGTGGTTCCCCACACCATGTCTATGGATAGCAAGCTTAATCAGTGGTGCCGACCAAGAGAAAGGGAACATCAGCATTGCTTGGGCTGTTCCATAACCAGATGTCTTTTTCTCTGACACCTCTGGGGTGAGACTCAGAAGGGGGGAAATTGCAGGGAAGGAGGTGCTGTGAAAGAGCCTACCACACACTTACACCCATACCTGCCTAAGCTGTAAGTCTAGTTGCAAGGTAGATAAGGGGAGTGCCTATAAAAAAAGTGATTGAAATTTAAAAATAAACAGAACTGAGTCTTAATGAGAAAGAAGATTCTGTTATATATAATAGCTGGAAGGGACAGCAAAGTGTGGACTAGGGTGGAGATGGTAGTAAGGGTCCCTCTACCCAGTAAACAGGAGAATTAGCAGAGCAGAATTGAAAATATTTACTAAAAAAATAAAACAGTTCTATGTTTATACCCAAGTTGTTGAGGCTGCTGAATCAAATCGATTACATAATCTGACATAAATTACTTGGCTAATGTCAGCTGCACTGGGACGACAAGGCCTGCATCTGGTTTTGGTCTCCACTATATTTCTATGCTCATCATAGGGCCTGGGACATTAGCAGATGGTGGTTCAATATTTGGTGAATGGGTAACATGAATGATCTGTTTTTCTCATTACTGTTATTTTATGTTCTAACTAAAAACTTGCACACACGGAGAGATAGAGAGAGAGAGAGAGAGAGAGACAACGTGAGCAGGGGAGGAGCAGAGAGAGAGGGAAATACAGAATCTGAAACAGACTCCAGGCTCTGAGCTAGCTGTCAGCACAGAGCCCGACCTGGGGCTCGAACCCATGAACCGTAAGATCATGACCTGAGCTGAAGTCAGACGCCCCTGAGCTATCCAGGCGCCCCTCTCTTTATTTTTTTATTTTTAATAAACCTTTCCTTTTAGAACAATATGGGTGCAAGGAGTTCCCATATACTCTGCATCAGTTTCCCTATGGTTAAATCTTGTATTAATATGGTATTTTTGCTATAATTAATGAACCAGTATTGATGTATTATTAGCTTAAATCCATAATTTGTTCAGATTTCCTTAGTTTATTACCTAATGTCCTTTTTCTGTTCCAGGTTCTCATTCAGGATGCCACATTACATTTAATTGTTGTAACTGCTTAGGCTCCTCTTGGCTGTGACAGTTTCTCAAACTTTTCTTGATTTTAGGACTCTGACAGTTTTGAGGAGTATTCATTAGGTATTTTGTAGAATGTCCCTCATTTGGGATTTTTCTGATTTTTAAAAAAATCATGACTAGACTACAGTGGGTGTTTTGGGGAGGAAGGCCACAGAGATAAAGGGCCATTCTCATCATACCATATCAAAGGTATGTGTTATTAACATGCCTTATTGCTGTTGATGTTGACAGGACCACCTACTTGATGATAGTGTTTATCAGGTTTCCTTACAGTAAAGTTACTTTTTCCCCATTTCCATACTATGCTCTTTGGAAGGAAGTTAGTTTCACCTACGATTTTTGTTTGTTTTGTTTTTTAAGATTTAAAAAAAAATTTTAAGTAGTCTCTCTACCCAAGGTGGGGTGGGGCTTGAACCTACAACCCCGAGATCAAGAGTCTCATGCACTATTGACTGAGCCAGCCAGGTGTCCCTAGATTCACCTACTTTTTTCATTCTTTTCTTTTTTCATTCTTTTTTCTTTTCTTTTCTTTTCTTTTCTTTCCTTTTCTTTTCTTTTCCCTTCCTTTCTTTTGTTTTATTTTCTTTATTTTTAGGGCAAGTCTTTTTTTTTTATTAAAAAAAAGTTTTTTTTGAGAGAGAAAGGACATGTGCACTTGCATGCTCACAAGTCAGGGGAAGAGGGAGAGAAGAAAGAAAATCATAAGCAGGTTCCCACCCAGTGCAAAGCCCAAAATGGGGCTCGATCTCATGACCATGAATTCATGACCTGAGTCAAAATCCAGAGTCCAATGCTTAACCGAATGAGCTAGTCAGGCGCCCCAAGATGCACCTACTTTTGAGAACAGCTCAAATTTCTTTAAAATTCCAGTTTTATATTAATTTTATTCTGACATTACCTTCTGGATCATGTCATACATGGATATGCACTTATGTGCAAGTGTTCAAACACAAAATTCTCTCTTCTGTCTTATATCTACACCAAGCAATCCAAAAAGGTCTACACAGAGAGATCTCAAAGTCAAAATTTAGGCTACCAATAAGATCTTCTCTCTATGCCTGAAGCTTATCAAAGACTATGCACTGAAACCAGAGATTTGAAAAGGAAGATTTTTTTTAAAGTTTTAATTTAAATTCCAGTTAGTTAATATACAGTTTATGTTACAGGTGTACAATATAGTAATTCAACACTTCCATACAATATCCAGTACTCATCACAATTGTACACCTTAATCCTGAAAGAGAAGTTTTTTTAAAAATAGTTTATTGTCAAGTTGGTTTCCATATAACACCCAGTGCTCATCCCCACAAGTGCCCTCCTCCATGCCCATCAACCCCTGTCCCCTCCCCGCCACTCCCTCTGCCCTCAGTTTGTTCTCAGCATTCAAGGGTCTCTCATGGTTTGCCTTCCTCCCTCTCCCCAACTATTTTTCCCCTTCTACTCCATCATGGTCCTCCATTAAGTTCTTCCTAATCCTCCTATACGTGCAAACATAGGGTATCTGTTCTTCTCTGCCTGACTTATTTTGCTCAGCATAACACCCTCTAGTTCCATCCATGTTGCTACACATGGCCAGATTTCATTGTTTCTTATTGCCATGTAGTATTCCATGGTATAGACAAACCACATCTTCTTGATCCATTCGTCAGTTGGAGGACACTTAGGCTCTTTCCATGTTTTGACTATTGTTGAGAGTGCTGCTATGAACATTAGGGTACATGTGCCCCTATGCATTAGCACTTACTCCAATTTATCCATTGGGTAAATTTCTCTCAGTACTATTGCTGGGTCCTAGGAGAGTTCTATTGTTCATTTTTTCAGGAACCTCCACACTGTTTTCCAGAGGGGCTGCACCAGTTTACATTCCCACCAACAGTGTAGGAGGGTGCCCATTTCTCCACATCCTCGCCAGCATCTAGAGTCCTCTGATTTGCTCATTTTAGCCACTCTGACCGGCACGAGGTGGTATCTCAGTGTGGTTTTGATTTGTATTTCCCTGATGAGGAGGGATGCTGAGCATCATTTCATGTGTCTGTTGGCCATCTGGATGTCCTCTTTGGAGAAGTATCTGTTCATGTCTTCTGCCCATTTCTTCACTGGATCATTTGGTTTTTTGGGTGGAGTTTGGTGAGTTCCTTATGGATTTTGGATACTAGCCCTTTATCTGATATGTCATTGGCAACTATCTTTTCCCATTCCATCAGTTGCCTATTAGTTTTATTGATTGTTTCCTTTGCCGTGCAGAAGCTTTTTATCTTGATGAGGTCCCAATAGTACATTTTTGCTCTTGATTCCCCTGCCTTTGGGGATATGTCAAGTAAGAAATTGCTGTGGTGGAGGTCAAGGAGGTTGTTTCCTGCTTTCTCCTCTAGGGTTTCGATGGTTTCCTGTCTCACGTTCAGGTTCTTTACCCATTTTGAGCTTATTTTTGTGCATGGTGTGAGAAAGTGGTCTAGTTTCATTCTTTTGCATGTTGCTGTCCAGTTCTCCCAGCACGATCTGTTAAAGAGGCTGTCTTTTTTCCATTGGATACTCTTTCCTGCTTCGTTAAAGATTAACTGGCCATCCATTTGTGGGTCCAATTCTGAGTTCTCTATTCTATTCCATTGGTCTATGTGTCTGTTTTCATGCCAATACCATACTGTCTTGATAATTAGCCTTGAAGTAGAGGCTCAAGTCTGGGATGGTGATGCCTCCCATTTTGGTTTTCTTCTCCAATATTACTTTGGCTATTCGGGGTCTTTTGGGGTTTTTTTTTTGTTTAATGTTTTATTTATTTCTAGAAGAGAGAGAGAGAGAGACAGCATGAGCTGGGGAGGGTCAGAGAGAGAGGGAGTCACAGACTCTGAAACAGGCTCCAGGCTCTGAGCTGGCTGTCAGCACAGAGCCTGACGCGGGGCTCGAACCCACGAACCGCGAGATCATGACCTAAGCAAGTCAGACGCTTAACCGACTAAGCCACCCAGGCGCCCCTATTCGGGGTCTTTTGTGGTTCCATACAAATTTGAGGATAGTTTGTTCTAGCTTTGAGGAGAATGCCAATGCAATTTTGATTGGAATTACATTGAATGCGTAGATTGCTTTGGGTAGTAATGACATTTTAACAATATTTATTCTTCTGATCCATGTGCATGGAATATTTTTCCATTTCTTTGTGTCTTCTTCAATTTCCTTCATAAGTATTCTATAGTTTTCATCATACAGATATTTTAAATATTTGGTTAGGTTTATTCCTAGGTATTTTATGTTTTTTTGTTGCAGTTGTGAATGGGATCAGTTTCTTGATTTCTCCTGAAAGAGTTTTTTAAAATTATTTAGGTACATTAAAAAATGAAACTCAAAAGTGAAACTCAGAGACAAAACAAGTTGCTACATCTTGTTTTGATAGACTAGTGATAAAATGATAATAAAGTATGTATCTAGTGCTTTTCTTCTTTATTAAAGAGTAAGGGATCTGCAAGACTCCAGCTTGGTCCTCTGAAATGGTTATTGTTTTGTTTTGTTTCCAGAAATTCCAGACCTGCTAGCTTCTACTTCCATTTGGAAACTGGATTCAGTATTCAGTGAGTCTTGGAGGACAGAAAAATAATTTCCCCTAACCCTACTTTCTCAAAAGAGGACACATTCATCATTTCTTTTTCTTCATTTTTTTATTGTTAGCAATTATGCAGAATATAAAAAAATAGTATTAAAAACAAGAAATAGTAGCAAAGTGCCCTCAAATACAATAGTTGGTCTTCACTGAAACAAAGGCAGATAAGTCTTTTCATAGCCACTTTTCTAAAATTCCAATTGGCAGACTGTTTCAGTCTGTTTTTACGAACACTTTCTGGATTAAATTCTGGATCAAGTTCTTTATTACTTAGATAGACGTAACTAGCAGCAGTACTAATGCAAATCTACTGAGGGTCTCTTCCATTTTTGGAGGGAGAGGGGAATGGGCTCTTCTATTCCTGGCTTTTAATCACTTGGGTAAGGAAAGAAATTCCCTTTGGACTTTCAGCCCTTAGCTTTAGATTTCTAAGCTGACTCTGAGTCATTTTCTTTATTCCTCCTGGAAGCCTCAGTAGAACTAGCTATCAACCATCCTCTTTTATTTTCTGATATTTTGTTGATATAAAATGAAATAGTAGAGAGGACATGGTTGGTGATAATTGAGAAAAGGAATACTATGTGGCATTCTATAGAATAAATGCATTCAGGATTTGTAAATTCTATAGGAGATGGCCCTAAAGGAAGAAAATAAAGGTCCCTTATTCTTCTGATATAGAAATAACTGAGAAGAATATAAGATAAAGCTGTCTAATAGAAATAATACCAAATATTATTTTTAACATATTTTTTAATATTTATTTTTGAGAGAGAGAGAGAGAGAGAGAAAGAGTGTGAATGGGGGAGGTGCAGAGAGAGAGGGAGACACAGAATCTGAAGCAGGCTCCAGGCTCCAAGCTGTCAGCACAGAGCCTGATGTGGGGCTTGAACTCATGAACTACGAGATCATGACCTAGGCTGAAGTCAGACACTTAACCAACTGAGCCACCCAGGTGCCCCAAAATATTATTATTTCAACAGGCACTCAGCATAAAGCTAGCAATGGAATATTTCACATGTTTTTTCTTACTAAGTCTTTGAAATTCAGTGTGCATTTTATACTTACAGTACATCTTAATTTAGGTGTTACATTTTCAAGGTTCAAATGAAATAGTCCAGCTAACACAAAACTGTGTTTAGCAGAAAATATTTTATACTGCTTCAGTTTTTATGTTCAAAATAATTATGCTTAAATGAAATTTAAAAATTTAGTTCCTCAGTTATGCTACACATTTTTCAGGTACCCAATAGCCACATATAGTTAGTAGCCACCATATTGGACAATTTAGATGCAGATTGAGATACAAAGTCCTTTTAAGTTGGAGAACGAGAGTTCATAAAGGTGGTCCCTACTATCTCTGCAAGACAGAAGTCAAGAGTCCTTGTTAAAAGTTAGAGAAAAGCCTTCTGGTTTGTGGCAGGGCTCTGATGCAGCCCGTGCTTTAACTAACTGTGTGGTGGAACAGCTTATCACTGTGGTTGTGAGACTGCCCTGGCGCTACTGGGCAGTACAGGACCAGGAAAAATCCACAAAGCTGGATTTCCCGAGACTTGGGAATTCTTAAGGAAGGTTTGATACAAGATCATGGGGTAGGTGAATCTAGAATGAAGGTTTTGCAAAATTGAGATTGTGGCCCAGATTGTGAGGAAATAACTGAAATGAGGCAGTCAGGTGTGAAGGGACAGGAAAGGGTAATGAGGGCAAAGTGCTAGCTCAGTGTTGTGATAGGATAGTGGGTTTGGAGAGAAGATTTTCATCACCTGAAACTATAATAGAATGTCAAAGTGGACTCTTCCAGTTGAAGCAAAGGTATCAAGTATCCTCCTTCACCATCTAAATTCCTCCATGTGACTCTAGAACAGGGTCAGCATACTAAGACCTATGGACCAACTCTGGCCACCACTCTTTTTTGTAATTTAAGTTTTATTGGAACACAATCATGCTGATTCATTTATGTTTTATCTGTAACACAACTGTTTTTGCAAAGAATCACTTTAAGAGCTTAACATATGCTTCCTGAAATTTGGATGACAAAGGAACTAGTTCCTGAGTTGTTCCTGAAAGAATGTCTCATGGAGAAACCCCAATTAAAGTGTGGCTTGTTGTTAGACCAAAGGGGAAAGGGCCACAGTGGCAGTGTTATGGACCCAATATAGTGACTGTTCTCCTCTTCCTCACCTTCTCCATCTCCTTCTTCTTCACAGCTTTATTTTATGATCAAATTCACCCTCTTAAATTTTTTTTAAATGTTTTATTTATTTCTAGGAGAGAGAGAGAGAGACAGCATGAGCAGGGGAGAGTCAGAGAGAGGGAGTCACAGACTGAAACAGGCTTCAGGCTCTGAGCTGGCAGTCAGCACAGAGCCTGACGCGGGGCTCGAACCCACAAACCGCGAGATCATGACCTAAGCGAAAGTCGGACGCTTAACCGACTAAGCCACCCAGGCGCCCCTACCCTCTTAAATTTTTTAATATTTATTTATTTTGGCGGGGTGGGGGGGACAGAGAGAGAGACAGAGACAGAGAGAGAGAGAGAGAGACAGTGCATGAGCAGGGGAGGAGCAAAGAGAGGGAGACACAGAATCTGAAGCAAGCTCCAGGCTCTGAGCTTTCAGCACAGAGCCCGGCATGGGGCTCAAACTCAGACCATGAGGTCATGACATGAGCCAAGGTCAGGTGCTCCACTGACTGAGCCACCCAGGCACCCCCAAATTCACCCTTGTAAAGCATACAACTCAGTGGATCTTAACATAGTCACAGAGTTGTGCAAATATCACCATTATCTAAATGTGGAACATTTCATCTCCCCAAAAAGAAACCCTGTACCCATTAGTAGTCGTTCCTCATTCTTCCCACCTACCTATTGCAGTTAACCATTAATCTACTTTTTGTATCTACAGATTTTCCAGTTTGGGGCATTTCATACATAATATATTGCCCCCCTCCCTTTTTTTGGTCTGGCTTCTTTCAGTTAGCATAATGTTTCCAAGGTTGATATATGTTATAGCATGAATCAGTACTTCAGTACTTTTTTATGGCTGAGTAATATTCCACTGTGTGGATATACCATATTTTGTGTATCCATTCGTCAATTGAGGAACATTTGTTCGTTTTTGATATTACAAATAATGTTGTTATGAACATTTGTGTTTCAGGCTTTTATTTAAATATCTATTTCAGTTCTCTTGAGTATATATCTGAGAGTGGAACAGCCGAGTCATATGTAACTTTATGTTCATCTTTTTGAGGAATTTCCAGACTCTTTGTAAAGCTGCGGTATCACTGTACACTTCTACCAACAATGAGAACGCGATGTATGAGAGTTCAGATTTCTCCACATCTTTGCCAGTACTTCTTGTTGTCCATCTTTTTTTTTATTATAGCCAGTCTACTAGATATAAAGTGATATCTGATTGTAGTTTTGATTTTCATTACACTAATGATATTGATGTGGAGCATCTTTTCATGTGTTTATTGGCCATTTGTACATTTTCTCTAAAGAAATGTATTCAAATCCTTTTGTCCACTTAAAAAAAAAGGATCATTTGTCTTTTTATTGGTTATAGTTTTGTCTTTTTATGGTTATGTCTTTTTATGGTTAGCTGTTTTTCGATTGTCTTAAAGGATTTCTACCATACAGGCCTATTGGGAAGAGTGAGAAGATCAGACTTCTAGAGACCACCAGAAGTCAGAGCCTGAGAGCTATGTTGTTGAGACCATGGGGAGGAGACATCACCTTTACTAAAGGAATGTAGATGGGTCTCCTAAAAACTCATAAAACCACTAAAGACAAAAAGAGCCAGAATTTGAGCATGAAACAGTTTTCAGTGGCATCAGTGTAATGAGACTTCTCCCTTCCACCTCCCTCATCTTCCTTAGGGGTCAAAATGAGTGTCCAATTAACCAGTAACAGGGGGAGGAGATAGAGGGAAATCGCTCAAACAGTAGAGGGGAAGAAATACTTGAAAAGACTGAAAGAGTGAAGTATTGCTTTAGACTTAATTGAACTTCTTTACTAAATCAAAAATGAAGCTATTTATTAACACCTGAGAGTAACCAGGAAAAATAACGGCATCTGCCTGAAATTTCATTCCAGGATGGGAAAGACAAAACAAGCTCAATGGAGTCAAAGACAGCTGTATGAAAATAGTTTATAAATATAAACTTTTTTCTTAAAAAAATTATAAAGTAGTTTATAATGTCACCCCTACTGAGTCCAGCTTGTTTGATAAGCTAGTTATAAGATCTTAGACCTAGTCAGCACCCAGTACAAACCTCTAAGACATGACTGTTTGTAGCAAGGGTGTGAATGGGGAGGCACTCGGTGGTATGAATCAGAAAGGAGGAGAAGTCTAAGGAGCTGGAGGCCAGGATGTTGACTGGATGGTCAACTTAGATATTGTACTCTATATACAGGACAGGAGGAAGTGTGGTAGGAATGAAAACTGAATTTGACTTCAAGGAAGCTGAGGGATGGCCCTGGGGGCTACGGATGACAGCCATAGGAATGTTGGGAGAATCCTATATGAACAGAGTAAATAGGATTATTGATAAATATTTTGGAGCTATGGTCTGGAAGCTTCAGTGAATAGTATGCCAACCACATCTTGGCTTTGTTTTGGGTTAGACTGGAAGAAAGGAAGGCCATTAATTGAGAGTCTTGAGAAAAATAAAAAGAGAGTATGGATAGTTAATAAAGTTTGGAAAGGAACAATGAAAGAAGCCATCAAGGGTTGTTAATGGGAAGAAGCAAGAACAAGGGACAAGTTCAGGGGCAGGGATAAGGCTGAGAGGATAAGAGGGCAGGGTCTAAAGAGGTATGTGCAGAGGGGCTAATGATTTTATGGACAAGGTTGGGGGGAGGAGCAGGCAGACGGGAAGTGGGAACAATGGAGCTGTTGACAGAACTATTTGGTCCTAAATTTTCCATTGTATACTTGATGTATTGGTGTCATCAACCTGCTAATATGAATAATGACCCTATTAAGTAGCACCCCCTAAATGCCAAAGCTAAGAAGAACTTTGGGGTTTCTCTGAGTAGTGACTTTTTTTTATTGTGAAATTCTTCAATTTGAAAAAGGGACTTTCCAGTGGAAATAATAGACTGTAAATTGTTTACTTGGCAAAACACCATTAGACTAAGCTAAGGACCTTCATACACAAGGATATGATAACAGAAGTTTACCTGCCAAGTGCTTTCAGAATGAGATGGTAGGGAAATTTTTCCTGACTTGCAAAGCAAATAAAATATTCTGAAAGATACTGTATTTTATAATTAAGGAAAACATAGCCATGAAAAAGTGGGAATGAAATATTGGTCAATTAATGAATAAACTGGGTGGGGATCAAACAAAAGACTAGTTGGAATAGTTTTGTTAGCTAAAAATTTATCCTTAATATTGGAACAAATTATATAAAAACATCTTTTCTGGGATGCTTTGTTTAGATTTATTGCTTCCATTTTCTTTGCAAGGTGTTTTTAGTGCTAAAAAGGGACAGGAGGGGAAAAAAGGAGGAAAGAATGATAATTAAAGCACAAAAACACTTAGATGACATGTTACCAAATACGTAGGAAGTTTATAAAAGTTTGCTTCTGCTGTATTTTTATGTTTTATTTTCTGTGATCAAGGTGTACCTATTGAATCTTGATCTTGCATCTATCACTGCATCAAGTGCTCTGCAAGTTTCAGTGGAGGTAGAAGCATGAAACAACTTTATGGAGCTTACATGCTCTTAGGAAAGCAAGACTAACTACATGACGTGCCACAAAGAGAGAACAATACAAGAGGCTTTGAAATAAATTACTTAATTGAATGTCATCATTCATATTGACATAAATGAAAATTAACAATTTCATAGTTAAAGCAATTACTATATAATATAAAACGAAGAATATATCTTGCAAGATGCTATTTCATAACAATTGCCAAAAATTGCCCTTGACCATATCTGCTAAGGCCACATTCTAACTCAAACAAAGGTAACCAATCCATCAGAATTATTTCCTAGAGTTTATTCCATGGAACAGTAGTATCCTGAGATGTCATTGAGAAAAGGATTCTGTGGTCAAATTTGTGAAATGTGGCATACTCTGTTTCTTTCTTGGGAAATTATAGTAGCATTTACATATTAAAGGCACTGAGAAATCCTGCAGCAAAGAAACTCATGTTAAAACTGTACAGTCCTGTACATCCCAAATTTATTTGACTATAGAACCCTCTTTACTTTTAATCACTGAACCCACTTTGGCAAATGCTGTATTAAAGGATACAGATGAGACACTCAGGATTTGATGACTTGGAAAAGCAAACAAAGTAAAAACTAATTTGTGCCTGGACAAGGTGTTTATTATCAATTATTTATCAATATTCTGCAGTGGCTTAACCTCTGCAGAGTCATAGGAAGTTTGACTCTACGTGCCTTGAGGAATAGTATAGACCTTGACTGTGGGGGTGTTATATAGCATACTATGTAGAAGTCTTCCCACTGATTTTCTCTAAATATTTACATTTCCTAAGTGTCTACATTTATCCAGTCATTAAAATATCTCTCCTGCTCTATTTTTGTACATGTTTCTTCCACTATTTTGCTGCTCAACTCTGTTTGCTTTTTTCTTCATCTCCACTCCTTTTTGACCCACCTGGCCACTGGTAGTGACTGCTAAGACTTGAGCCTACCTGTTAGCTATCCTATTCCATTGTGAGGCAGTTGTGAAACCCAGAAGCTACACTCCCCTTATTTCTCTTGCTCTCAGTGGAGGGATATAAAGGGAGCCCCTTGCCAGTCCTCTTCTTACTTTTACTCTCAAAGCTTTTCTTATGAGGTTTTACAGTAGAGCATTTTTAGTGATGTGTTCCCCTGTTATCTAAGAGAATACTTCTAATTGCATTGGATGTCCCTGGAGGTATTTTAATTTTTTAAAGTAGTGCTAACAGTTCTGTTATATCTGATTACAAGCCAGTTCCCAAGGAATATCTACAAAATCTTGCCAGATTCAGATCTATAAAATAGCTTTGATTCTGCATTTAAACTTAAAAAGGATTTCCCCTTTCTACTTCAAAACAATGACAAAGTAGCCAGAAAATTTGCCTCCTCACTTAAAGCCATGGAAGTAGAAGTCAATCAAGCTGAAAAATTAAGTAAAACTATAGAAGTAGTTGAGTCCTGGTGTAGGAGATAATGGCATCCCAGGTCATGGAAAAGGGCATGGTGCCATTGATGGAGACAGGCCCGGGAAAACTCCATAACCTATGCCCTTTTCCCTCTACCAACTGGGACTTAGAAGGCAATTCAGGCCCAATGATAGGCTGATATCAACACAGTGTTTAAGTCTAATTGGAATGAGGAAGGGATAGCAAAACTGCTACAGACCCTCAGCCACCGGGCATTTCCTCACCCTGACCTTACCTCCTAAATACTGAGAACTATGTGGGGTGAAAAATGCTTATTTGAGACTTAGCCTATTAAATCTGATTTCATACAATGTATATATATGTGTGTGTGTGTGTATATAATCAAATGAAGTGATTAAAATAGAAAACTCAGTAGTAGAGATGAATTCCAAAGTGTATGCAGTTTTAATGTTTTATTTATTTCTGAGAGAGAGAGAGAGAGCATGAGCAGGCGATGGTCAGAGAGAGAGAGGGAGATACAGAATCCGAAGACAGGCTCCAGGCTCTGAGCAGTCAGCACAGAACCCAATGTGGGGCTCGAACCCATGAACCATGAGATCATCACCTGAACCGAAGGCGGACGCTTAACCGACTGAGCCACCCAGGCACCCCTCAAAGTGCATGCAATTGAAAAACAAATAAATGAGCTAGCGGATCAAATCAATTAAATCTCCCATAAAACATCATACAGAGACAGAAAGAACTGGAAAATATGAGAGAGAAAAATGAAAAGATTATAGTTGTAATGTAAACATCTGTTTTAAAAAATATTTTTTTAATGTTTTATTTATTTCTAGGAGAGAGAGAGAGAGACAGCGTGAGCAGGGGAGGGTCAGAGAGAGAGGGAGTCACAGATTGAAACAGGCTCCAGGCTCTGAGCCGGCAGTCAGCACAGAGCCTGATGCGGGGCTCGAACCCACGAACCGCGAGATCATGACCTAAGCGAAAGTCGGACGCTTAACCAACTAAGCCACCCAGGCGCCCCTAAAAAATATTTTTTAATGTTTATTTATTGTTTAGAGAGAGAGAGAATGACAGGAACAGTGTGAGTGGGGTTGGGCGAGAAAGAGGGAGACACAGCATCTGAAGTAGGCTCCAGGCTCTGAGCTGTCTGCACAGAGCCTGATGTGGGACTCCAATGATCCATGACATCATGACCTGAGCCAAAGTCAGATGCCCAACTGACTGAACCACCCAGCCACCCATAAAAATCTGTTTTATTGTACAGCTAGAAAGATAGTAAAAATATATGTACAAAGAGGAGCAAACATTTGGGAAAATAATAACCAAAAAGGCCATAGATTTAAAGAAATTAAAAGACCTCAGTTTGGAAAGTGTGATTATAGAAGTCCCTAGATGCATTCTATAGTAAAATTTTAAAAATCAAAGATAAAAAAAAATTCCCAAACTTCAAGAATAAAGAGCACCTAATAAGAATCAGAATTACAGAGGTGCCTGGGTGGCTCAGTCGGTTAAGCGACCGACATCGACTCAGGTCATGATCTCACGGTTCATGGGTTCAAGCCCCATGTCGGGCTCTGTGCTGACAGCTGGCTCAGAGCCTGGAGCCTGTTTCAGATTCTGTATCTCCATCTCTCTCTGACCCTCCCCTGTCACGCTCTCTCTCTCTCAGAAATAAAACATTAAAAAATTTTTAAAAAAATCAGAATTACAACAAACACATACTGGAGACAAGAATATATTTTGAAATGGTAAATGAAAAGAATATCAAAACCACAATTTTATAACCAGCTAAACTGTCAGTTAAATTGAGAGTAAAAAAGATATTCTCAGGTGTATATGTCCTTCCAAGATTTGTCCTCTTTACAAAATTTTTAGAGAATTTACTATTAACTGTAGCAAGAAAAATGTAAAGTAGCAAGGAATTAACCTGAAAAAAATGCACAAGGCCTTTTAAGAGAACAATTTAAAATTATACTACGTAACATACAGAAATGTTGGTGTAAGTGAAGAGATATTCCCTATTCTTAGATAAGACAAGGTAGTATTATAAATATTTTAATTCTCTTAAGATAGTTGATAAACCCAGTCTAATTCCAACTAAAATTCCAGCAAGTGTATTTGAGAAAATTAACAAATATATCCTAAATTTAGAAAAATAAATATCCATGGAAGTTGCTAAGCCAACTCTGGAAAATATGACAGATAATAATAGGAATACTAAAAGCTATACTTGAAAAATAGTGAAAGATAAAGAGTCCAGTGGACAAAATAAAGAGAAAAGAATATACTGGAATGAAGTCCAGAAATGTTATATATGAGTATTTGTTATATGATAAAAGTGACTTCACAATCAATGGGGAAATTATAGAATGTTTCCAAATAAATTTGGGTAAAGTAGCTTACTAGATAGAGAAAAGATTGGGTACCTGCCTTACAAAATCTAAAGGTGAACCTCAGATATATTAAAAACATAAATGTGGGGCGCCTGGGTGGCTCAGTTGGTTAAGCATCCAACTTTGGCTCAGGTCGTGATCTTATGGCTTGTGAGTTTGAACCCTGCATTGGACTCTGTGCTGACAGCTCAGAGCCTAGAGCCTGCTTCAGATTCTGTGTCTCCATCTCTCTCTGCCCCTCCCCTGCTCACCCTCTGACTCTGTCTCTCTTTCAAAAATAAATAAACATTAAAAACATAAATGTCAAAAAACCCATAGAGTTGAAAGCATAGTTGAAAGCATAGGAGAATATTTTTGTAATTTTTGGAATAGGAGAGGTCTTTCAAAAGAAGTGTCTAAAGGCACAAATGTAGGGCAACATGTTGAGGGAATTGACTTCATCAACTGTTCCATGAAGGACGCCACAGACAACATTCAGAGACAGCAAATTTGGCTGACGTTGTCTGTGGCAGCCATCCACCAAGGGCGTGAAATAGATAAGTAAGGGGTGGAGATTAAATCTGAAGGCACAGAGAATATCCAGCATACTCTTTCTTTTTCTCATTTTCTTTTGTTCTCATATATGTGTTGATTGAGCTTATTATTATACAAATTTTAATAAGTTGATATTTTGACAGTTTTGCATATATTTTACAATTTTTATTGTAGCTGAAGAGTGTGCCAATAAAACAGCAATTTAGTCAGCAGCTGTAATGAGATCTCTCACAATGCTTGCTATTCCTTTAGAGTTGCAAGCCTTAGCTTTGTAGGTTCAGTAATGATCCTTCCAGTGTAACTCAAAACCAGTTGGTCTCTTGAGAACAGGTTCTTTCCAAGCAAAAGACTAGCCTAATAACCAGAATCCCTCTTTATTATTTAATGATTATGAAGGGGCCACATTCTTCATGGTATTATGATAGAGAAATATAGGATAAAATAGGCAGAGAGGAAAAGGTTAGGACCGGAGGTCTCTGGGTAGGGAAAAATATTTTGGACCAATTCTGGGAAGGTTTGACCACAGCAAACCCCCTCAGGTGAAAGGCTCCTCTTAAGAATGTAACAGACACCGGGGTAGCACTTTCTGCCCAGGGGTCCTGTCCCCATGCTTCAATAAAATCATCTGTTTGCGCCAAAAAAAAAAAAAAAGGATGTAACAGACACCTCCTACTCCATCTCAGGTTCCCCTCAGGAACTTGAAAATCAAAATTCCTAACTGAAAAAGGTAAACCACGAAACTTATTTTATACGAGGGACAGTATGACCACAGTCTGACTACTCACACTGTGGAGTTGAGCCAATCAGTAATAGACAACCCAGTACCTAGAGTTAACCAGCCAGTAAGGGTAGAACCTGAGAAGGAACAAAGGAGATCAAAAAGGGGGGCTGATCAGAACCTTATAAAACAAAGACCCTTGCCTATAGTTGTGGGTATTCACCTTTGAATGCCCCCTCTCTGCAAAGAGAGATTTCATACTATTCTTACTTTCTGACCTTACATTCTAATAAACTTTCACCTGCTGCTCATTTTATTCTGTGTCCACCCCTCTTCATTCTTCGAAACGGTGAGACAATCAACCCCAAGTATTAAGGTAAAAAATCCTACAACACTATGATTGATAGTTAACTTCCTCATACCAATGGGTTAGTTTACAGTGATTGAAATAATCATGTTTACTCTCCTGAGCAGCAGATACTTTTAAGTATCAACATACCTGGAATGTCAAAATGGATACTATAGAGGGAGGTTCCATGCAAGTCTGATAAACCCTTCTTGAGTGATCTATGGCCTTCTCTCCTTCAGATTCAGTTTCTCTCCTGTGGACAGTGCTGGAGGGATAAACTCTAGGAAATGTCTGACTCTCTTTTATCCATTTCCAGCTTGATCACTTTTCTTCTGTTAAATTGTCCATTGTTTTGGAAACATGAATATCCTAAGCTGTGCAGTATGGGCAGAAAATGGGGCCACCACAGTAACAATGTTTCCTTGGCTTAGCCATCCCCACTTACTGTGGGATCTCCTGTCCTCTTCTGCAAAGTCCCTTTGACTTATTGCAAATATCATGCCCTCTCTTCTGAGAGTTTCCAGGACACCACTCACATACAATTATGAATACGTGTTTACAACTTCTGCTGACCTCTGAGGTCACTATTGCTCCTGAAACTAAGGGCTGCCATCCACGGCACTGAGGTCTGCACTAAGAGTGCTGTCACTTACTCAAAAGTTGCCTCCCATTGCTACTGAATTAGTTGGCACCTCTAAGCCACAGGTACACTTGGGATCATGTTGAGCTTATCACATAAACCTCTGTTGCTGCCATCTGGAAGTTGACTTGGTGGTGTCACTGCTATGCCTTTGACATTGACTATTGTAATGCCCTGGCTCCAAGTTGTACTGGGTCTGTTCTTCTATTCACTGAATCCAGGTGAATCTCTGACTTCCACATCTGTGTCATACTCCTATCCTATTCCCCAAATAGCATGGCTTTATGATTCTAACGATATAAATAGATACTTGTATGCCAAATAGCTCACAAGTGTTGACATGGCTCTAAGGGGTTTGGATCAGAGAAAAAATTCAAGTACTCAGACATGAGTTCTCCTTCAGCCTGATAGGATTTTTATTGGATAAAATTTGTGCCCTTATTCTCTCCTTCCTTAAAGTGGGTTCTTCCCTAGAATTTCTTTCTTTAGCAGATAGTCAACATATATCTGAAGAAGTCTGAATATGGGTTTAGGCTCAGCTGGCACCACCCCATTTTTTTTAGCTCCATCCCACCCAATAAATACACAGATTCTGATATGTTAACAGTTTTCTGGAAAACATTTTAAAGGGACTTCTGAATCATAATTTCATTCATTCTGTCAGTTTTACTGGAAAGCCCTGCCTTTTATTCCCATTATCTTTCTAATATTTTTGTCTTCTGCTCTTTTTTCCCAAATATTATGTCATAATAATTCTTGCATTGTTACATAGTTTTTGTTACTTTCTTCCCCAATGGCTGTATAATACTCATCAAATGGTTGTAGCATAATATACTTACCATTCTTTTATTATTGGACATTTGTACTACTCTGTTGGGTTGTGTGTTAGCATAAGCTAGGTTATGCCATGGGCAACAGCTGCAAAATATAAGTTGTTTAAGAGACAAAGATTTATTTCTTGCAAAATAAGAAAGTCATCTGTAGTTCTAGATGGCTTTTCAGGGCTCCTGTCCTCTGTGCAGTGGCTCAGCTATCTATGCTGCTTTGATGTGGTTTTCTTCTCTGAGTAAGAAGCTTCCTCTCTAATCACAAAGGTAGGAGAAGAGGGCTAGAGAGCTTGTGTGGGCTTTCACTGCTGTAGCCCAGAAGTAACATGTATTTACTTTCTTCACATCCCATTGGTCAAAACTAGTTACTTATCCCTCTCTGACTGCAAGGGTACTGAGCACACAGGGAGCCAGTAGAACAAGGTGCTAAGCACGGGGTGAACCATTGGAGAGGGGCTATTAGACTATTGGGTAAGCATTACAGTCTCTGCCACAGGCTGTGTATAAGACTTTTTTTTTTTTTAAGTAATATGTATGCCCAACATGAGGCTAAAATTCACGACCCAGAGATCAAGAGTCACATGTTCTCCTAAGTGAGATGGCCAGGCAAGACCCCTTTTTTTAGACTTTTATATTTGCATTTATTTTTTCCCAACTTTACTGAGGTATAGTTGACCTATAACATGGTATAAGTTTAAGGTGTACAGTGTGTGGATTTGATCCATTTATATGTTTCAAAATGATTACCACTATAGTTTTAGCTAACATCTCCATCCTATCACATAATTACTATTTCTTTTTGTGGTGAGATCACTTAAGATTTACTCTCAACAAATTTCAAGTAGATAATATAGTATTATTAGCTATAATCATCATGCTATGTATTAGGTAAACAAAACTTGTTAATCATATAGCTGGAAGTTTGTGCACTTTGACCTCCATTTCTCCATTTCTCCCATGCCCAAGTCCCTGGTAACCACTACTCTACTCTTTGTTTCTATAGGTTCAGCTTTTTTACATTTCATAGATAAGTGATATCATACAGTGTTTTTCTTTCTCTGTCTCACTTATTTCACTGAGCATAATGTCCTCCAGATTCATCCATGTTGTCACAAATAGAAAGATTTCCTTTTTCTGTGTGTGGCTAAATAATATTCATGTGTGTATGTGTGCACATAATGCAATATGACATATTACATCTTTATTAATCTGTTGATAGCTGGGTTATTTCAATATCTTTGGCTATTATGAATAATGCTGCAATGAACATGGGGGTGCAGATATATCTTTGAAACCCTATTTCCTTTCCTTTTCTTTTCTTTTCTTTTTTTTTTTTACAAATAGTTTATTGTCAAGTTGGTTTCCATATAACACCCAGTGCTCATCCCCACACGTGCCCTCCCTATTTCCATTTCTGTCAGAGATATACCCAGAAGTGAGAATGTTGGATCATATGATAATTTTATTTTTAATTTTTTGAGGAATCTCCAGACTGGTTTCCATAGTGGAAATATGGAAATACAAATACCAATTTGTATTCCTACCAACAGTGCACCAGGGATCTCTTTTTTCCACATTCTTGCCAATGCTTGTTATCTCTTGTCTTTTTGATGATAGCCATTCTAAAAGGTGTGAGGTGATACCTCTTTGTGGTTTTGATGTTCATTTCCCTGAGGATTAGGGAATGAGTATATTTTCATGTATCTGTTGGCCATTTGCATGTCTTCTTTGAAAAAGTGACCATATTCAATTATTTGTTTGGTTGGTTTTTGCTATGGAGTAATATGACCTCTTTATATATTTTGGATATTAACCCCTTATCAGATATATGACTTCCAAATATTTGAGAAAACTCCACAGATTGACTTCATTCTGTTTATTGTTTCTTTTGCTTGCAGAAGCCTTTTAGTTTGATGTAGTCCCACGTGTTTGTTTTTATTTTTGTGGCTTGTGCTTTTGGTGAATATGATTATTTCTGACAACAGTTTGAAGCAGCAGTTGAAATTCAACAATAGTTTGGTCTTAGGGTCCAAGGAGAAAATAAAAACAACAACAAAACAGAGGAAAGTGGAATATGAACCATATATGTGTCATGAAGTCCTTTTGAATACTTAATTCTGGAGTTTGAATCCCTCTAAGATTTTGTGAAGTCCATTTTAGGGGAAAATTGGGGTTAAGAATGATAATCAGATGCCTTATTTCCTTAGATTCAGTTCTTACTGGTACTCTTTCCTTGTGTGTATTAAGTGAATAACCTTCTCCACACAGGGCTGTTTGCTGTCACACTTTTTCCAAAGTTTCTTTTAACAGGCTGAGGAAGATACAAGTGATACCAAAGTAAGGAAAATGACCTTTTCTTCTAATTGGCATTACATGGTGCAAAAGATTTATTGAAATATTTAAAAAATTAATTGAAAAGTAAAGAAAAACAAGTGCGAGGGTTTATTTTTTTCCAAGAAGAAAAGCTCATGAGTTGTTTTACTTTGTTTAAAGTTGAATAGTTGCATTTTTTTCTAAAGTGTCAAGGTGCTGTACACCATTCAGGAAGGTATTAAGTACTTCTTATATTAATTTTGCTCTTTCTCTCAATAGAAGCTTAACTTTTGGTTGATCACTTAGCAGCCTTGCTAAAATACTCATTTGTAGTTATATGTGATAAAATGACTAAAATCTGACCTATGATATATAAAAATGGCATTTCTTGTAAGTTACCTGAAACATATTCAAATGCTTTTTTTCTTTCCTCTATTCTGTTGCTGGGAACATGGACCTATTGGCTGGATATCTATCTGCACACTGGAATATGAGAATGAGGACAACAGTTTAGGGATAGCAAAGAAGCAGGAAGGAGCTGGCATCTCTGATGACTATTCAGGTGAGGTGTAAGCTTAGGACTGTCTATTNAAGAAGCAGTTTGTGTGCTCAGCCCCCCCGGGACCAGTTGGCGCGAGGGGACCTGGAGTGCAGGTATTTGGCAAGTACAGTCTTTCTATGCCCCGAGTGGAGGTTTTCCCCCTCGAGCGGAGGTTTTTCTGTTTCGGACTCTCTCCTTTTCCCCTCTCACTCCCCTTAGAGGGTAGAGGGGGATCTCCTCCCACCCTGGAGTCTCTGATCCCGCCCCGATTTTATCTTCCCCAGTTCGCATTCACGTTAGAAGGCTCTCTCAGTGGATTCTGCGTCCTTTTTCTCCCAATCTCTCAGGTTTGTAAGGTTTCCAATGGCTTCAGATCTTTTCTGTGTGATGTATGGGCGCGAGTGCAAGTACAGAGCTCCTTACTTCTCCACCATCTTGCCCCCCTCCTAAAGTAGTCATTTTTTAATGTTAATTTATTTTTTGAGAGGAGAGGAGACAGAAGATCAGAAGTAGGCTGTGGGCTGACAGTAGAGAGCCTGACATGGAGCTCAAACCTAATAACTGTGGGATCCTGATCTGAGCCAAAATCAGATGCTTAACTGACTGAGCCACCCAGGTGCCCCAAGATTATTTTTTATGGTTAATATAAAAATAGAATTTCTTTGCAGTGGTTTTTATTCATTCATTTATTTAAGGAAAGTGCATGGGAGAAAGATATCTTCAGCTTCTATAAAGTAAGTTAATGAAATATATATATAATGAATCTTTACTTCTACCTGATATCAAAATTCAACTTGAGGTGAATTGAAGGCCTAAACAGGAAAGCGCATTATCAATTTTTAGGAGAAAACATAGGAAAATGCTTTTGTGACTTGAGAACAGACAAAGATTTCTTAGGACAAAGAAAGCAATAGCTATTAAAAAAAAAAAGTTGATTCAATTTATATGTTATCAAAAAGTTAAAACTAAACTTAGGCTCATCAAGAGTCATCACTATAAAAGGAAGAGTAAACAATCCACAGAGTTAGAAACAAATATTTGCTAAACAAATATCCCACAATGGAATGGTTTCTAGGATATGTAAGGCACTCTTGTAATTCAATAATAAAAAGAAATAAAAGCATGAATGAAGATTTGAATTGACACTTCACAAAGGAAAATAATGAATATTCATTAAGCATATAAAAGCTGTATAATACTTTTAGTCATCATAGAAATAAAAATTAAAACTATAATACTGTGCTCCTACCCATACACTAGAATGGCTAAAATTAACAACATGGACAAATCCCAGGATTTGGCAAGAATGTGGAGCAACCAGCACTCTTGTACATTTTTTTTAGTATGAATGTGAAAAGATACAGACATTTTCGCATTTACCCAAGAAAAACAAAGTCAGATATTCACAATTAGACTTGTACAAGAATGTTCTAGCAGTCTTGTTAATATTAGCTCTAAATTGGCTATTTGGAAACAAACTATTAGCTAGTGAATGGATGAACTAATTGTGGTATATGCATAAAATGAAATACTACTTAGCAATAAAAAGGAACAAATACAGATACAGGCAACAAAGTAGATGAATACTAACTATGTGTTTTCATATCATTGAGTTGAAAGATTCTTTATATATTTTAGATAGAAGTCCTTTGTGTTGTGAATACTTTGCATGCCAACATTTAGTATATCTTGGTAGTATGTTGTATACACTTAAAAGGAATGTGTTTTGTACAATCAGTGTGTGTATCATTCTGTAAATGTCAACTAAATCAAGCTGACAGTGCTTTTCAGGTTTTCTATTTTCTTACTGAATTTTATCTACTTTGATAATATTTTTGATAAAATTTTATCTACTTTGATAAAATTCAGTAAGAATATAAATACAATTTTTATTCAGTAAGAATAAAATAAAATTGCTCTGAGAGAAGGGCATTCATATAACTGACTATGACTACAAATTTTTCTTTCTCCCTTTGGATTTCTGAGTTTTGTTTCACATTTTCTGAAGCTCTCTTATTAGTTGTGTAAACATTGTTGTGTCTTAATAAACTGCTCCTTTTATCATTATGAAGTATTTCTTTTTGTCACTAGTATTACCCTTATTCTTACATTGTATTCTATCTAATACTGTTACAGTCCCATCAACTTCTTTTTCTTGCTGTTTGCATGTTATATATTTTTCGATCCTTTTAATTTTAATCTATTAGTACCTTTACATTCTAGGTGCATATTTTCCAGACAGTGCTATGGACTGAATTGTGTTCCCCCAAATTCATATGATGAATGTATTTGGAAATAGAGCTTTTAAAAGATGTACTAAATGAAGTTAAATGAGGTCACAAGGGTGGGACCCTAATCCAATAGGATAAATGTCCTTACAAGAAGAAGAAATAATAGAGATACTTGAGCACAGGGAAAAGACATGTGAAGTCACAGAAGGGGTGATTATCTACAGAAGAAGGAGAGAGGAGTCAGGTCTAAGAACTGTGGGAAAATAAATTTCTGTTGTTTCATCCTCCCCAGTCTGTGGTGTTTTGATTATGCAGCCCCTAGCTGATCAATAGAGTGAGCAATAGTTTGCTCTTGTTTTCTAATCTAATCTGTCAATTGATGGTTTTTACTTGGAGCATTGAGATTTTTTACATTTAATGTTAATTATTGGTTTGGTTTGAGTTTTGTCTACATCTTGATATTTATTTTTCATTTGTTTCTTCTGATTTATAAAGTTACTTATAGTTTCTTTGTTGCTATGGTAGCATTATTATTATATTGGATACTATAGATTAATATATAGTAGTATATAGTATTCCTATATAGTACTCTACTATTCTCAGCACACAATAAAAAATTACTATACATGAAAATAAATGGGAAAATGTGATCCATAGCAAAGAAATATTTGTCATCATCAAAAATAAAAGTCATGTGTTACTTTTAAATTATCACTTTTTTCATGGAAATAAAGAAAACTGTAGAAATCTACTACTAGCATTCAAGATTTTCTGACTAGGACGACATAATAAGGCAAAGCTGATCTCAGATACAAGTCAGAAATCTGTTTTTCTCATGTATTGCAGTCTATAATCTGGTGTAATATAGCATCAGACTCAGTTATATATGTAAGCCCACTTTCCAAATTGAATAAAAATTCAATGAAAGCTATCAATTGAAACATCATTCCTTAAATTAAAATAAATTTGGAGAGAGAGGCAAGATGACAGAGAAGTAGGGAGCTTGTACATTTCGCTCACCCCCATCTCTCAAACAGGGAAAGCCTAAAGCCATAGGACACTGAACTGCAGGAGTCTGGGAGGAAAAGAGACAGAGTTCACTAAGAAGACAACCTCATAGGGCTACCTTAAAAAACAAGCCAAAGTATACATGGTGGAGAGTCCCAAATACCACTACGAGTAGGGATATAAAATAACCAAAGTCTCAACAAGAGAAACCAAAAGACATCATTCAAAGAACACTTCCTGAAAACAGAGACCCTGGCCAGTCAAAGAGCCCTCTTTAATACAGCAGCACCCGCAGGGGCAGAGTGCATAATAAGCTTTTAAAATTAACAAGAGATAGAAAGCTAACCAAAATGATGAAGTGGAAGAACTCTCCTCCAAAGAAATTCCAGGAAGAAATGATGGCTAAAGAACTGCTCAAAACAGATACAAGCAACATAACTGAACAAGAATTTAGAACAATAGTCATAAAATTAATCGCTGGGCTTGAAAAAGGCATGGAAGACACCAGAGAAACTATTGCTACAAAGACTATGGAGCTTAAAAATAGTTGTGATGAATTTAAAATTGCTAAAAATGAGATGCATAATGAAATAGAGGCGTCCAATGCACGGGTTGAAGAGGCAGAAAGGAGAATAAGTGACTTAGAAGACACAATTATAGAAAAAGAGGAAGCTGAGAACTAGAGAGATAAACTGACCCAGGAACACTAAAGAAGAGTTCCAGAGCTGAGAGNATCGACAAAATCATGAATGAAAATGGATTTATTACAACCAATCCCTCAGAAATACAAGCAATTATCAGGGAACACTATGAAAAATTATATGCCAACAAATTGGACAACTTAGAAGAAATGGAGAAATTCCTAAACATAGACACTACCAAAATTCAAATGGGAAGAGATAGAAAATATGAATAGACCTAGTGAAGAAATAACTAGTGAAGAAATTGAATCAGTTATCAAAAATCTCCCAACAAATAAGTGCCCTGGGCCAGATGGCTTCCCTGGGGAATTCTACCAGACATTTAAATCAGAGTTAACACCCATTCTTCCCAAGCTATTCCAAAAAAATAGAAATGGAAGGAAAGCTATGGGACTCATTCTACGAAGCCAGCATCACTTTGATTTCCAAGCTAGACAGATACCCAGCAAAAAAAGAGATCTATAGGCCAATATCCTTGATGAATACGGATGGAAAAATCCTCAAGATACTTGCAAATCAAATTCAACAGCACATAAAAAGAATTATCCACCATGATCAAGTGGGACTCAGTCTGGGTTACATGGCTAGTTCAATATTTGCAAATCAATCAATGTGATACATCACATTAACAAAAGAAAAGATAAAAGCCATATGATCCTATCGATAGATGCAAAAAAAGCATTTGACAAAATACAGCATCCCTTCTTAATAAAGACCCTCAAGAAAGTCGAGATAGAAGAAACTTACTTAAACATCATAAAAGCCATTTTTGAGGAGCCCTCGGCTAACATCATCCTCAATGGAGAAAAACTGAGAGCTTCCCCTCCTGAGATCAGGAACACGACAGGGATGTCCACTCTCACCACTGTTGTTTAACATAGTGCTGGAAGTCCTAGCATCAGCAATCAGAAAACAAAAGGAAATAAAAGGCATCAGAATTGGCAAAAAGGAAGTCAAACTTTCACTTTTTGCAGACGACATGATCCTCTGCATAGGAAACTGACAGACTCCACCAGAGGCCTACTAGAACTGATCCATGATCAGCAAAGTCGCAGGCTACAAAATCAANGGAGGCATCACCATCCCAGACTTGAGCCTCTTCTACAACGCTGTAATCATCATGACAGTATGCATGAAAATAGACACATAGACTAATGGAATAGAATAGAGAACACAGAATTGGACCCACAAATGGATGGCCAGTTAATCTTTAATGAAGCAGAAGAGNTTACTACCCAAAGCAATCTACACATTCAGTGCAATCCCAATCAAAATTGCACTGGCATTCTCCTCAAAGCTAGAACAAACAATCCTAAAATTTGTAAGGAACCACAAAAGAATAGCCAAAGTAATATTGGAGAAGATAACCAAAAGGGGAGGCATCACCATCCCAGACTTGAGCCTCTTCTACAACGCTGTAATCATCATGACAGTATGCATGGAAATAGACACATAGACTAATGGAAAAGAATAGAGAACTCAGAATTGGACCCACAAATGGATGGCCAGTTAATCTTTAATGAAGCAGAAGAGTATCTAATGGTAAAAAGACAGCCTCTTCCACAGATGGTGCTGGGAAAACTAGACAGCAACATGCAGAAGAATGAAACTAGACCACTTTCTCACACCATACACAAAAATAAACTCAAAATGGATAAAGGACCTGAACGTGAGACAGGAAACCATCAAAACCCTAGAGGAGAAAGCAGGAAACAACCTCCTTGACCTCCACCGCAGCAATTTCTTACTTGACACATCTCCAAAGGCAGGGGAATCAAGAGCAAAAATGAACAATTGGGACCTCATCAAGATAAAAAGCTTCTGCACGGCAAAGGAAACAATCAATAAAATTAATGGGCAACTGATGGAATGGGAAAAGATAGTTGCCAATGACATATCGGATAAAGGGCTAGTATCCAAAATCTACAAGGAAATCACCAAACTCCACATCTGAAAAACTAATCCAGTGAAGAAATGGGCAGAAGACATGAACAGACACTTCTGCAAAGAGGACCTCCAGATGTCCAACAGACACATGAAATGTTGCTTGGCATCACTCATCATCAGGGAAACACAAATCAAAACCACATTGAGATACCACCTCACGCCGGTCAGAGTGGCTAAAATAAACAAATCAGGAGATTCTAGATGCTGGTGAGGATTTGGAGAAATGGGCACCCTCCTACACTGTTGGTGGGAATTATCAACAGAACTCCCCTATGACCCAGCAATAGCACTGCTAGGAATTTACCCAATGGATACAGGAGTGCTGATGCATAGAGTCACATGTATGACCCAATGTTCATAGCAACACTTTCAACAATAGCCATATCATGGAAAGAGCCTAATTGTCCATCAACTTACAAATAGATAAAGAAGATGTGGTTTATCTATATGATGGAATACTACATAGCAATGAGAAAGAATGAAATCTGGCCATTTGTGGTAACATGGATGGACCTTGAGGGTGCTAAGTTAAATAAGTCAGTCAGAGAAGGACAGCTACCATATGTTTGCACATACAGGTGGATTAGGAGGAAGTTAATGGAAGAGGGAGAAGAAGAGGAAAAATAGTTGGGGAGAGAAAGGGAGGCAAACCATGAGAGACTCTTGAATGCTGAGAACAAACTGAGGGGTGATGGGGGAGGGGAGAAGGGAAGGAGGGTGATGGGCATGGGAGAGGGCACTTGTTGGGATAAGCACTGGGTGTACATGGAAACCAGCTTGACAATAAACTATGAAAATAAAAATACACATTACTTTTTATTTTTATTTTATTTTTATTTTTTTACATTAAAAATGTATTAGTAATAAAACTAAAAGTTGGGTATATACATGAAACAGTATTTTTTTATGTTTAGTTTTTAAAAAATAGTTTATTGTCAAGTTGGTTTCCATTCTACAATACTTTTTAGTAGGAAAAAATAAACAAAAAAATAAATTACAATAAATTCTTTTTTTCTGTTTCTATCTTTTACTCTATTTTCAGATTTTTCCTTCAAAAATCTCTTAAGTATTTCAACTTAAAACCTTTGGAATAACTTCTGATTTTATCGAACTATATTCTTTTCTAACATTTTATAATGAAACAAATTTAATAGATTGTTAATTGTGGTAAATATATATAGCATAAAATTTACCATTTTAACCGTTTTAAGTGTATAGCTAAGTGGCATTAGCTACAAATTGTGCTTTATACATTAATTAAGTACTATTCAAAAATAAAAAATAAACATCTGTCAAAACATGGATGAATCTTAAAAATATTGTGCTAGTGATGTTAAATTTTTGATAAAAATTTTTTCTCTTAAGCCTTTAATATTACCATGTAATAATTTAAAAAAGGAAATCTTTGTTATACAAAATCCACTTTAATCCCATTTTATCTAAGAGAAATTCTTCAAAGAATCTTCTGTGTGTACAGTAGTTCCAGAGTTATTGCTATGTTTGCCTAATTTTATAACAGTTCCTTTATTTAAATGGGAATTTCAAAGGCCATGGGAGAAAAGACCATCTAGCTTCCATACTGCCTGACACTATTGTGTTCTAGCAATGTACTTTAAACATTATTTTTCCTTCAGAATTTCTAATTCCACATAGCAACACACTGTGACTTTAAAGGACTTAAAGTGTGTCAGGCCCTTTCAGAAGGGCTTTGTGGGCTTCTGATCTCAAAAAAGTAAATTAATACATTAGCTTTTAAACTACCATAGTCAGTGGGCACCTGGGTGGCTCAGTCGGTTAAGCGTCTGACTCTGCTGAGGTCATGATCTCATGGTTCATGTGTTCGAGCCCCACGTCTCTCTGCTCCCCTCCTGGTACTATTGTCTCTCTCTCCCTCTCTCTCTCAAAAATAAATAAAACATTTAAAAAATAAATAAAGTACCATAGTCAGGTGGTGTGATATGAATATTGAATTAAACTCAAGAAGTACAGACATTAAATTTTCAAGAGTGATTAATGATATGGGAAACTATAATATGATAAAAGCAGCATATAGTCTAGTGTCTTAGGGTAAGTTACTCAAATCTCTCCAATCATAATTTTTCTCATGAAAAGAATGTTTGGGAAAATTAAAAGTTAATATAGAGATATTTATCATCCTGTCTCTTTTACAACCGTGAAGAGTTCATAAGAAAGAAAATTTGCTGTAAAGTTTTTTTTTACATGATGGACACTGCACAGTGTCTAGATCCACCTACAAAACTATTCTTCTCTNCAGAAGCTCTAGAGCCATGCTAGGCTTGGGTATGATATTGGTTTAGCTGCTTATTTGTTGCAAATCCTTGGCAAATTTTTTAAATCTTAAATTTAAATTACTTATTCTTAAATTTGAGGTTATTTATATGTGAAATTAGGGTGATAATAGGACTTTCCTCATTGGACTGTATAAGAATCAAGTAGCACAGCNGGGGGGGATGGGCATGGAGGAGGGCACTAGTGGGGATGAGCACTGGGTGTTATGTGGAAACTAATTTGACAATAAACTATTTGTAAAAAAAAAAAAAAGAATCAAGTAAGTATGTACAAACACATAGAATAGTGAATGATACATGGTAAGCCTCGAGTAACTATTAAGTTTTAAAATAATAACTGCCCGATCATGCATCTTTATGAACCTTTAGTTCAGCAGCTTCTAAAATGTGTCCCAGTGATTCCTGCCATTCTTTATTCATACTCATGTGTAATCCTCTTCCCTTTAGTGTGGAGCTGATAATTAACAGAATATCGGTAAAGGGATGGAATGTTACTTCTGAGATGGAGTCATAAAGGATAGTGACTTCTGTCTTGCTTGTATTCTCTCTCTGACTCTTTTCACTTACTCGCTCTGAAAACTGCCGTATTGTGAGCTGCCAGCAGCCAGTGAGGAACTGAGGCCCGCAGTCCAACAGCCTGCCAGGAACTGAATCCTGCCACCAACCATGGAAGTGAGCTGGGAACAGGGCTCTTCCATATTCAAGTCTGGAGATGGTTGCAGTCCTCTGACACATTAATTGGATCCCCATGACAGAAACTGAGCTAGAGGACTCAGCTAAGTTGCACCTAGATTCCTGACCCTAGAAACTGTGACATAATGTTTGCTATTTTAATCCACTGAACTTGGATAATCTGTTATGCAGTAATACATGACTAACACTAAGACATATTTTGGTACTAGAAGTGAGGTGTCTTAGTAACATATACATAAAAAAACTTCAGAGCTTCTTTGGGACCAGGCAGTGGGAGGAGGCTGGAAAGATTTTGAGGAGCACGATAAAGGAAACCCAAGTTGCCTTGAACAAATGGCATTAGAAATATGGACCTTGAGGATGCTGCCTGGGAGGGATCAAAGAGATGTGAGAAACATGCCATTGGAAGCTGGAAGAATTCTTGTTAGGTATTGGCAGAAAAACTGTCATCTGCACTTATGTGGAAAGCAGAAAAAGTGTCCATGAACTTGGTAATGTAAGCTGAGGAAATTTCCAAGATGAGTGTAGAAGGTGCTAGGTTCTTTTTGCTGCTTATAATAAAATGCAACAGGGAAGAATGGTTAATCAGAAAAAAGACAGAAATGGATGGTTTTGAAAATTTCTCCTCCTCTCCAGAGAACAAAAAATGCTAAAATTAAGAAATGGGTTCTAAGTACTGTCAGGAAAAATGGTCTAGAGATAAAGCAAAGGAAGTAGCTGTAACATGTTCAGACTTCAGAAAAATGGAAGGACCAGTCATTAGTCAGTGCACAAAAGTCCACTTAAAGAGATTAAGCATGCATCTCATAGAACTTCTTCAACAGTGGGCCTCTGAGCAGCTTACCCTGTTGTCTCAAACTTTCAGCAGTAACCCAGGGCAGTGAAGAGCTTATCTAGATTTATGTGTGCAATATTGTCTAATGGTATGAACACCAGTGCATTTCACGGAAGTCCTACAAAGTTTTTGAGAATGCTGTATCCACATAAATGTTGCTGGCTTGGACTAAAAGGGGACAAAATGAAAAGAGGTAATTGGCTCTCCAAAATTCTACTGGTGGGAAGCAGGCTAAGAAAATTATTCAGCTACAAACAAGTGCTACTTTTCATGAAAAAGGAAGGATGACTCAAAGAGTGGAATATTAGCGGAGAGTATAGCTGAGAGGTATGGAGAATTATTCTTGGGCCTTGAAAGTTAATGGAGGAACATAGAATATCCAATCTTCCCCTATTGGATTTCAGAATTGTTATGGACAGTAACTACTTTGGTGTATCTCATTTCTCCCTTTTTTTTTTTTTTTTTAAGCAGAAAGTATCTATAGTGATTACCTTATGCCTGCACTATCATTGTATTTTGGGTGCCTATGAAGCAGATAACTATATCTCTAGTTTCACAGATCTACAGATTGAGAGGAACTGTACTCAAAGGAACTATATTTAAAGAGATACATCCAAACAACGTCATCCACATGTGGATCTTACTTGGATGAAAAGATTATGGATTTTGACACCAATACACACTGCTCAGGTAGCTGTTCTCTTTTATATTCTCCTTTACTGAACTACTTATTGAATATTTACTGTTTACAAATCTCTGAGTTACATTCAAGGTATTCAAAATTAAATAAGACATGGTTCCTTACTATAAGTCTGGTGGGTAAGGCAGAGACATAAACCCAAGTTACTATCATAGTGAAGTAAGTACTACATAATGATATGCCCAGCATGCACTGGGAGCAGAACAATAGCATCCAAATTAGGGAAGCCAGGGGATACCTGGCTGATGAGGGGATACCCGAGACAAGTCCTGAAGGACAAGTAGAAGCTATTTGTGTTGAACTGCATGAAATTTCCATTCTTGTAGTGCAGAAATGATTGATTATTGGTAATTTAATGTAGTCCAAACTGATAGGTAGGTGAAGGGTATTCTAAAAAGAGAACTGCCAGCTGAATATGATAAATTGAATAGAAATAGGTTTGTCTACACTTGGACTTTTTATCCTATGATATTGTTCCTGATTTGGTCTATTATTGTATAATAATCCATGATCATTAGCCAGCTTCCAATAATTCCATCCTTAGTATTATTATGAGGTGGCTGAAGGTGGATGAAATACTGATGATGGAGTCTCACAATTATTTTTCTTAAGACTCTGAGTCACAAAAGACTTTTTAAAGTGGTTTCATATAATTTTCATTGAATATTTAGACTCTTCACCGTGGTAAAAGCTTGGTTTGGCTTATGAACTGTAATGAACACACTGGGATTTGTTTTGTTTGTTCATTTGCTTTTGTGTTTTGCTTGGGAATAGTTAAAGGAAAATGAGTGGTTTCATTTTTTAAAAAATGAGGGTGGGTTGCAAAAAAAATGCAGGGAGCAAGAGGACATATATACAGCAAAAGGGATCCATAATAACAAAAAGATTGGGGACCACTGACCAAGAGGAAGAAAAACTGTAATTACCTTGGTTCTCTGGGGAGAAGGGATCC
The DNA here is from genome assembly GCF_008692635.1 of Crocuta crocuta. NCBI lineage: Eukaryota > Metazoa > Chordata > Mammalia > Carnivora > Hyaenidae > Crocuta > Crocuta crocuta. The sequence goes on along the minus strand of NW_027530998.1, from coordinate 339,068 downwards.
TCAGTACCTTGGGGGATGAACTTATAGTTTCAAGCCTGAAGAAGTTCTTTTTTTTTCTCACTTTTCTTTAAAATTTCAACTTGTTTGTTAGTGTGTTCAATTCCAGTATTGTGGTAGAAATGCTTGAAGAATTGTCAACATTTATTTAGCTCAAGCATTCCTGGCTGGCTGCCAGCCTGAACATGGAGGGTCCTAGTTCTGCCTGGTACCAGCCTCAGGCCACATGGGAAGTCACAGGAATAAGCAGCCTGGCTCAAGGAGGGGAAGGGAGCTGCCCAGGCCTGTTCTGGCCCCAGCCTGGCCTTACTCTAGTTATGCTGAGGCCTACCCTCTGACAGAGGCTGAAAGTCTTTAATTCACACTGAAATGACATTTAAGAAAATTTTTAAAAGGCAAAAACGGAAGAGCAAAGTACTGAGAGAAAAAGGCAGCTATATAACAAACGGACAAGTGGTAATTGATTTAGTGGACCAGGGAAAATAGAATCATCTTTGAAAGTGAAGGAAACACTGAAGAGGAATAATTCATTCCATAAAACTTCACATAATAGATGTGAAAAAAGACCCACATCATGATATTTTTGAACCCTAAGCCAAATAGGAGGTACCTAAACTTTTCAGATTTTAAAAAGAAAAGGAGCAGTGGGGCATCTGGGTGACTCAGTCTGTAAAGCATCTGACTTTGGCTCAGGTCATGATCTTATGGTTCATGAGTTTGAGCCCCATAACAGGCTCTCTGCTGTCAGTGCAGAGCCCCCTTCAGATACCCTGTTTCCCTCTCTATCTCAAAAATAAACATGAAAAAAAAAAAAAAAAGACAAGGAACAGAGATACACAAGTGATCAGTACATACAATCATATAAAATTTGTTCAAACTAATGCTGGAGGCTGGAAACTGGAAGAGCAATGTCTTTAAACTTATGAGAAAATAATTCTGACATATAATTTGATACTTATGCAATCAAACGTAAAGATTGGTATAACTAAGCCATTTTGATATCAATGTCTTAAAAAATTTCCCTTCCTTTTTAGAAAGCTATTGGAGGATATGCTCCAGCAAAAGGAGGGACTAGTAGAGAATTTTTGCATCCATGTTCATCAGGGATATTGGCCTGTAGTTCTCCTTTTTTGTGGGGTCTCTGTCTGGTTTGGGAATGAAGGTAATACTGACTTCATAGAATGAGTCCGGAAGTTTTCCTTCCATTTCTATTTTTTGGAACAGCTTGAGAAGGATAGATATTAACTCAGCTTTAATGTCTGGTAGAATTCCCCTGGGAAGCCATCTGGTCCAGGACTTTTTTTTTTTTTTTTTTTTTTTATGTTTTTAAAATTTATTTCTGAGAGAGAGAGAGAGGAGGATAGGGTCAGAGAGAGAGGGAGACACAGACAGGACTCTTATTTGTTGGGGGAGTTTTGATAACTGATTCGATTTCTTCACTAGTTATAGGTCTGTTCAAATTTTCTATTTCTTCCCGTTTGAGTTTTGGTAGTGTGTGGGTGTCTAGGAATTTGTCCATTTCTTCTAGCTTTTATAGTTTGTTGGCATATAGTTTTTCGGCATATAGTTTTTCATAGTATTCTCTGATAATTGCTTATATTTCTGAGGCATTGGTTGTGATAAATCCATTTTCATTCATGTTTTTATCTATTTGGGTCCTCTCTGTTTTCTTTTTGAGAAGTCTGGCTAGGGGTTTATCAATTTTGTTTATTTTTTCAAAAAATAGCTTTTAGTTTCATTGATCTGTTCTACTGTGTTTTTGGATTCAATATTATTTATTTCTCATCTAATCTTTATTATTTCTTTTCTTCTGCTGGCTTTGGGGTTTCTTTATTGTTCTATTTCTAGTTCCTTTAAGTGTGCTGTTAGATTTTGTATTTGCTATTTTTCTTATTTCTTGAGATAAGCCTGGATTGCAATGTCTTTTCCTGTTAGGACTCCCTTTGCTCCATTCCAAATGGTTTGGACTGTTGTGCTTTCATTTTCATTTGTTTCCATATATTTTTTAATTTCTTCTTTAATTACCTGGTTGGCCCATTCGTTCTTTAGTAGGATGATCTTTAACCTCATGCATTTGGAGGTTTTCCAAACATTTTCCTGTGGTTGATTTAAAGTTTCATAGCATTGTAATCTGAAAGTGTGCATGGTATGATCTTAATTCTTTTATATTTATTGATGGCTACTTTGTGACCCAGTATGTGATCTATCTTGGAGAATGTTCCATGTGCACTAGAGAAGAATGCATATTCTGCTGCTTTCAGTTGAAGAGTTATAAATATATCTGTCAAGTCAATCTGGTCCAGTGTATCATTTAGGGCCATTGTTTCTTTATTGATTTTCTGTCTAGATGATCTGTCCATTGCTGTAAGTGGAGTATTAAAGTCCGCTGCAATTATCACATTCTTACCAACAAGATTGCTCATTTTTGTGATTAATTGGGTTTTTTTTGTTTTTTTTTTAAATATTTTTATTTATTTCTAGGAGTGAGAGAGAGACAGCATGAGCAGGGGAGGGTCAGAGAGAGAGGGAGACACAGACTATGAAACAGGCTCCAGGCTCTGAGCTGGCAGTCAGCACAGAGCCCGACGCGGGGCTCGAACCCACGAACCGCGAGATCATGACCTAAGCGAAAGTCGGACGCTTAACCAACTAAGCCACCCAGGCGCCCCTGTGATTAATTGTTTTATATATTTGGATACTTACAAATTCGGTACATAAACACTTATAATTGTTAGCTTTCTTGATGAATAGACTCTGTAATTATGATATAATGTCCTTCTTCATCTCTTGTTACAGCCACTAGTTGGTCTGATATAAGTATGGCTACTCCAGCTTTCTTTTGACTTCCAATAGCATGATAGATAGTTCTCCATCCCCTCACTTTCAATCTGAAGGTGTCCTCAGGTCTAAAATGGGTCTTTTGTAGACAGCAAATAGATGGGTCTTGTTTTGTTTTGTTTTGTTTTAATCCATTCTGACACCCTATGTCTTTTGATTGGAGTATTGAACGCATTTACATTCAGTGTTATTATTGAAAGATATGGACGTAGAGTCATTGTGTTATCTGTAGGTTTCATGCTTGTAGTGATGTCTCTGGTCCTTTGTGGTCTTTGCAACCTTCTACTCAGAGTGCCCCTTAAGATCTCTATAAGGCTCATTTAGTGGTGATGAATTCCTTCAGTTTTTATTTGTCTGGGAAAACCTTTATCTCTCCTTCTATTCTGAAAGACAGACTTGCTGTATAAAGAATTCTTGGCTATATATTTTTCCTATTTAGCACATTGAGAGATTTCCTACTACTACTTTCTGGCCTGCCAAATTTCATTAGATAGGTCTGCTACTACACTTATGTGTCTACCCTTGTAGGTTAAGGCCTGTTTGTCCCTAGCTACTTTCAGAATTCTCTCTTTATCTGTGTAGTTTGCCAGTTTTACTATGATATGCCAATCAGAAGATTGATTCAANAAGTATGGCTACTCCAGCTTTCTTTTGACTTCCAATAGCATGATAGATAGTTCTCCATCCCCTCACTTTCAATCTGAAGGTGTCCTCAGGTCTAAAATGGGTCTTTTGTAGACAGCAAATAGATGGGTCTTGTTTTGTTTTGTTTTGTTTTAATCCATTCTGACACCCTATGTCTTTTGATTGGAGTATTGAACGCATTTACATTCAGTGTTATTATTGAAAGATATGGACGTAGAGTCATTGTGTTATCTGTAGGTTTCATGCTTGTAGTGATGTCTCTGGTCCTTTGTGGTCTTTGCAACCTTCTACTCAGAGTGCCCCTTAAGATCTCTATAAGGCTCATTTAGTGGTGATGAATTCCTTCAGTTTTTATTTGTCTGGGAAAACCTTTATCTCTCCTTCTATTCTGAAAGACAGACTTGCTGTATAAAGAATTCTTGGCTATATATTTTTCCTATTTAGCACATTGAGAGATTTCCTACTACTACTTTCTGGCCTGCCAAATTTCATTAGATAGGTCTGCTACTACACTTATGTGTCTACCCTTGTAGGTTAAGGCCTGTTTGTCCCTAGCTACTTTCAGAATTCTCTCTTTATCTGTGTAGTTTGCCAGTTTTACTATGATATGCCAATCAGAAGATTGATTCAAGTTACATCTGAAGGGAGTTCTCTGTGCCTCCTGGATTTCAATGTCTGTTTTTCTTCCCCTGATTGGGGAAGTTCTCAGCTATGATTTATTTAAGTACAGCTTTTGCCCCTTTTTCTCTCTTCTTCTTCTTATGGAACTCCTATGATACAGATATTGTTCCATTTCATTGAATCACTAAGTTCTCTAATTCTCCCCTCATGGTCCAAAAAATTTTTTATCTCTCTTTTTCTCAGCTTCATCTTTTCCCATAATTTTATCTTCTATTTCACTTAATCTCTCCTCTGCCTCTTCAATCCTCACTGTCACTACCTCTAGTTTATTTTGTACCTCATTTATAGCATTTTTAAATTCATCATGACNAATCATTTATTTTTGCTCTTGATTCCCTTGCTTTTGGGGATGTGCATCATGACTATTTTTTAGTTCCTTGGTCTCTGCAGCAATATATTCTCTGTTGTCTTCTATGCTTTTTTCAAGCCCAGCAATTAATCTTATGACTCTTATTTTAAATTTGTGTTCAGTTATATTGTTTGTATCTGTTTTGATCAATTCTTTATCTGTCATTTCTCCCTGGAGTTTCATTTGAGAATTCTTCTGTTTTTTCATCACTTTGACTAGTTTTCTGTCCCTTGTGTGTTTTAAAAGCTTGTTATGTGCCCTGCACCTGCAAATACAAGTATATTAAAGAGGGGTCATACACTGTCCAGAGCCTGGCCCTTCAGGAGGTGTTTTTTGGACAGTGTTTCTTGCTCTCTGTTGTTGTGACTATGGTTATTTTATTTCCCTACTTGTCATGATGTTTTGGGCCCTCCACCAGGTGTGTTTTCATTTTTTCATTGAAGTAGCCCTGGAAAGGAAAACAAACAAACAAACAAACAAAAAACCAAACAGAACACAAAGTCAAGCAAACACACAAACAAAACAAAACACCAGAAACACCAGCTACAAGTAAACAACAGGGTAGAGGCCATGTTGATGCAAGAGGACTTATCTCATATAAAGAGAAAAATGACAGAGGTGGGTAAAAAGAAAAGAAAAGAAAAATTAACCAGACAGAAAATTGTGCTGTGGGTGCAAATGAGGTGGTTTGTCCCACTCCGCCAACTCCCATGCCTCCCTGGCACTTGGCTGGGATTTAAACCCCTATGTCTTAAAGACTCCCGCTCCGTGGGTCCCAGTTCTGGGGAAGTGCCACTCCACCACCTCACAGTGCCTGCACATTTGTCTCACTCAGCGGACTCCTGCACTTCCCTGGCGCTCAGCTGGACTTAAACCCGTATGTCTTTGAAGTTCCCACTCCATCCACCCCGGTTTTGGGGAAATGCCGTTCCTTTGAGCAGGTATATACCTTATTCCCACAGCACTCCAGGGAAGGGAATGCTTTCTCCTGCTGTGGACTGTGCCTCTGAACTAGTTACCGAGACTGAGGCTGACTCCCCTCCTCCCTGGTTGTGTGAACAGGGCAGCCAACCCCCTACTGGAGAAGGCCCTGCAGTTAGGGATTGGATCTTTGTCCATTCTGGTCCCTGGTTTTTCTCTTATCCAGATTCAGTCATACGCTTCCCCAGCCTCTCTTCCTCTTCCCTTTGTCTCTCTGCAGAAGGGAATCCCTCTTCACCATTCATTTTATCTCTACCTGTTCACCATCATGCACCTCTGGCCTGTCAGGTTGTCCGGTGGGTCCCTGGAAGCATCAGTCTGTCACTTTGCCGCCCAGACTCTTGGAGTTCAAAGTCCTTTGGCCTCAACACTGCTTTGTTTGAGAGACGAGGGAACTTCGGACCACCCCTATTCTCTACCATGTTGGCCCCTCCTCAAGTCAGAATAGTATTAACAGAAAGTGATCAGCTAATCAAATGTCATAACTAAATAGGAGAATCAAGATACTGGAAATTGTGTGTATGTTTTAGCTAAGACCTTACCATATGTAGTTGGAAGTCAATAAATAATCAATAACATAAAAGTATAAAAATTAAGAATAATATAAGCATGCTATTTAGAAATATGGAGCTGAATAAGAAAAGATTTAATAAAAAGAGTAAATCTTAGGTGTTTCTGGGTAGTGAGAATCAGGGGTGAAAAACTTATATAAATCTTGTAGAACTGTTTCAATTTTCTAAGCCCAATACACTTTTTTTAATTTGAAAATAAAACAAAGATAATTGTAACCAGAAGATCAGTGTTTCATAAAATATTCTAACTCCTGCAGAGAGCTGTATCATGGCTGTAATAGAGACTGGATGCGGGAGAGTTACAGGAGATGACAGAGTGAGGAGACCCAGTTTATAGAGCCGTCTGCTGAGATTAGTACTTTGGCCTTAATCTTGGAAGATATGAAGCCTACCAAAATATCTTAAACTTGGTAATGGCATGGTCATGTTATTTTAGAAAGGTCAATAATGAAAGAAAAATGATTCTATTGCCCCCATGCTCCTGATAGACAATGTACAGTGCTTGGGAGAGGCGATTCCTTAGGATGTAGATATCTGTGTCCTCAGAAGGTGATTGTTTGGAGGTTGGCAGGGTGAATTAGTGCTTTGAAAAGCATCAACACTAAGTTCTCTTCTGTGGGTAGCTTACAAAAACTTTTTAAAGCTTGTAAAGTCAGTGCAAGGAGATTCTGCTCACTGGCTGCAAAGCCCTGAAACAGGTAGGATGTCACAATGGGAGCCAGAAGGAAGGGATTTATTAGGAGCAATGGTACATTCAAGGCAGTAGGTCCAAATATTAAAATGGGAAAATTGGCAAGAGTGATGTACAACTGATGTTTTTGTAATGACACTTAAAATATTTGTCTTCTACTATAATTCTGAACATGTAGAAATAAAAAGCAGGGTGAGAGGTAGAAGGCTGGTATGGAGACAGTACACAATTTGTGTTATCTCTCTCTATATATATACACACACATATTTCCAAGCAATATGCTTAAATTATGTTCTAAATCATAAACCTATAAAGAAATTAGAAAACATAAGCTAATAAACAAATAAATATGTACTTACTAATTGTAGTAGGTGTCATGTAGGAAATAAACAGGGACAAGGCCTATTTTGTGGCTCTATAATGTATTTTGTTGGTTTTTTTTTTTTAATTTTATTAAAAAATTTTTAGCTTGCTTATTTTTTAGACAGACAGAAAAAGCAGGGGAGGGGCATAAAGAGAGGGAGAGAGAGAATCCCAAGCAGGCTGTCAGAACAGAGCCCCATGCAGGGCTCAAACCCACAAACCATGAGATTGTGACCTGAGATGAAATCAAGAGCTGGACGTTTAGTTGACTGAGCCACCCAGGTGCCCCTAAATTCATTCTTGTAAGTAATCTCTACCCTCACAGGGGGCTTGAACTCATAACCCCAAGATAACACTCACATGTTCTACCAACTGAGCCAGTCAGGTGCCTTTACAATGTACTTGTTGCCTAGGAGACTTGCCATTCTTTTCCCAGCATTCAGAATGCTCCATCTCCACACAACAAACTTTCATGTCCCTATGGCTTTGCTCAAGTTCTTTCCTCTGCCTGAAAAGTAATTTTCCCTTATATTCACAAGTATAAACATTGCTTAGTCTTCAAAACTCAGCGGATTTTCCCTTGTCCAGCCAAGAGTCAAGCCCTCCTCTCTCAATCCTGTTGTCACAGCTCTTGTTGCATTTTCCATGCCATCCTAGTTCCTTCCCAGTGAGATGAGAGCACCTTAAGAGTGGGGACTGTGTTGGGGTGCCTGGGTTGCTCAATCAGTTAAGCGTCTGACTCTTGGTTTTGCTCGAGTCATGATCTCATGTTTTGTGGGTCTGAGCCCCATATTGGACTCTGTGCTGACAGTGCAGAGTCTGCTTGGGATTCTTTGCCTCCCTCTCTCTCTGTCTCTCTCTCTGCTCACTCTCTCTCTCTTAAAATAAGTAGATAAACTTAAAAAAAAAAGAGTAGGGACTGTGTTTTATTCATTTCTGTTTTATAGTTCTGCATGTAGGAGTTCAGTAATACTTGCTGAGATCTCCAAGGCCATCAAGTTCAAATCAGGAAACTATGACTTATACTCATAAATATGGTTTTCTCTGTCTCTCAACTCCCATGGAGGCTGCCCTCAGCTGCCTCAAATAGTTGATTCAGATTTGCTGCTGATACTTCCATGTGAAAAGATGGCAGAAAAGGTGGGTAGGGTGCCTTTAAATTCTTGAGCATAATGCCTTCAGAATCTTGGAAGAAACAGAGGTGCTGAAGTTTGATAGAAGTAGGGAAGGGTAGCTAAGGCTGCCTAGGCTGGCCTGTGCAAAACCCATCATTCCACTCTATTTTAAAACCACACATTACCATTATGTCAAACTGATTGATCTTCAATCCTCCTGGTTCCAGGAAATACCTCGAAAAGCCATGACTCATTATTGTACATCTGCAGTATTAGAAATACTCCATTCTCTAACAATATCATCATCTGAAACTCAGGAAAAGATTCCAAAGCTAAATCATTGTACTGAGGAAAATAGTACTGAAAGGGAAATTCTGGATCAATCTTAATTATATTAAGGCAGAATTTACTTACTCAGTGGTGTGGTTTTTAGAGGCCCCCACCCCAAGTCTCCCTACATCCTTGATCCATTCCTAAAATTTTATATTTTTATCTCATGATAATAAAAATTTTAGGGGCGCCTGGGTGGCTCAGTCGGTTAGGCGTCCGACTTTGGCTCAGGTCATGATCTCACAGTTAGTGAGTTCAATCCCCGTGTCGGGCTCTGTGCTGACAGCTCAGAGCCTGGAGCCTGCTTCAGATTCTGTGTCTCCCTCTCTCTCTGCCCTTCCCCTGCTCACACTGTCTCTCTCTCTCAGAAAAAATAAATAAATAAATAAAAATTTTAGTAATACCATTCGATATCTGGAAGATAGTTTTATACTTTATATTCTGTTAATTTGAACATTTTTTGAAGTGAAGTTGAACATTATTTTATAGAATATTTCATTTAGAGTACTTTATTTGGTTCAGAAGATGTTTCTTTTTTTTTTTAATAGTTTATTTTCAAGTTGGTTTCCATATAACACCCAGTGCTTATCCCAACAAGAGCCCTCCTCCATGCCCATCCCCTCCTTCCTTTCCCCACCATCCCCATCAGCCCTCAGTTTGTTCTTGGCATTCAAGAGTCTCTCATGGTTTGCCTCCTTCCCTCTCCCCAACTATTTTTCCCCTTCTTCTCCTCCATGATCCTCCGTTAAGTTCCTCCTAATTTTCCTATACGTGCAAACATATGGTATCTGTCCTTCTCTGCCTGACTTATTTCGCTCAGCATGACACCCTCAGGGTCCATCCATGTTGCCACACATGGCCAGATTTCATTCTTTCTCATTGCCATGTAATATTCCATTGTATAGATAAACCACATCTTCTTCATCCATTCGTCTGTTGATGGACATTTAGGCTCTTTCCATGATTTGGCTATTGTTGAAAGTGCTGCTATGAACACTGGGGTTCATGTGCTCCTATGCATCAGCACTCCTGTATCCATTGGGTAATTTCCTAGCAGTACTATTGCTGTGTCATAGGGGAGTTCTGNGCCACTCTGACCGGCGTGAGGTGGTATCTCAGTGTGGTTTTGATTTGTGTTTCCCTGATGATGAGTGATGCTGAGCAGCATTTCATGTGTCTGTTGGACATCTGGAGGTCCTCTTTGCAGAAGTGTCTGTTCATGTCTTCTGCCCATTTCTTCACTGGATTATTTGTTTTTCAGATGTGGACTTTGGTGATTTCCTTGTAGATTTTGGATACTAGCCCTTTATCTAATATGTCATTGGCAACTATCTTTTCCCATTCTGTCAGTTCCTATTAGTTTTGTGGATTGTTTCCTTTGCCGTGTAGAAGCTTTTTATCTTCATTAGGTCCCAACTGTTCATTTTTGCTCTTGATTCCCTTGCATTTGGGGATGTGTCGAGTAAGAAATTGCTGCGGTTGAGGTCAAGGAGGTTGTTTCCTGCTTTCTCTTTAGGGTTCTGATGGTTTCCTGTCGCACATTCAGGTCCTTTATCCATTTTGAGTTTATTTTTGTTTATGGTGAGAGAAAATGATCTAGTTTTATTCTTATGCATGTTGCTGTCCAGTTCTCCCAGCACCATCTGTTGAAGAGGCTGTCTTTTTTCCATGGGATACTCTTTCCTGCTTTGTCAAAGATTAGTTGGCCATATATTTGTGGGTCCAATTCTGAGTTCTCTATTTTATTCCATTGATGTATGTGTCTGTTTTTGTGCCAATACCATCCTGTGTTGATGGTGACAGCTTTGTAGTAGAGGCTCAAGTCTGGGATTTGTGATGTCTTCCATTTTGGTTTTCTTCTTCAATATTACTTTGACTATTCGGGGTCTTTTGTGGTTCCATACAAATTTTAGATATTTTGTTCTAGCTTTGAGGAGAATGCTGGTGCGATTTTTATTGGGACTGCATTGAATATGTAGATTGCTTTGGGTAGTATTGACATTTTAACAATATTTATTCTTCTGATCCATGAGCATGGAATGTTTTTCCATTTCTTTATGTCTTCTTCAATTTCCTTCATAAGTTTTCTATAGTTTTCATCATACAGATCTTTTACACCTTTGGTTAGGTTTATTAATAGGTATTTTATATTGTGTGTGTGTGTGCAATTGTGAATGGGGTCAGTTTCTTGATTTCTCTTTCTGTTGCTTCATTATTGGTGTATAAAAATGCAACTGATTTGTATATGTTGATTTTGTACCTTGCGGCTTTGCTGAATTCATGGATCAGCTTCTGGTGGAGANTCCTGCTTTGTCAAAGATTAGTTGGCCATATATTTGTGGGTCCAATTCTGAGTTCTCTATTTTATTCCATTGATGTATGTGTCTGTTTTTGTGCCAATACCATCCTGTGTTGATGGTGACAGCTTTGTAGTAGAGGCTCAAGTCTGGGATTTGTGATGTCTTCCATTTTGGTTTTCTTCTTCAATATTACTTTGACTATTCGGGGTCTTTTGTGGTTCCATACAAATTTTAGATATTTTGTTCTAGCTTTGAGGAGAATGCTGGTGCGATTTTTATTGGGACTGCATTGAATATGTAGATTGCTTTGGGTAGTATTGACATTTTAACAATATTTATTCTTCTGATCCATGAGCATGGAATGTTTTTCCATTTCTTTATGTCTTCTTCAATTTCCTTCATAAGTTTTCTATAGTTTTCATCATACAGATCTTTTACACCTTTGGTTAGGTTTATTAATAGGTATTTTATATTGTGTGTGTGTGTGCAATTGTGAATGGGGTCAGTTTCTTGATTTCTCTTTCTGTTGCTTCATTATTGGTGTATAAAAATGCAACTGATTTGTATATGTTGATTTTGTACCTTGCGGCTTTGCTGAATTCATGGATCAGCTTCTGGTGGAGACTGTAGGGTTTTCTATGTAGAGTATCATGTCGTCTGCGAAAAGTAAAAGTTTGACTTCTTTGCCAATTCTGATGCCTTTTATTTCCTTTTGTTTTCTGATTGCTAATGCTAGGACTTTTAGCACGATGTTAAACAACAGTGGTGAGAGTGGNTGATGTCTTCCATTTTGGTTTTCTTCTTCAATATTACTTTGACTATTCGGGGTCTTTTGTGGTTCCATACAAATTTTAGATATTTTGTTCTAGCTTTGAGGAGAATGCTGGTGCGATTTTTATTGGGACTGCATTGAATATGTAGATTGCTTTGGGTAGTATTGACATTTTAACAATATTTATTCTTCTGANCTTATTTGTTGGAAGATTTTTGATAACTGATTCGATTTCTTCACTAATTATGGTTCTGTTCAGATTTTCTATCGCTTCCTGTGTTANGTTTATATCTTTTCTTTTGTTAATGTGTTGTATCACATTGATTGATTTCCAAATATTAAACCAGCTGTGTAACCCAGACTGAGTCCCACTTGATCATGGTGGATAATTCTTTTTATGTGCTATTGCATTCGATTTGCAAGTATCTTGTTGAGGATTTTGCATCCATATTCATCAAGGATATTGGCCCATAGTTCTCTTTTTTTGCTGGGCCTCTGTTGGTTTGGGAATCAAAGTGTTGCTGGCTACATAAAATGAGTCCACAAATTTTCCCTCCATTTCTGTTTTTTGGAATAGCTTGAGAAGAATGGGTATTAACTGTGTTTTAAATGTCTGGTAGAATTTCCCAGGGAAGCCATCTGGCCCAGGGCTCTTATTTGTTGGAAGATTTTTGATAACTGATTCGATTTCTTCACTAATTATGGTTCTGTTCAGATTTTCTATCGCTTCCTGTGTTAATTTTGATAGTGAGTATGTGTTTAGGAATTTGTCCATTTCTTCTAAGTTGTCTAGTTTGCGCGCATATAATTTTTCATAGTATTCCCTGATGATGGCTTGTATTTCTGAGGGGTTGGTTGTAAGAAGTCCATTTTCATACATGATTTTGTCTATTTGGGTACTCTCTCTTCTTTTTGAGAAGCCTGGAGAGGTTTGTNTATTTCCTTTTGTTTTCTGATTGCTAATGCTAGGACTTTTAGCACGATGTTAAACAACAGTGGTGAGAGTGGACACCTCTCACTTGTGCTGTTCCTGATCTCAGGGGGAAAGTTCTGGTTTTCCCCACTGTGGATGATGTTAGCTGAGGGCTTCTCATAGATGGCTTTTATGGTGTTTAAGTAAGTTCCTTCTATCCCGACTTTCTTGAGGGTCTTTATTAAGAAGCGATGCTGTATTTTGTCAAATGCTTTTTCTGCATCTATTGACAGGATCATATGGTTTATATCTTTTCTTTTGTTAATGTGTTGTATCACATTGATTGATTTCCAAATATTAAACCAGCTGTGTAACCCAGACTGAGTCCCACTTGATCATGGTGGATAATTCTTTTTATGTGCTATTGCATTCGATTTGCAAGTATCTTGTTGAGGATTTTGCATCCATATTCATCAAGGATATTGGCCCATAGTTCTCTTTTTTTGCTGGGCCTCTGTTGGTTTGGGAATCAAAGTGTTGCTGGCTACATAAAATGAGTCCACAAATTTTCCCTCCATTTCTGTTTTTTGGAATAGCTTGAGAAGAATGGGTATTAACTGTGTTTTAAATGTCTGGTAGAATTTCCCAGGGAAGCCATCTGGCCCAGGGCTCTTATTTGTTGGAAGATTTTTGATAACTGATTCGATTTCTTCACTAATTATGGTTCTGTTCAGATTTTCTATCGCTTCCTGTGTTAATTTTGATAGTGAGTATGTGTTTAGGAATTTGTCCATTTCTTCTAAGTTGTCTAGTTTGCGCGCATATAATTTTTCATAGTATTCCCTGATGATGGCTTGTATTTCTGAGGGGTTGGTTGTAAGAAGTCCATTTTCATACATGATTTTGTCTATTTGGGTACTCTCTCTTCTTTTTGAGAAGCCTGGCTAGAGGTTTGTGAATTTTGTTTATTTTTTCAAAAAAACCAACTCTTGGTTTCATTGATCTGTTCAACTATTTTTTTAGATTCTATATTGTTTATTTCTGCCCTGATTTTTATTATTTCTCTTCTCCTACTGGGTTTGGGATGCTCTTGTTGCTCTTCCTCTAGTTCCTTTAGGTGCACTGTTAGATTTTTACTTGGGCTTTTTCTAATCTCTTGAAATAGGCCTAGAGTGCAATGTACTTTCTTCTTAGGACTGCCTTTGCCTCATCCCATAGAGTTTGGATTGTTGTATTTTCATTTTCACTTGTTTCCATATATTTTTTTAATTTCTTTTTCTAATTGCTNCAGCACCTTTCCCTCTCTCTTCCTCTTCTGGAATTCCTATGATATGGGTATTGTTCCCTTTGATTGTATCTCTCAGCTCTGGAACTCTTCTTTAGTGTTCCTGGGTCAGTTTATCTCTCTAGTTCTCAGCTTCCTCTTTTTCTATAATTGTGTCTTCTAAGTCACTTATTCTCCTTTCTGCCTCTTCAACCCGTGCATTGGACGCCTCTATTTCATTATGCATCTCATTTTTAGCAATTTTAAATTCATCACAACTATTTTTAAGCTCCATAGTCTTTGTAGCAATAGTTTCTCTGGTGTCTTCCATGCCTTTTTCAAGCCCAGCGATTAATTTTATGACTATTGTTCTAAATTCTTGTTCAGTTATGTTGCTTGTATCTGTTTTGAGCAGTTCTTTAGCCATCATTTCTTCCTGGAATTTCTTTGGAGGAGAGTTCTTCTGTTTCGTCATTTTGGCTAGCTTTCTATCTTTTGTTAATTTTAAAAGCTTATTATGCACTCTGCCCCTGCGGGTGCTGCTGTATTAAAGCGGGCTCTTTGACTGTCAAGGGCCTGTCCATTCAGGAAGTGTTCTTTGAATGATGTCTCTCGGTTTCTCTTGTTGAGACTTTGGTTATTTTATGTCCCTACTGGTAGTGGTATTTGGGACTCTCCACCATGTGTACTTTTGCTAGTTTCTTGAGGTAGCTGCACTCATGAGGTTGCCTTCCCAGTGTACTCTGTCTCTTTCTCTTCTGGGGCTCAGCTTTTTAGGTCCTAGTTGTAATCTGTGAAATGGAATACAAACAAAATTTTGTCATTTCTCTACCTTGAAATAATGGATGCATTCACTGTGGCGCCAGAAACATATAATTCATTCTGTATTGTCTTTAATATGTATTTTTTGAATTAAGCTTTCTTGGAAATTCTCTCTTGCTATTTTGTAATCAGTAGGCAATCAGTGGGCAAAGCGGAAATGATGGAGACACTTCAAAGACTAGATTCTCAATTAGATTAATTAATTAATTAGAGTTGTGTGTCTTCCTTTTTTGTTTTCTATCCCAACATTAGGATCATATGACAGAAAGACATTGAGAAGAAGATAACATAAACCACTCTGACCCTGTCTTTATTCTTTCATCTACTAGTGTATGACCTTAGCAAGACTGTTAACCAACCTGGATCTTACTCTTTCTTCATCTGGAAATTGGGGCAATTTGGTTAGATGACTTCTGTTCTTTGTTCTGACTCTGAGAGTCTGTGATTCCATATTCTTTTCTTTACCATACTTAAGATTAGACATTTCAAGTTTTTCTTTTTTAGAGAGAGACAAAAAAAGAGAAATAGGGAGAGTGACTCAGGGAGAGGGGAAGAGGGAGAGACAGAGAATCTTTTTTTTTTCTTTCATAGTTTATTGTCAAGTTGGATTCCATATAACACCCAGTGCTTATCCCAACAAGTGCCCTCCATGCCTATCACCCCCCTTCCCCATCCCCTACCGCCATCAGCCCTCAGTTTGCTCTCAGTATTCAAGAGTCTCTCATGGTTTGCCTCCCTCCCTCTCCCCAACTGTTTTTCCCCTTCCCCTCCCCCATGGTCCTCCGTTAATTTTCTCCTAATCCTCCTATAAGTGAAAGCATATGGTATGGAGACAGAGAATCTTAAGCAGGCTCTATGCTCAGCACAGACCAATGCAGGCTCGGAAACTATGAGTCTGATGCTTAACAGACTTAGGCACCCTGGAGCTCCTAGACATATTTCATTTTCTAATGAGAAAGGTTAATAAGGGGAAGAAGAAGCCACCTAGATGGCTCAGTCAGTTAAGTGCCTGACTTCAGCTCAGGTCATGATCTCATGGTTCCTTGAGTGTAAGGCCTGCATTGGGCTCCACACTGACAGTGCAGAGCCCACTTGTGATTCTCTTTAACTCACTCTTTCTACTCCTTCCCACCCCCCACATACTCTCTCTCTCTCAAAATAAATCGATAAACTTTAAAGAATTTAAAAAAAAAATAAGGGGAAGAAAACATTTCTCAGGATGGAGTCAGTCCAAAACAAAAAGCAATAGTGTGTTTGAAGTCACACATCCCTGATCACACTCTGGTGTGTTGACTTTCAATTTTCTTCCCCATATGGGGAAGGGCTCCAAAGGAAAAAAAATTTTTTAATGTTATCTTGAACAAACAATGCTAGCTGCTCATAGTGCTCATGTTGAAACTTAAAGGAAAAGTTCTGATTAGAGAGCTAGATTATCATTGTCTCAATAATACAGAACAATGCTGCATTATCATGCAACTTCCTTAATGGCAAAGAGAGGACTTCTGGGGTTTCTTTTCTTCTTCATAGGGAAACTAGAATCAGTACTCATTGGCAAACAGGAGTGAAATGTTAATGATTACTGCTGAACATGAACCAAGTATGTGGTGGTCAAATCTTAAGATTTATAGAGTAGCTTATTTTGTTTTGTCTCTCAAACAATAAACAAACAAATTAGAAATGTGTTTTTCCAGACAAGTCTGTAAGAGCATTTTGTTCTTGTTTTTAATAACCAGTTTACAGGGAACAGACACCACTTTTCACCAACAACATAAACACAAAGGCTGTAGAGTATAATTGCATTGAATGTTAATTTAAAAATCTCTTAGGCCTTCAAGTAATATTAATGACCCTCATGAAAAGTTAGTTATGCCACCTTCAAAGTGAGAAGGGATGTAATGAAGAGGGGATAGGAAACTTATGATTGGTTGTTTGATGTGGCCATGATGCCAGTCAAACTGCCATTCCAGGGTAAAGGCAAATGGAGTTTTGGATATGTAAGAGTTCATGAATTAAATGTTTCTAAGGGCCTTTCTTAAGAGATATGCTAGAGGAAAAACTTCAGCCAACCAAAAACCAGATGGAAAAAGGACAGATAATGCAATTTTTTTCTACTGTTCTGCTGCTAAAGGAAGTTTATAACTTCCTACTGTTCTGAGCTGCATTTAGACAGTATAAGAAGTCTACCTGCTGTCATACTGACAATGACAGTGATGGCGTCCATGCTGTCACAGTATCCCTGGTAGTTTATACTCGTGATAGTATGTCTATTTTGGGAGTTCAAGAAAATAATACTGTGCACAAAGTATCACAAAAGATGGAAAATTAGCCAATGTGATTCATGCAGTGTTCTATAGGACCCCCTAATCTGGGTGAATGTTTGAATGAAGTGACTACTAATATCCTTTTCACCAGTGATATTTGATGTTTTTATGGCTTTCTGACATGGCACAAATTATTCAAAACTTTAAACTGATTGTCACCACTTCTCAAAAAATTTTTTCCATGAACAATGAGGTTAATGCTGGCACAGTATCATTTTTCAAACAGAGGAGCTATCTCAAAAGGAAGAGACACACACTGACATTTTTCAACCAGCCAAGCCTCAGCCCATGAAATAGAATCATATTATAAAGGTTGACTGAGTCTTGGGACACTGTTAATTTGAGAATTTCAGGAAAAGTCTTTGGAAGCCTTTTCAATGGTTTGGGGTAACTTGAGGGTAAGTCTTTATGATTCACAACCTGAAAAGACCTTATAAACCATTTATTTGAATTCTACCATTTTACAGAAGAAATCAAGGAGAAGAGATTGAGAAGTCTTAACTATAAAGTCCTATTGGAAACAACCTGCTGAGCTATAGCCATATCAAATCCTTTGCCTCCTGCACCAAGGCTTGTTTCAAATCTCTGTTTTCCCCCAAGTTCCTGAGCATACCAACTTCCCCTTCACTCTCAACAAATGAATAGGCTTCTATCCCACAGAAAAAAATAGAAACTGTAAAACAATAATGTTCTTAATTTCTTGCTACCAGCTCTGAATGGCTACAGCCACTTTTTTCACCTTCCCTCCTGTGAAAGGCAAGAAGAGCCCCCCTATTGTCAAAGACTATGCTGTGTTACCATTTTCTCAGAGTTGCCTGGAACCATTAATTGCCTCCTAGGGATCTTGGTCAACTGATTATATTCTCACTGCTGTATTTCAATCTCTCTCTACTGGCTTTTCCACACTCAAGGAAACTTTAGCTTTAGCAGTTATTCGTTTTAGTAAAAAGAAAAAATAAAATTTAAGGTAAATATGTTTAGATTTGTTGATTCTGGTGGTGGTTGCAATGGAATTTATTATTTTAATCTGTACCTTTTATATCAACTTTTTTTTTCTTCAAAAAATGAAAAACTCTGTGAGCATGTTATGGGCTCAGTAAAGATCAGAGACTATAACTGCAAAATAATATCCATCCACAGGGTTTATATACACCCACTGCTTCCTATAATTTTCACACTGAAGAAAGTTTCGGGCCCTGCTGACTGAACTTGAAAAAAAAGGAAAAAGAAAGAGAAAAGTGAATTTGAGAGAGTGTTCTGTTTACATTTGAGTAGGGAACTTCCAAAACTCCACTTTGGCAGCTGTTAATGATTTAATTATAGGTGGTCCATAAAACTAGCTGGAAGTGATCATTTGGAATTTTAAAAACCTTTTCAGCAATGTTACTGAAAACATTATTAACTACTATAATAACATAAAGAGTGTTGAAGTTTATCCATTTATTGGATTCTCAAATACCTATTGGCAACTAGTAGGCAAGACAAAATCAATGAGATGATGGATCAATTTTTTATTTTCTGCAATTATATTATTCCTAATTTCATAAGGAAAATTTCAACTGTTCTAGAAAAAATATCTTATTTTGCCATTCCCAGATCCACAAAACCCTTCCTGTTTTTACCCATTCTTTCCTCCTTTCTTTCTGTTGAATGGAGAAACTGCTCTCCATTCCCATTCAAGGCCAGTCCCACCCCCCTGTGCCTGGGCCTTCCTCTCTCCACTCCTTTTTGGGAACTCTATTCCATGTCTTGTCTCTTTTCTCTCTCTTTAATCTTTGCCTCTCCATTGGGTCATCCCCATAGTATTTAAACTTATTTTCATTTTTCTCTCTTTAAAAAAAGAAACTTCTCCATTGATCTCACATTCATCTTGAGCAGACTTCTAATCTCTTCTCTTACCTTCACAACCAAACATCTTAAAGGGAATTTCTTTTTTTTTTTTAAATATTTTTATTTATTTATAGGAGAGAGAGAGACAGCGTGAGCAGAGGAGGGTCAGAGAGAGAGGGAGTCACAGACTGAAACAGGCTCCAGGCTCTGAGCTGGCAGTCAGCACAGAGCCCGACGCGGGGCTCGAACCCACGAACCGCGAGATCATGACCTAAGCGAAAGTCAGGACGCTTAACCGACTAAGCCACCCAGGCGCCCCTTAAAGGGAATTTCTTAAGGAAAAAAAAAAAAACAGTAAGTGTCTACTCTTGCTGTCCTCATTTCTTTAATCACCCTCATTCCTCAACCCAGTCCATCTGGCACTGCCACCAGACCATGCCCTACTGTTTTACTATTGATCTCAGAATCAAGACATTTAAGGGTGAGAAGAAAGCAACTTTATTCTCTGTTAACTTTGTCTCCTCAGGACTTAGATAAAATCTTGGGCAAATACCAAAAATTTTTTCTGGTTACTCTCCGTGATTAATATAGAATTTAGTTTTTAGGAGATTAAAATGTTTATATTAGATGGGGCTTGAAAATTTTTTTCTCTAATCCAAATTAAAGCTTCTCCCTAGCTCAGGCCTATCTTAAGTGAAAATCTTTAGTAAGGAAGCGGCATGAGTGGCTTTTGCTGTATCTTTCTTCTGAAACTTGTTCTCTACTTATAATGCCTTCTCTTCCTCCTCTAGGGTTGGTGCACAAAAATCCTTACCTGACTGGTAATTATAATCTGGCATTGTTGGTTATAGAAGGTATCTTCATCTTATGCATTTGAGAGGATAGAGTCTATATCTTAGTTTTATACATATACACATATACATACATATATATCAAAGCATACATACATACAACTCAAACACAGACACACACATAAACATAACATACACACAACACACACAGAGACACACCNAGAGGTTTTATATATATTTATATATATATACACATATAAATAGAAATATATTTATATTTATAAATATAAATTTATAAACATATAAATAAACATTTATATTTATAAATATAAATTTATAAATAAACATATAAATAAACATTTATATTTATAAATATAAATCTTTATAAATAGAAATATATTTATATGTGTATATATACACATATATACACATGTGTAAACATATACACATATAAAGAAATATATTTATATATTATATTTATCTATATATTAAATATATATTTGTATATTTATATTTATCTATATATTAAATATATATATATAGAGAGAGAGAGAGAGTGAATTTTACTTTAACAAAAATAATTTTACAAACAGTGTGATTAAAAAATGGGTAGAGGACTTGAATAGACATTTTTCCAAAGAAGACATACAGATCATCTGCAAACACATGAAAAGATGCTTGACACCACCACTAATAATCAGGGAAATGCAAATCAAAACCACAATGAGATATAGCCTCACACCTGTCAGAATGGCTAAAATAAAAAACACAAGAAACAGTAAGTGTTGGCAAGGATGTGGGGAAAAATGAAACTTCTTGCACTGTTGGTGAGAATGTAAGTTGATACAGCCACTGTGAGAACAGTATGGAGATCCTACAAAAACTTAAAAATGGAAATACCATATGATCTAATAATCCCACTATTGGGTATTTACCTAGGGAAAACAAAAACACTACCTTGAAAAGATACATTCACCCCTATGTTTATAGTAACATTATTTACAATAGCCAAGACATGGAAGCAACCTAAGTGCCCATCAATAGATAAACAGATAAAATGTATGTGTGTACACACACACACACACACACACACACACACACACACAGAGAAATATTATACCACCACGAAAAAGGATGAGATCGTGCCATTTGAGACATGACGGACATAGAAGGTATTAGGTGAAATCAGTCAGACTGATAAAGACAAATACCATATGATCACTCATAAGTAGAATCTAATAAAATGACTAAACAAAAAAAAAGCAGAATCAGAACTATAAATACAGAGAGCAAACTGATGGTTGCCAGAGGGGAGAGAGGCGGAGGGATGGGGTAAAGTGGATGAAGGAGAGAAAGAGATACAGGGCTCTAGTTATGGAATGAGTAAGTCACAGGAATAAAAAGCAGAGCATAAGGGGAGCGCCTGGGTGGCTTAGTCGGTTAAGCGTCCGACTTTCGCTTGGGTCATGATCTCGCGGTTCGTGGGTTCGAGCCCCGTGTTGGGCTCTGTGCTGACTGCCAGCTCAGAGCCTGGAGCCTGTTTCAGAGTCTGTGTCTCCCTCTCTCTCTGACCCTCCCCTGCTCACGCTGTCTCTCTCTCCCCTAGAAATAAATAAAAAAATATAAAAAAGAAAAAAAGCAGAGCATAAGGACCACAGTCAATATTATAATTGTGATATTATAGGATAGATGGTAGCTGTACTTGAGGTGAACATAGCACAATGTATATACACTTGTCAAATCCCTAAGTTGAACACCTTAAACTAATGTAATATTCTATGCCAACTATACTAAAAAAATTTTTTTGTAGAGTGATTTTCTGGTCTCATTCTATCTCTGTCACTTAAAGACCATCTATAGATGGGGCGCTCAATATCTTGCCCACTTCACAGGACTGCTTTAAAAGTTCCTTGAGTTAGTTAACTTAAATATAAATTAATAAGCTAAAATGGTTACATGAATCTTTGCTTAGTTGAAGTGTAATATTATTGTTATTATCACCAAAATGTATTTTCCAAGTATAAAGGATCTACAATCATCTTTGCCCTTTACCTTGGATCTCTGGGTGCAAGGAGGGAACGAAGTTTAAATGAGGATGATGGTGAAACTAATACTAATAATTCTTTCTTGAAACTGAGGCATCACTGCCTTGAGAGAAAGGTAATCATTTTGGCTTTGTGTAGAAGTTTTCTTAAGCCCCCAAGATGATAACCCCTGAATAAGGCCAGCCCTGCCTGCATACCACCATTATTCTAAGAGAGCTCTGGCAGTCAGCTAACTCTCCCCATCTCTGATCTCCATTTTCTCTTCAGGTTCAGCAGGTTGAAGATTGAACTTGCCACAGGTACACTGTGGTTGGGTAAGATACTCTATTTCGTTTCCAGGACCTGTTTTGGGAACAATAATGAACCAGGTCCATTGAGCCTATCATACGCAAGATAGCATGAGCTTTCAGGTCATTTTTACTGGGTGACCATGAGCAAGCCATGTAGCCTTGTAGCCATGTCGCCATGTAACAGAGATCATTCCCTTTTTGCCATTCCAGATCCATTCTCCATCTTTCTCTGCCCTGCTTACCTCCACCAAATACGGCAGAGCGCTACGTTTCCCTCCGGTATCTAAATGATTTAACCAATGGTAGAAACTGACAGAGGTCTAAGGGCAGGGAATTGGTCCCCACTCCAAGGCAGGGCCTGATTTTGGCAATGGGCCTCTTCCACAACTCCAGCTCCTGCTAGTTCCCTTGTTGTTCCTTTTTGCCGCCCCCCCCCCACAATTATATAAAGGAGACCAAAGGGATTCTTTATTAAACACTTTATTTAAATGCTTGAAGGAGGCCATTTTCTTTTTTCTGCCAGAACTCTACTTGATATAAACCGCTATAACCCTCACTTTTCTCATCTGTTGTCATATGGGTATAATGAACTCGTTTCATTGGGCAGGAGTGAGGATTAGTCAAGATAATATTTATAAAGGGGCGCCTGGGTGGCTTAGTCGGTTAAGCGTCCGACTTTCGCTTAGGTCATGATCTCGCGATTCGTGGGTTCGAGCCCCGCGTCGGGCTCTGTGCTGACTGCCAGCTCAGAGCCTGGAGCCTGTTTCAGTCTGTGACTCCTTCTCTCTCTGACCCTCCCCTGCTCACGCTGTCTTTCTCTCTCTCTCCTAGAAAAAAAAAAAAAAAAGATAATATTTATAAAGTGTTTAATATGCTGTAGGCACTTAATACTGTATTTAAAATTCAGTAAGTATACACTTAATATAAAGTACTTTACTGAGTACTAATACAAATGTATTGATATTACAAAGTATTAATACTGAATATTAATGCAAAGTACTTTACTGAATATTAACTCAGGAAATATTAGCTATTGTTATTATTATTATTACTGGTTTGGGCCACTGCTGACTGAGAATTAATTTCAAATGGCAATCAGCAGATTACAAAGTCCAAACTCCTGTATTTCTCAACATAAATAATCTTTACTTGCCTTGTCCTCCTCTGCTTTCTCAGCAGCCTTCCATGAACTGACTCTGTTTCTTTTGGTGTGTGTTTGACTCTCTCAATGCTTCCATTGGTTGAGACTTTTTTTTTCAGTCCCTAAAGCAGAAGAAGGCTATTCCACAATTTCTCTTTAAAGAAAATAAAAAACAACAGATAGTGACAGATTCAGGGGCTTGGGGGTAAAGTTGACAACTGCAAGGATTTGAAGTTTCAGCAGGATGAGTGAAAATTCTAAACACTGATCCTGACACTCCCTCCCAGAAGCCTTGAGTAAGTTATTTTATTCTTTCTAACACATTTCAAGGAGTGGGTAAAATGAATAGGGAATGATGGGGAAGATGGATTATGCTCAGAAGAGGAGGAATTAGTGGGATTAAGTATTAACTGTTTTTTACTCTCCCACTCAGGATATAAAAATTGTTTAAAAAAAAAAAACCAGCTCTGCAGAAATGGAGCATGCTCTTAAATACCAAACTGTCATAAAAATGATCAAATAGAGTAGAGTGGCATTGGTTCAACAGGCATTTTAAAGACACTAATAATAAGCAGACTCCAAGAGATCCCCAGGATTCCAATCAATCACCACTATGGCTGTGACTTTGTTTCCACTTAGACATATTGTAGTTTGAAACTAAATTTAAAAACTATCCATATGGCAGCGTTTTAGAAGCCTTCTCTGACTATCTCACTGAGATCAGAACTCATAACATTAATTTGGCCTCTCACAAAATAATCCTTCATGACAACGGAAGGATTGTCATATCCTTTATGACAATAACAATTCTTTGTAACAACATAATCCTTCGTTAACACCTCCATGACAACTTTTGAATTTATGTAATGTTACTGGATTTTTCAGGTAAATTTAGATTCATTTATTTATCCTAAAAATACTTTTTTGAGGAAAGGGCAATGTGCCACATGTTTCTCATTCTTTGACTCCTCTTGACAACCCCATGGAATAGGTATTATTACCCCATTTTATAAGGAATGAAATGGTGACTTACAGAGTTTAAGTAACATAGCTACAGTCATAGAGTTGTTGAGTGGGAAAGCTGGCATCTGAGATCCAGTTTTTTGGGGGAAGCAAAGTGACCCCCAAACCTATGACATTCTGCCACATCAAACATGAGCAAGACAGTTACTTTCCTCAAGAGCTTTGTCTGCCCTTCAACTCGGGAACCAAGTGAAAATACTTGTAGGTTTGTAAATATGGTCATGATGGGTCTTTCCCTGCAGCAACCCTATCACACCCACCCATACTATCTTCCAGTGCTATCTCATATACTCCACACCAAAAATATATTATCACAAGGAATCATTAGATGTTTTTCCTTTTCATGGCCTCAAACTATACTACTTTATTCTAAGAGTCTTTTTGGGTCCATTTCTATTATTACGCACAAACGTAATTTAGTCTTTCCCCCCATCAATAGAAATAACCTATATGTCTCCATATGACCTCTGTTGCCAATGGTGGCAATGTTCCTCTTGTAATGTCTACACTGGTAGCAGTCCACTTTTAGGCTAATGACTTCTGAGAAGTTCTACCTGATGGTGTTCTCTAGTTGCAGGAGTTTCCTCAGCCTATATACAGAGCAGGAAGAAAGTGCCAAAGTGTAGACCCCCGGAATAATCCCAATGAAGTGTAGGGATTGGTGGATAAATACTCTGAACCCCTTATTTCTCAATGGAAAAATTCTGAGACATGTTTAACATAGTCTCTGAAGGGGACCCTCAGGAGACTGAACCCTAGTTGTCTATAGTAGTAATGTGCTGTCAGTGCAACTTCCTTCCCTGTTTATTGCAGGTTGGGATCTCCAGGAAACTGACTCAGAAGATTAGCGTCAAAGAGATTTACTAGGAAGTGCTCTCAGGATTAATCAGTGTAAAGAGAAGGAAAGGAGGGAGGGTAGGTTGGACCAAGAGAGAAATTGAACAGTAATGTAATTATATAAAAAGCATCAACTGACCCCACAGGGGGATCTGAAGCTGGGATGGCTCATCATAGTTATCTGAGCTGGGACAAGGGGCTAGGCTGTAATATCCTTGCACTGATAAGTTATTGTCAAATTCAGTCTGTCTTTGGGAAAAGGGGGCAATTTCATGAGGTAGATCTCTTCCTACACTGAAGGCAATAATTGGAGATGGCTAAGGGCAAAGTACATCAGGGGGTGCAAGGTTCAGCAGCACTCCTAGCACCTCCTTTAGGCGTGGAAAGGGATCTGAGCAGTGCATCACAGCATTCACTATACCTACCCTAGGGACTGTCCCCTTATAAGTTAGTGGCTTGCTCTGCCCTTGCTCCACTCATAGTCACTCTAAGTTATAGAGCAGCTCTTCTAGGATGCTGATGGACCTCTCTTCCTGGGGTAAACTTATCAGAGGAAAGTTATAGGGTTGAACCACAGCCCCTATAGTGCTAGTATCAAGGCCTTGAATGATGCCCATTATCTCTCTCCTCTCCTCTCCATTGTGGTTTATCTTATTATTGAGGGCTCTTAGCCTGGTTGCCATTCAGTTCTCAAGCTATGGCTATTGCAGTTGCTCATTTATAGGCAAAATTGGGCAAGGAAATACCAAGAAATGTCTAAGTAAATTGCTTGAGTGTGAAACATATTCCTAATATGCCTCTTTGCACATGTAAAGGAACTC
This sequence comes from Crocuta crocuta, assembly GCF_008692635.1. Taxonomy (NCBI): domain Eukaryota; kingdom Metazoa; phylum Chordata; class Mammalia; order Carnivora; family Hyaenidae; genus Crocuta; species Crocuta crocuta. Next base: position 313,336 of record NW_027530998.1, on the reverse strand, counting down.
TGACTTCTCTGACTCCCTTCACCCCTACCTCCCCAAAATAATGACTCTTCTTGATTGCTTGTCCTTTGAAATGAGTATTTCAAAGTTTCCAGAAGTTGTCATAGCTTAAATCTAATTCCATTCCTGCTTTATTCCCAGGTAGAAACATTTTTCTTTTGGGAGACCATTGTATCTAAACACACAGGGCACAGAGATGCAAGGATGGGAAACAAAACATCCCTCAGAGGGTCACAGGGAAGTAGCACCCTGCCTACTCCTACCCTTTGGTTTCTAGAACCAGATATACTTTTCATGCTGGAGACACAGCACCATATAGTGGTGATATATTTAGATCATATACTGAATCCTTGAGTGTACCTCATTCTTAGAGTCTGTTGTCTCTGAGTGCCCTCAAAGGCCTTTTATCACTGTACTAGGCTAGCAGCATCTATGTTGCATGATATGGGATGGTACTAATAGATCCAGAGGTCATGCATTCAATGCCACATCTTCTTTTTTGTAAAGGGGGCTCCTTGTTCTGATGCAATGTTATGTGGATCAAACACTCTATAATTCCTTGTTAGTGGTGCTGGCTAAGACCTCATGACCAGTAAAGGAGAAGCCTCACAAAATAAGTGTTGATTCCAGCCAAAATGAATTTCTGCCTCTTCTAGGATAGAAAGTGTCAAATGTTGTTAACTTTGGCACCATGCGGCTTCTCAAGGGATGGTATCAGGAGTTCAAGATTGGTTTTTGTTGCTGTTGGGATAGTCATTTGGTAGCAGCGATATTTAGATCAGCATTGTTGAATGGGAGGCCATGCCATTGATACCATGGAGATTATGCCAGTTCCTTCATGTACTCACCATTCTAGCACTCAGGTGGCCAGTGACAGAAGATGGCTGATATCATCTGACTAATCATTCTATGAACTTGGTTGTTTAGTGCCTCTCCTGTAGTGGATGTGCTTTGATGGGTATTGACATGTGATGCTGAGGTCTTCACTGTCTGTGCTCACTCTCATAGATCCACATGCTCCAAACTCAGACCTTCATGTTTCCTTTCTTCTACTTTTCTCCTTCCCGCGCTCTGACCAACTGTGAAACCAGTCATCATGAGTCCATGTCATAGTTTAGGCTGCTATAATAAAATGCCATAGCTTTGGTGGCTTAAACAACAAATATCTATTTCACTCAGTTCTAGAGGCTAGGAAATCCAAGATCAAGGTGCCAGAAGATTTATTGTCTGGTGAAGGCCCTCTGCCTGGTTTACAGATGTCTGTCTTGTAATATGGCCTTTCTTGATGTGTGCATGTAGAGGGGAATGGATGGGAAGGAGGGAGAGAGAGAGAGAGACCTTGTGTCTCTTCCTCCTTTTATAAGGGCATTCATCCCATCAAGAGGTCAAGAGGGCCCCACCCTAATGACCGTTTTGTGCTGGTCTCAGCCTATTGATAACCCTATTGGTAATCAATGTTATGGCTGCTCCAGCTCTTGTGGTTCTTATTGGGATTGCAAGACATCCTTCAGTAATTTGAAAAAATAAAGGGTTATTACGGGACTTGGAAACTACACAGCACACCTATGCAGTGAGATTGCAGGGAGAGAGAGAGAGAGAGAGTTGGTGTTTGCAGGGGCTTGGTATTGAAGTTGAGGGTGGGGGACCTAGGGTTTCTTGAGCTCACTCCTTTTTGGTCAATTTTAAGCAAAGAGTAGGAATTTAAAGCCTGGAAAGAGGAAGAACAAAGCCTGGTCTTTATCTAACAGTGTATTTATTGGGGATAATCAATCTTGAAAGGAATTCCTGGCCATCTAAACTTAAATCAGGCACTTGCAGTCCAAAAAGCAAAAAAACCCACAAAACAATTGTCAAGGTTTAAATGACAATGGCCAAATCTATTGTTTAGTACTTCCCAAAGGCCCATCTCCAAATATCATCACATTGGAGACTAGGGTCTCACCGTATTAATTGGGGATGGACATAATCAGTCTATATATATTCTAACTTTGGGCTACTTTTCTTTCCACACAAAGTGAGTGATCAAGGGCACCATTCAAAACTCAGTTCATGGGGACATTAGGAAGATTTCCCCTTATTCCTGTCTTTCAAGTCTACCTATGGATGGAGCTTTAGTGCAGCCCCTCTCAATTTTCGGCATATTGAGTTGACATATGTATGAATCAACTTCAGCTTTTATCCTCCTCTATAAACCGTTTATAAGGAATCTTCCCCAACACATACATAAATACCTAGATGAGGCGACAGGTGTGAGTTAAGGGAGAGGTACTGGTGCAATAGCAGTGGATAACAAGGGGGCTGAGACACCTGATCACGTAGCTCCTTTTTTCCCTCCAAGCTGTGCTCATGCCTGGTTTTGGATCCATCTTACAATGGATTTCTTCTGGGCTCCCTTGACCTTACAACCTATGTGTCTGACAAAACCTAACTCTGGCCACATGGTTACTTGTTTTACTCCATTGATAACAGGGCTCCAATGCATTTCAGGAAATTTTTTTTTCAAAAAGTATATAATTTTCCACTTCAGATAGCATGGCCTTGCTCCTGAACTTACCTAACGGTCTACATTATGATCACCTATTAAAGTTTGCCATAAACTCCATAAGGTATCTTTTCCCACTACAGATACCTTTAATACCATAAGCTCTGCTGGGTCATATGTTTTGCAGTGGGGGCCTGTTGTTGAATGTATTCATGCTTAGCTGACATCCATTCATTCAGCTAATATATTGGCTGGAGTGGTGTTCTCAGATATGGAATATTCTCCCTCCAGAAGCCTTAGAAGCCCATTTAGAAGCATTGCACTTCCTTCTTCATGGTGGGAAGTGCATGATGCAATAATTTATCCTTTACTTGGGAGAAGAACTGTTGGCATGCCCCAGACCACTGGATCACTAAACATTTTATTGGTAAGGTTGATTCCTAAATCTCCATGTTTTGTCTTACCCTTTATGGAGCACATATGTCTTAGTAAGGTTTTTTTTTAACATACTTGCCATTTGTCACTCATCTAGTCAGATTAGTGTGATGTCATTAGTATAGTGGGCCAGGGCAAAGTTCTAGGGAAATGTTGGAGTATATTATGACAGAGGATGGAAAATTAAACCTAGTATTGAGGCTACTTTATAAATATAGTATTTATAGTATGCTATAGTCTGTTCCAAGTGAATACTGTTTTTGAATCTCCTTCTGATGGGAATGGAAAAGAAACTATTCACCAGATTAATGACTGTATACCATGTGGCTGAGGCCTTGTTAATCTGCTGTCAGAGATACCACATCTGGCCCACTGCACAATTAGTGTAAATATTTGAGTAAACTTGCAGAAGTTATTTTCAGGATCCATCTGGCTTCTGTATAGGCCAGCTCGGTGATGGAATGAAGATATGATGGGGACTATAACTCCTGCATCCTTTAGATCTTTAAGATTGGTAGTAATCTTGCTTCCAATTCTGTGTCTCCCTCTCTCTGCCCTTCCACTGCTCATGCTCTGTCCTTCAAAAAATAAGCATTAAAAAAAAGAGTGGTACTAATCTTTGACATTTTCCCCATGATGCTGTACTTTTTGATTTACTGTATTGCTGGATTGTATTAGGTGGGGGTAGTGGGGGGAATTTCCACTTGATCTTTCATGCTATAATAGCTCCTATACCACAGGCCAAGGAACCAATGTGGGGATTTTGCCAACTTCCAAGCATGTCTGTTTCAATTATATATTTAGTAATTGGGAAAATAACTACTGGTTATTTCTATCTACTGGTAGGTCTGTAGAACTCAGTGAACTCTCTGAACTGGGTCTGAGCTGTGATGGTGTTTCACATGCCTTGGTATCAGTGCTACTCCTGGTACCTAAGAGTTCCCCAAATATGTGGGTGTTGTTCTTCCTCCTCCATACAGTTTTCTTAGTAAATGGTCTGTTTGGAGTCATCTTGGGAAAATCATTTCCATATGCACATCTTGTGATATTGCTGTGTCTTGTCTCCTAGGGAACTGACCTTCTTCAGCCAGCAGTTCATAGGGCAAAAATGGGCTCAGATCCAAAACTGGACAAGAGAGTATAACTCTTTATTGTGACATCTGACCTTAGCCCCCTGTCTGTCCACCTTGATTTTTTTTTTTTTGTAATATAGGTTGAACAATACCATTGCTGGCAGCCCATCTATCGTGCCCACATAAATGGCATGTTCTAGTAACTATTTCCTTAGCTCCTATAATTCAGCCCTGAGGGTACATTGTCCTTGCTGCACAGTATAACTATGCCCTCCTTGTTTCTGGTGGTTAAGTGCTTGCTACCACTTCACTTCTATTATTTCTGAAAGCTTTCAACCCTATTTATTTATTTATTTATTTTATCAGGGAGCCTAGTTCTGTCTCAGCCTCTGTTACAGGTGCCCTGACCTATAGTGCAGAGAATCTCAGGGATGCTAGAGATTTCAGCTGCATCTTTACTTCTTCTTCTCAGCAATATCCTTTACTATTTTAGTAAACCAAATACCCTCCAGCTCTCCCACCACACATAACTATCAGGTGGGTTTTCCTGTATTATAGTATATCCAGTCTAGCATGGTCACCTTTCCAAAACATTTGATCCCTTCTTGCACTGTCTGCTACAGCTTATTTAGCAGTTCTGCTTCATTTAGGAACTAGAGAAAGTGACAGCCCACACTCAAAACCATCCAGGAATGTGTCTGCTTGGGGTCTTTGCCATGGTGTTAAATACTTTATCTCAATAAAGCGTTCCCATATAGATAAACTCTGCCTTATTCCACTTTATGTCCTGTCAGCCCCTTGATTTGGCACTCTCAGAATTTGCTTTCATATATGCTCTCAAGTCTTAATGGCACATGTTAACTAGGTCCTACAGGCCCTCCAGGGTATAGACTCTTTCTCCTTTAGCAAGCCTCACATTTGTGTTGTGATCTACTCTACCTATTGATCTGGTACGAGAAGCAGAGATGGGGCAGAGATCACGGAGGCACACATTATCTTGCAAGGCCAGGAGAATGTGCTGATTCCAACAGTGCTGTCCATCGCTACAGGTTCAAGACCTCAGTGGATTTTGCGGATTTAATGTTTCAAGCACATCAGCTCTAAAGTTCTCATCTCAATTTTTAGGATCCTGTTATTGTAGGCTCCATGTTGCTAGGTTGAGAGTTCAACTTTCTCTGGAGTTCTGCTGTTATGAGTAAGTGCTGGACTGGATCTTCAGATTTCCCTGCTGTTTGCCAGCAGGGGAGGAGAATCTCTTAATGTGCTCCAAAGAGGCCTTCTGGTGTTCTTATCTTGACTTTAATTGCTGGTAATAATTTTGTGCCTTCTGTAAACTTTTTCCAAATCATCTAATGCTTCTAGCAATACGCATCCAATTCCATTTATCTTAGAGCGAGGAATCACCCTGTATTTCTTAAGTGCCTGGTATATTGCACTTCCTAGTACATGTTCTTTAACCATTTTGCCAGCTGTTGATGACCGGAAGTATTCACAGTTCCACTCTGCAGGAACTGGTGGGCTCCCTGCATGACCAGTAATGTGATTTTCATTGACAGCTGGCTGATACATGATACAGCTCTAGAATCCCTTTTTTAGCCTCAGCTTCTAACAACTTCTGGCACCTACCTTTGCAGGTCAGGCTCCCTGGCTAAGTATACTGATAGGGAAGTTAGTAAGCAGAACATTTATTTGGGATTGTTTTGGGATTTACACCTACATGGGAAGAGAAATGAGCAGGATTAGCAGAGGGAGAAGTTGAATGGGAGGCAGTTGCAGCAAAGGTGTCAGTGACCCCATAGGAAATTCTGAAGCTGGGATGACCATTCAGATTTGTTGGGAGCTGGAGAAGTAGGGGTGGTACATAGACTCTTTTGCATCAACCAGTCCTTGGTTAGAGGCTGCTCCCAGGAAGGGAGCAAGACAATGGTTAAAGGCAATTCTCAGATGCTGCCTGCTGCATACCCAACAGCTGGAGGAATAAATGCTTCAGTCCTGAAGGTGGATCTGGTGGCCCAGCACAGCCTCCACACTGTATCACTTCCCCAGTCCTAACCACGCTGCCTGGGTCACTGCTAGAATAAAATACTTTCACCCAAATCCTTGATCATGCTTAGTTTCTGGTGAACTCTTGAACTAAAATGACCTTTCATGAGTATATTTTACAGATCATGATTCACAATCCCACTTTCTTCATCTCTAATGTGAGGGTGTTTGACTAGATGATTATTAAGATATCTCCCACCTTCCTTTCAAATTTATTTTGGTTTTTGCTTTTTCTAGAGAAAGAGAGAAAGCATGAGCAGAGGAAAAGAGCAGAGGGAGAGAGGGAATCTTTTTTTTTTTTTTTTTTTTGAGAGTGAGAATCTTAAGCAGGCTCTGTGCTCAGTGCAGATCCCAACTTAGGGCTCAATCCCACAACCCTGGGATCATGACTTGAGTTGAAGTCAAGAGTCGGCAGCTCAACCTATTGAGCCACCAAGGCATGCCTACCATCTCCTTTTCTGTTCAAGCTCATATCACAACATAAACTCCTTCCTCCCTTTGCTCCTGGGCTCTGTGCCTAATGGCAGAAAGCTAGGGTAGGAATGTCTGTAAAGTTTGGCTTTGAGGCTTCATTTCTTTCTGAGATCACTCATTCTGTTAAAGCAGAGACATGGCAAAGAACTGTCCCCCTCACCACTTCCCCCTTCTTGCAGAGTTCAAGGGGTTAAAAACAGTGCTGGAAACTTCTCATAGATGGCTTTGATGATGTTTAAGTAGGTTCCTTCTATCCCAACTTTCTCTAGAGTCTTTATTAAGAAGGGATGCTGTATTTTGTCAAATGCTTTTTCTGCATCTATTGACAGGATCATATGATTTTTATCTTTTCTTTTATTGATATGATGTATCACATTGATTGTTTTGCGAATGTTGAACCAGCCCTGTAACCCAGGAATGAATCCCACTTGATCTTGGTGGATGATTCTTTTGATATGCTGCTGGATTCGATTTGCAAGGATCTTGTTGAGGATTTTTGCATCCGTATTCATCAAGGATATTGGCCTGTAGTTCTCTTTTTTTGCTGGATCTCTGTCTGGCTTGGGAGGAACTTGACGGAGGAACAAGGGGGAGAAGAAGGGCGGAAATGGTGGGGGAAAGGGAGAGAAGCAAACCATGAGAGACTCTTGAATGCTGACAAAAACTGAGGACTGATGGATGTGGGGGGAGGGGGGGATGGGCATGGAGGAGGACACTTGTGGGGATGAGCACTGAGTGTTATGTGGAAACTAATTTGACAATAAACTATTAAAAAAAAAAACAGTGCTGGAGAGTCTTCTCTGTTCTACTGAGGTCAGTGGTTCTTGGGATAGAGGTGACATATAGGTGGGATGTTGGTGACAAATAGGCTCCCACAAATTTCTAATGATTAGTGGTAGTTAGTGGCTTGGGGCTAGAGATGAGAAGCATCTCCTAATGTGTAGCAAGTACTCACCCCAGGAATAAGAATGCTAACAATGCTCCTGTTGAGAAACAGAGGAAAATAATCTGTACGTCTTTACCTTCTACCTTCTGTAAAGGAAAAGCATCTCAGATACGTATAATCAGCTGATAGGGAGGGCGTAGAGAGAAGGTGGCAGAGATGATTCACCTTATGGATTTCTATACACCTAGACTCATGTTTGATTTATTCATATTCAGTTCAGCATGAAGACATGGCTCTGGAATTCTCCCCATAAACTTTCTCCATTCTGTAAGGTTGTGCACAGCTATGAGTTAGAATGCAGCAAGCTGGGTTTCTTCCAAAACATTTTAAGGCAAAGGAAGAGATGATTTGTAAAGGAGAAGAGTCCTTCATTCAGTTCTCACCGCTTATTTGAGTTTAAAATAATAAAACATACTAATTGGAAGGGCACTAAACATTGATGGCATGGATGGAGATCTTAGTAAAGTGAATACAGAGACCCTTCTTTATTATGCTAGAGATTTGGTGAACTTCCTTCTTCTGCCTAACTTCATTTGCATTTACAGGTTTTATCAATCCATATCAGCTATGTTTTAAAAATATCACCCAGCTAATAACAAATCACAGCCAGATAAAGAAGGGGTCAACATGCTGCTCTAGTTATGTAGAATCAGTGACAAATTTTAGTAAAGCCTGGGTCACAATTTGGAGAAAGTCAGGTTGCTAAGACATTTTCTCTGTTTCTGAAGTACATTTGGAGTAGTGCAGCATTTCAATAGTACCCTTAGAGATACTATGTGGCTTTTCTCTACACTAATCACAAAACATTACAATGGAATCAAAGTATTTAAATTGCTGTATGCTCTAGAACTTGGTTTGACTCTTCACTCATTGTATTTAATTAAGAGACAAGACACATATTAAAGTGTTCCTGACTAAATCCTGGTATCATTAGCAGCTCCATGATAAAAGGGTACTGCTTTTTACCATAGTCAGTAAAGTTAATGTCTGGAGGGGAATTTTGAGTATTGGAAGGACAATTAATGGTTGCTTAGGTTTAAAAGCAATATTGTTTTCAAATTTTTGTTTTTACCAAATTTGTCTATAAACCTTATCCTAATACTTATGAAAATAATCACTGATTTTAATGGATGTTTAATTAATGCTTAACTCAGTCCAACAAACATAACTTACCTTAAACAGCCAGGCTTATTTACAAGCTTAGTCGGAAATGGAAATACAGTCCATAGGTATTTAAAATGCTTGGCAAGACAAAATCACAACCTTAACAAGTCTTCCTGACTATTTAAGAAAATATTGTTAATCAAATATATAAAATTATAAATTTCCACATATTGAATTTTCTTACATACTCTGAAGTGCTTAAAATTGATATTGAATAAGTTTTTCAGCTTAAAGTCACAGATTTAAATTAGTTATACACTTTAAGTTGAAGTCTTGTTTCCATGAGAGGCCAGATTCTTTTACTTTATAAATACATGAGTTTGATTTATTCTGTCATCTCTAAAAATATAGTTCTAAAACTTCTTGGCATGTAAAATCACTTCCTTAAATAAGAAGAGCTCATTCACAAGGCCAAATGCTGTGGTGGAAATAAAGTGGATGGATCCCAGAGAAGTCACAGAGGTGGGGACAATCTGCTCTTGATGAATGGTTTAAAGAGGAAAGTTAGGGGGAAAGAGGGGGTCAAAGCTGACACTTAAGTTTAATTTTAGTGGATAGTAGTGCCAAAATATACTGAGATAGGAAGTATCAGAGGAGGAAAGGAAGTGGGAAGGGGTAGCAATATGAATTTTAGGACCGAAAGATGACTTAGCAGTTGTCCTAACCACTCGTCTAATTTACAGGTAAGGAAACAGACTCAGAAGTCAAGAGATTTCTTTTTCTTTTAAAAAAAATTAACTCAAGGATAGTTAACACTGTTATATTAGTTGCAGGTGTACAATGTAGTGATTTGACAATTTTATACATTATCTAAGATTCATTACATAAGTGTCCTTTTTTTATTTTGGATTATGTATTTGAAAAGACTTTAATTAAATCGAATAAAGGGTACCTAACATTATGTTTAAAGGATACAATATTATCTAATTAAGTAAAAATAAAATATTTTAAAATCCTAAAATACATCTTAGTGTTAACAATAGCTATCAGTATAGTTAGATAATAGTTGAGTTAAAAAATAATAAATTTCTGTATAAAGCTGGAAACATAAATAAATAAATGTCCCATGCAACAGAAAAAATAACAATTTTATTTTTCACTTTTCTTTTTTTTTTTTACAAATAGTTTATTGTCAAGTTGGTTTCCATATAACACCCAGTGCTCATCCCCACGAGTGCCCTCCTCCATGCCCATCTCCCCCCCCATACATCATTCCTCAGTTTGTTCTCAGCATTCAAGAGTCTCTCATGGTTTGCCTCTCTCCCTCTCCTCCACTATTTCCCCCCTTCTTCTCCCCCATGGTCCTCCATTAAGTTCTTCCTAATCCTCTTATACGTGCAAACATATATTTGTCCTTCTCTGCCTGACTTATTTCACTCAGCATAACACCCTCAAGGTCCAAATAAGTGTACTTAAAATTTTTTTTTAAATAGTTTATTGTCCAGTTGGTTTCCATATAGCACCCAGTGCTCATCCCCACAAGTGCCCTCCTCCATGCCCATCACCCCCCTTTTTCTCCCCCCCATCCCTCAGTTTGTTCTCGGCATTCAAGAGTCTCTCATGGTTTGCTTCCCTCCCTCTCCCCAGCTATTTTCCCCCTTCTTCTCCCCCATTGTCCTCTGTTAAGTTCCTCCTAATCCTCCTATACATGCAAACATATCGTATCTGCCCTTCTCTGTCTGACTTATTTCGCTCAGCACAACAGTGTACTTTTTTTTTATTAAAAATTTTTTTTAACTGTTTATTTATTTTTGAGAGACAGAGAAAGAGACAGAGCATCAGTGCAGGAGGGGCAGTGAGAGGGAGACACAGAATCTGAAGCAGACTCCAGGCTCTGAGCTGTCAGCACAGAACCCATTTCAGGGCTCAAACTTATGAACTGTGATATCATGACCTGAGCCATAGTCAGACACTTAACCAACTGAGCCACTCAGGCACCCTGACATAAGTGTACTCTTATTCCCCATCATCTATTTAACTCATCTCCTCCCCTACCAACTCTGGTAACCATATGTTTGTTCTCTATAGTTAAGAGTCTGTTTTTTGGTTTCTCTCTCTCTTTCTTTCCTTTGTTCATTTGTTTTGTTTATTAAATTCCATGTATGAGGGAAATGATAGGGTATTTTTCTTTCTCTGACTGACTTGTTTCACCTAAGATTATGCCCTCTTGCTTTATCCTTGTCGCAAATGGCAGTATTTCATTCTTTTTTCTAAGTGGCTGAGTAATATTCCAGTTTGTGGTGTGTGTGTGTGTGTGTGTGTGTGTGTGTACATGTGTGTACCACATTTTCTTTATCATTCATCTATCAAAGAACACTTGGGTTGCTTCCATAATTTGGCTGGTATGAATAATGCTCCTATAAACATCGGGGTGCGTGTAATCCCTTTGAATTAGTATTTTTGTATTCTTTGGGTACTCAGTAGTGGAATTACCGGTTCATATGGTAGTTCTATTTTTAATTTTTAAGACTCTCCATATTGCTTTCCACATTGGATGTGCCAGTTTGCATTCCCATCAATAGTGCATGAAGGTTCCTTTTTCTCCATAACCTTGCTAATACATTTGTTTCTTGTGATTTTGATTTTAGGCATTCTGACAGGCGTGAGGTGATATCTCATTGTGGTTTTGATTTCCATTTCCCTGATGATGAGTAATGTTGAGCATCTTTTCATTTACCAACTGTATATCTTCTTTGGAAAAATGTCTAATTAGGTCCTCTGCTCATTTTTAAATTGCATTATTTGTTTTTTCTGTATGTGTGGTGAGTTGTAGAAGTTCTTTATATATTTTGAATACTAAACCTTTATCAGATATGTCATTTGTAAATATCTCCTCCCATTCAGTAGATTTTCTTTTATTTTCATTGACGGTTTCCTTCCTTTGCCTACAGAGACTTTTTATTTTGATGTAGTTCCAGTAATTTATTTTTGCTTTTGTTTCCCTTGCCTCAGGAGGCATATCTCAAAAGACGTTGGTACAACTAAAGTCAGAGAAATTACTGGCTGTGCTCTTTTTATAGGATTTTATACTTTCAGGTCTCACATTTAGGCCCTTAATCCATTTTGAATTTATTTTTATGTATGTATGGTGTAAGAAAGTGGTCCAGTTTCATTCTTTTGCATGTAGCAGTCTAGTTTTCCCATCACCATTTGTTGAAGAGACTGTCCTTCTCCCACTGCATATTCTTGCTTCCTTTGTCAAAGATTAATTAATCATATAATTGCGGGCTTATTTCTGGGTTGTCTATTCTGTTCCATTGACCTATGTGTGTATTTTTGTGCCAGTACCATACTTTTCTGATTACTGCAGCTTTATAGTTTATCTTGAAGTCTGAAATTATGATATCTCCAATTTTGTTCTTCTTTTAAAAAAATTGCTTTGGCTATTCGAGGTCTGTTGTGATTTCAGCAAAGTTTAAGATTATTTGTTCTATTCTGTGAAAAAATGCTATTGGTATTTTGATAGGGCTTGCCTTAAATCTGTAGATTGCTTTGAGTAGAATGGACATTTTAACAATACTTTTTCTCCCAATCCATGAGAATGGAATATCTTTTCATTTGTTTGTGTCATTTTCAATTTCTTTCATTAATATCTTATAGTTTTCAGAGTACAGGCCTTTCACTTCCTTGGTTAAATTTATTTCTAGGTATTTTATAATTTTTGGTGCAATTATAAATGGGATTGTTTTCTTCACTTCTCTTTCTGCAACTTCATTATTAGTGTACAGAAACACAATGGATTTCTATAAATTGATTATGTATCCTGTGACCTTGCTAAATTCATTTATCAGTTTTTGTAGGTTTTTTGGTGGAGTTTTTAGGGTTTTTGACATATAATATCATGTCATCTGCAAATAGTGAAAGCTTTGCTACTTCCTTACCAGTTTGGATGCCTTTTCTTTCTTTTTGTGGTCTGATTGCTGTGGCAAGGACTTTGAGTACTGTATTGAATAAAAGTGGTGAAAGTGGACATCCTTGTCTTCTTCTTGACCTTAGGTGAAAAGTTCTCAGTTTTCACCTCTAAATATAATATTATTTCTAGGTTTGTCATAGATGGACTTTATTATGTTGAGGTATGTTTCCTCTAAATCTACTTTGTTGAGGAATTTTATCATGAATGGGTATTGTACTTTGTCAAATACTTTTTTTCTGTATCTATTGAAATGATCATATGGTTTTTATCCTTTCTCTTGGTGACATAATGTATTACTCTGGTTGACTTGTGAATACTGAGCCATGTTGCGTCTTGGGAATGACTCCTACCTAATCATGGTGAATGATTGTTTTAAATATATTGTTAAATTTGGTTTGCTATGTTTTGTTGAGGATTGTTGCATGTATGTTCATCAGAGTTATTAGCCTGTAGTTCTCTCTCTCTCTCTCTCTTTTTTTTTTTTGTTGGTAGAATCTTTATCTGGTTTTGGTATTGGGAATGCTGGCCTCATAAAATGAGTTAGAAATTTTTCTTCCTCATCTATCTTTTGGAATAATTTGAGAAGAAAAGGTATTAACTCTTAAATGTTTAGTAGAATTCACTTGTGAAGCCATCTGATCCTAGAATTTTGTTTGTTGGGAGTTTTTTGGTTACTGATTCAATTTCGTTACAGGTTATTGGTCTCTTCAAATTTCCTATTTCTTTCTGATTCAGTTTTCAGAGATTATATGGTCCTAGGAATTTATCCATTTCTTCTTTGTTGTCCAATTTGTTGGCATATACTTTTTCATAATATTCTCTTATAATCCTTTGCATTTCTGTGGTGTCAGTTGTTATTTCTCCCCCTGCATTTCTGATTTTCTTTATTTCAGTCCCTCCCTCTGTCTCTTTGATGAGTTTGGCTAAAGTTTTATCAATTTTGTTGATAATGCAAAGAAGCACCTCCTGCTTTCATTGATCTATTGTTTTTTAGTTTCTATTTCATTTATTTCTGCCTCACTGCTTTTGGATTTTTTTTGTTCTTTTCTAGCTCCTGCAGATATAAGGTTAACTTGTTTATCTGAAAATTTTCTTGCTTCTTGAGATAGACCTGTATAGCTATAAACTTTCATCTTAGAACAACTTTTGCTGCCTCCCGAAATTTTTGAACAATTGTGTTTTTATTTTCATCTGTATACTTTGATTTTCTCTTTGATTTTTTTGGTTGACCCATTCATTGTTTAGTAGCATGTCATTTAATCTCCATGCATTTATGTTGTTTCCAGATTTTTTGTGTGTTTCTGAGATTTCTAGTTTCATAGCGGTGTGCTCAGAAATGGTGCATGGTATCTTTTGTGGCCTAACATGTGATCTATCCTGAGACTGTTCCATGGGCACTTGAAAAGAATGTGTATTCTACTATTTGGGATGGAATGTTCTGAGTATATCTGTTGGATCCATCTGGTCCACTGTGTCATACAAAGCCACTGTTTTGTTGTTGATTTTCCATTTGTATGACCTATCCATTGATGTAAATGGAGTGTTAAAGTCCCCTGCTATTATTATATTACTATTGATTTGTTCCTTTATGTTTGTTAATAGGCACTATATGTATGTGAGTGCTTCAATGTTGGATGCATAATTATTTACAGTTGTTATATCTTCTTGTTGGATTGTTTCCTTTATGATTATGTAGTGTCCTTCTTTGTCTCTTTTATAGTCTGTTTTAATTTTATTTTGTCTGATATAAGGATTGGTACCCTGGCTTTCTTTTCATTTCCATTTGCATAATAAATGCTTTTCTACCTCTTTACTTTCAATCTGTGTGTATCTTTAGGACTGAAATGAGTTATTTGTAGGTAGCATAGAGATGAGTCTTGATTTTTTATACATTTCATCACTCTATGTTTTTTGATCAGAGCATATGGTCCATTTACATTCAAAGTAATTAGTGATAGGTATGTGCTTATTGTCATTTTGTTACTTGTTTTATGGTTGTTTTTGTAGTTCTTTTGTTTCTTTCTTCTATTTCTCTTTGCCCTCACTGTTTGGTGGCTTTCTTAATGATAGACTTGGATTACTTTCTCTTTATTGTTTTGCATATCTATTACTGGTTTTTGATTTGTGGTTACAATTAGGTTTATATATAGTATCTTATGCATATAACAGTCCAAGTTAATGGTCACTTAACTTATTCTTAAACTGAATTTTTATTTCTCCTCCTCCCCCCTCTGCCTCTGGTATATGGTGTCATACTTTACATTCCTTTATTGTGTAAATTTCTTGACTGTGTTTTATAGATAAACTTAATTTTAGTGCCTTTGTGCTTTCTACTTTTCTTACTCCTACTTATGGTCTTTTCTTTACATTCAGAGTCTTTAACTTTTCTTGTAGGGCTGGTTTACTGGTGAAGAATTCCTTTAACTTTTGTTTGTCTGAAAATTCTTTGCCTCTCATTCTATTCTGAATGATAGCCTCGGTGGATAGGATATTATTGGTTACAAGGTTTTTTTTTTTTTTTAATCCTTTCAGCATTTTGACTATATTATGCCACTTCCTCTGGCCTATCAAGTTTCGGTTGAAAAATCAGCTGATAGTATTGTGAGGTTTCCCTTGTATATAGCTATTTTCTTATCTCTTGCTACTTTTATTTTTTCCAAGTTTTTATTTAAATGCCAGCTAGTTAACATACAGCATAATATTAGCTTCAGGTGTTAAAATTTAGTGATTCATCACTTATATATATATATAACACCTGCTGTTCATCACAAGTGCCCTCCTTAATACTCATTACCCATTTAATCCATTGCCCCACACACCTCCCCTCCAGCAACCCTTAGTTTGTTCTCTATAGTTAAGAGTCTGTTTCTTTCTTTATTTTTATTTTTTCACATTTATTTATTTTTGAGAGACAGAGCATGAGTGGAGGAAGGGCAGAGAGAGAAGGAGACACAGAATCCAAAGCAGGCTTCAGGCTCTGAGCAAACATTTAGCACAGTGCCCGATGTGGGGCTCGAACATGCAAACCGTGAGATCATGACCTGAGCTGAAGTCAGGTGCTTAACCGACTGAGCCACCCAGGCCCCCAAGAGTCTGTTTCTTGACTTGCCTCTGTTTTACCCTCTTGTGTTGATTTGTTTTGTTTCTTAAATTCCACATATGAGTAAAATCATATGGCATTTCTCTTTCTTTTATTTTGCTTAGCATAATACTCTCTAGCACCATCCATGTCATTGCAAATGGCAAGATTTCATTCTTTTTTATGGCTGAATAATATTCCATTATATATATACCACATCTTCTCCATCCATTCATCAGTCAATGGACAATTGGGGTCTTTCCATAATTTGGCTACTGTTAATAATGCTGCTATTAACATTGGAGTGCATGTATCCCTTCACATTAGTGTTTTTTAATCCTTTGGTTTAATACCTAGTAGTGCAATTGCTGGGTTATAGGGTAGTTCTATTTTTAACTTTTTGAGGAAACACCATACTGTTTCCCCAAGTGGCTGCACCAATTTGCATTCCTATCAATAGTGTAAGAGGGTTCCCCTTTCTCTGCCTCCTTACCAACAACTATTGTTTCCTGTGTTGTTAATTATAGCCATTCTGACAGATGTGAGGTGCTATCTTATTGTGGTTTTGATTTGTATTTCCCTGATGCTGAGTGATGTTGAGCATCTTTTCATGTGTCTGTTAGTTGTCTGTGTGTCTTCTTTGGGAAAATGTCTATTCATGTCTTCGGCCCATTTTAAAAACAGATTATTTGTTTTTCAAGTGTTGGGTTTTATAAGTTCTTTATATTTTTGATACTAACTCTTTATCAGATATGTAATTTGCAAATATCTTCTCCTATTTTGTAGGTTGCTTTTTAGTTTTGTTGACTGTTTCCTTCACTGTGCAGAATATTTTTATTTTGATGAAACCCCAATAGAAAACTAGGCAGCAACATGAAAAATAATGAAACTGGACCGCTTTTTTACATCACACACAAACATAAATTCAAAATGGATTAAAGATCTAAATGTGAGACAGGAAACCATCAAATCCCAGAGAACACAGGCTGTAACCTCTTTGACATTGATCATAGCATCATCTTATTAGATATGTCTCCTGAGGCAAGGGAAACAAAAGCAAAAATAATTTCTTGCTGCTTTTAAAATTCTCTTGTTATCACTACTTTTTGCCATTTTAATTACTGTGTGTCTTGGTTTTGACCTCCTTAGGTTGATTTTGTTGGGGGCTCTCTGTTCCTTCTGGATCTGGATTTCTGTTTCCTTCCCTAGATTTGAGGGGGTTTGTGTTATTATTTTTCCAAACAAATTTTCTTCCCTCTCTTCTCTTTCTGGAATCTCTGTAATAGAATATTATTATGCTTGATGGTGTCACTGAGTTCCTTTTAATCTATTTTAATTTATTATTATTTTTTCTTTCTCCTGTTAAGCTTGGTTACTTTCCATTTCTCTGTTCTCCAGGTCACTCACCGATTCTTATGCTTCCTCTAGTCTACTATTTATTCCACATAGTATATTTTCAATTTCAGTCACTGAGTTCTTCATCTCTGATTGGACCTTTTTTAAAAATGTTTTCTATCTTTTTATAAAGGATCTCACTATGATGCTCTACTGTTTTCTCACATCCAGTGAGTATCTTTATGCCCATTACTTTAAATTCTTTATCAGACATATTACTTGTCTCCATTTCATTTAGGTCTCTTGCTGTGATTTTGTCCTGCTCTTTCATTTGGGACATATTCCTCTGTCTTATTTTGTCTAACTCTTTGTTTCTATTTCTATGTGTTAGAAAAGTCAGCTACATCTCCTTCTCTTGAGAGTAGTGGTCTTATAAAGAAGAAATCCTGTAGTGCCCTACAGTGTAGTGTCCCCTATTCACCAGAACCTGTCACTTCAAGGGTGCCTTCTATGAGTTTTGCATGAGCCCTACTGTTGTGGCTGAGCTGCTTTTGCATTTATTCCAGTCATCTGCAATGGCACTCTTTGCCTCTTGTGGGCAAGGTTTGGGCACTGTGCTGTTAGTCTGGGGCCATGTTGTGTTTCACTTGTATCAGACCAGATGTTTGCCAGAGCTTCAGGGTGCTATCCCTGTGTGGTCCCTGAGAGATTTTATTGGTGGTGGGGGGTTTGTAGTCAGATCAGATGTTTGCCACTAGCCCATTGCTGGGGATGAAATTGGACTGGTTTCTATTGTTGTCTCCCCTCTCCTTGGGGAAGGAGTCACTTTGGAGTGGTGCAGGCCCCTGTTGGGGCTGCTTGCACACTGCCAGGCTTATGACACCACTTTGTATGTACTCCTGCCCAAGCGGTGTGTTGAAGGACAGGCATGGGGTGTGTTGTGCCAGCAAGTTCTGCACATGTGTGCTTTGGGTAGGGATCTTCAGCTGCCTGGGAAAACTCATGGTGAGGACAATGGGTTGAAGGGGACAGATCCACAGAAGCACATGGGGACAGGGCATTGTTAGCAAGCTAGGTGGAAAGAGTTGGCACTCATTCCTACAGATGTCTATGTATCTAGGCTGGGGGCTGGGAAAGGGAAATGGCTTCCACCAGTGACTTTGCTCTTCAGAAAGTTTCCAAAAGATCCTTGTCCCTCTAGCACATGCTCTGAGATTAGTATATAAATCTCCTTCCCATATATCCCAGGAATTTTTCAAGCTGCTGCCTTTCCCTCAGTGCTGTTTGTTGTGCCGTCTCTTTAAAGGTAAGGACTGTTTCCTTTCACCCTCCTGATTCTTCCAGACCTGAGCCTGTTGATTTTTAAAGTTCCAGGTGATAAGCCTCACTGATTACAAGAACTCACAAAGCCAGACCCCTTTAGCTTTCAAAGCCATATATTATAGGAATTCATCTTACTAGTGGAGGTCCTCCATGACTGGGGTCCCTGGTATGGGGTCTACTCCTCTCCCTTCTCCACAACCACAGCATCCCTCCTTCCCACAGATAGTCTTGGGGGTTCATTTGGCTCCTAACTGCATTTCCACTTTTATTACCTTCCTTGCTATGGCCTCTTCTCTATATTTAACTGTGGAGAGTATGTTCTGCTAGTCTTCAAGTTGCTTTCAGGGTTATTTACACTGATGTTTGTATTATCTTGTTATATCTGTGGGATGAGGTGAGCCAGGGTCCTCCTATTCTGCCATCTTCCCTGGAAACCCGAAGTGATTTTTCAATAAGAAACCTTTTCCAAAAAAGAAAACTTTTCCAATGTACAGCTAGAGAGTGACCCACATGTTTCTCATTTTAGTATTTCTGTCTCAAAAATGAATAGAATAAAGTGAAATCCTGGAGAAATTGTTCTCTTTGTCTTGCAAGTAATGGATTATGTACAAATTATATAGTAGAAAAATTGCTTCCAAGATTTCACTCACAATTTGAGATGATACAAAAAATGACTTAAAAAAAAACTATAAGTCAAGCAGGTACAGTGTATGAACAACAAACAAGTTGTCATTTTGCCTCTGGTAAAATGCCACACTCTGCCACCAGCTCCACAGGTTGGATATGAATACAAATGCTGAATGTTAAAATCTACAGCTTGTCCCAAGATTGGCAGACACAAAGAAGCATTTGTGTTATTATATGTTGACTTTAGCATTGCCAAAAACCAACCTCAGATTTTGGCCAAGGTTTTCTGAAAGTTATGTAAATTTTTCGCTTTGAATTGGCTGGATGATCTTATTAGTCATAGACTAACACCAAGGTTCCAGTTCTGTTCTGAGGAACTCAAGAATGCAGAGTTGGACCTCATGGGCAATTGAGGAGGCCAAAAAAGAGTTAGGAGACTTCCTCAATTTTGATCTTCCTTGGAATTTTAGCTTTTGCTGGGGGAAAAAAAAGGCCTGCCTCGTTCTCATTCTTCTCATTGTGACAAGAGACCTAGAGGGAGCTTCAAGGTCCCTTCCAGTCAGTAGAGTTTAGAACTGGCCACCCTACCTCCCCACCACACAGTAGCACCACAACTGGAGGTAGACCCAACTACCTGCCTCACCCAGCCACCAGGTGGGCTCCTTCAAGGAATCAATAGGCAAGGGGACCTCGTTGGCTCATTTGGTTAAGCAGCCAACCCTAGATATCAGCTGAGGTTATGATCAAATGGTCATGGGATTGAGCCCTGCATCAGGCTCTGCTGCTCTAACAGCATGGAGTCTGCTTAGGTTTCTCTCTCTTCCTCTCCCTCTGCCCCTCTTCAGCCCATGTGCATGTGCATACATGCTCTCTCTCCAAATAAATAAATAAATTTTAGGGGCGCCTGGGTGGCTTAGTCGGTTAAGTGTCCAACTTTCGCTTAGGTCATGATCTCGCAGTTTGTGGGTTCAAGCCCCGCATCGGGCTCTGTGCTGACTGCCAGCTCAGAGCCTGGAGACTGTTTCAGAGTCTATGACTCCCTCTCTCTCTGACCCTCCCCTGCTCACGCTGTCTCTCTCTCTCTCTCTCTCTCTCTCCTAGAAATAAATAAAACATTAAAAAAATTAAAAAATAAATTTTAAAAAAGGAATCAATAGGCTATAAATTCAAGAGTCTCTCTAAGAAGTACTTAGGGGGAAAAAATCTCACTTCCATTAATCACATAAGGGTAGTTGGATAATAAAAAGGAACATGAATAAGAAGGTTTAAAATTTTTTACTTTCAACAAGTAGGAGGGGAAAAAGGAAGAAACTCCAAAGACTAGAATCCAGATTAGAGTGACTGTGGCTTAGTGATTCCTGTTATACAAACCTCAGTGTATGCCATTATTGCAATTGAGATTTTCAGATTCCCGTCAATATCAGTGAGAATTATATCTGCATACGAGGTTATCCTACATGGGACAATGTGGGGAGATGCTTTATGTATTTTTTTAAATGATGGACTGGATATTTCCAAAATGGAATTCTTTGAAGTTTCTCCTACAACTTCATGTTCATTGTGCAGAATCTACACATTACAATTAACAATAAAACTCACTATAATGTTAAAATCTAGATGTCAGGAAAATTTTTTTAAATGTTTTCTGTCTTTCTGGACACCGTGAGAATATGTCAAGGACATTGGCCATGTTAGAAATNGAGCCCCGCGTCGGGCTCTGTGCTGATGGCCGGCTCAGACCCTGGAGCCTGTTTCAGAGTCTATGACTCCCTCTCTCTCTGACCCTCCCCTGCTCACGCTGTCTCTCTCTCTCTCTCTCTCTCTCCTAGAAATAAATAAAACATTAAAAAAATTAAAAAATAAATTTTAAAAAAGGAATCAATAGGCTATAAATTCAAGAGTCTCTCTAAGAAGTACTTAGGGGGAAAAAATCTCACTTCCATTAATCACATAAGGGTAGTTGGATAATAAAAAGGAACATGAATAAGAAGGTTTAAAATTTTTTACTTTCAACAAGTAGGAGGGGAAAAAGGAAGAAACTCCAAAGACTAGAATCCAGATTAGAGTGACTGTGGCTTAGTGATTCCTGTTATACAAACCTCAGTGTATGCCATTATTGCAATTGAGATTTTCAGATTCCCGTCAATATCAGTGAGAATTATATCTGCATACGAGGTTATCCTACATGGGACAATGTGGGGAGATGCTTTATGTATTTTTTTAAATGATGGACTGGATATTTCCAAAATGGAATTCTTTGAAGTTTCTCCTACAACTTCATGTTCATTGTGCAGAATCTACACATTACAATTAACAATAAAACTCACTATAATGTTAAAATCTAGATGTCAGGAAAATTTTTTTAAATGTTTTCTGTCTTTCTGGACACCGTGAGAATATGTCAAGGACATTGGCCATGTTAGAAATGGGAAGAACATGGAAATAAAGCAATAGAGAGACACAAAACATGATTTAGGTAAGGAAACTGAGTGAACTAAACTGCCATTTGTTATAAAGTACTTTAGAAATGTTCTTCTCTTCCAAGTTTGTATTTAAATTCCAGTTAGTTAGCATACAGTGTAGTATTATTTTTAGGCATAGGATTTAGTGATTCATCACTTAAATATAACACCCAGTGTTCATTACAATACGTGCCCTCCTTAATACTCATCACCCATTTAACCCATGAGCCCTGCCAACCTCCCTTCAGCCGCCCTCAATGTGTCCTGAGTTACTGAATAATGGGTCTCAGTTGACTGAACTCTTGGCAATTATTTTACATGTAATTTGAGATGGTGCAGAATAGAAAGTGCAGCATATATTTCTTCAGCTTGGCACCTGGCAGCTGATAATGACCTGATATATATTGTCTTGCTCAGATCAGTAAGTCTGTATCTGCCACAGGTCTCTGCTGATTTTGGACTTGTAAGCACATTTCTTCCATTTCTCTCTTTAGTCTCTCTTTTGAAGTCCATATGATGAGTCTTTTGCTGGTGTTAGGCCCCATCTTCCTAAGTCAGTTCTAGGGTACACTGAATTACCATGTTTGGTGAGTTAGATAATAGCCACATTACACCATCTGCCACTGGATGCCAGTAGAGGGCTGTGGGGTAAACTCAGAGAGTTGAACATGATTATTTCTAGGAGGCCAGTGGAATAACATTCTAAATGGAGAAATAACCCCAACTTCCTGGAATTTACAAATCCAAGAAATGACTCCAAATTACATGTCGCTGATCTGAAAATGTTTTTAATCTTAGTTCCCTAACGGGTAGATATTTTTTTCATCTGAAATTTTAGAATAGTGAGACCCAGAGTTTAATTTTATTTCAATTCATCAATAGTAGAACCAATTTTGATCCAAGATCTTCTGACTTCACTTCTCTTCATTCTTCTTAGCCTGGTTTCAGGGGGGGCATTATGGTTCAGCCCTCAGATTTGATTACATATTGTCTTTCTTCAGTGAGGAAGCAGGGAGAAATGTAAATGAAAGAGCTTCTCAGCATTAGGTGCAGAGAAATCATCTAGGAAGTTTGTTAAAATGCAGTCTCTGATTCAGATTCTGCAATTCTAATATGCTCTCAAATGATGCTGATGTTGCTGGTGGAGGACTATTCTTTAAGAGACAGGACCCTGCAATCCTGAGTTTAGGTACTGAAGAAGGGAATCGTGGGATTTACCTGTCTGTGATCCCAGGGAGATACTCTTAGCAGTCTCACTCTGCATGGTGAAGGAAGCAGGAGGAATTTGTGCCCAGAGTTAATGTTGCCTCTCTTCTGACCTGTCTTCAATTTGATTATGGTATTTTGGGGGCTAACCACCAGAGAATGCTGAAGAACTTCCTTGACAGAACTGCAGAGCCCTGTGAGGTTACCAGAGTGTTCCCAGAGGGTCCCAGGCTGGCTTCTGGATTGGCGGGGAGGACATTTGTTCAGGAATGGATATGAAACAGAAAGGCCTTTAGACCAGAGAGTTTCAGAGACAGAGCTGGAGCTGCTGCAGGAAGTCTTGCCCAGATATCAACAGAAAGTGTCAGGCCAAACAGGTAGTGATAGAGAAGTGACCCTCTTCATCACTCACCTTTGAAGGAGAAGGACATTAGTTCCATTATCAACTTAATAGGAGAGACTAAATCAGGAATTTTTTTCTTGGGACTTCAAGCTCTCCTGAATTTAGAAATATAACATATTTTTTTGATTTTTGTATTTCAAATGAAGAGGCTATCTATTGTTCAGATGGGGGTGGGAAATGTTTGCAAGTCAAATTGCTTATCTACCTTAGAAATGAGCAATTCTTTTCAACAGTGGAATATATGATGAAAATATATGTGTGTAGCCTTCATTAACTTTTATTATAATGAGTTGTAATTGAGACAGTCCTTCACTGCACATGTAAAATAATTATATGAGATTATAGTATTTGGAGTCTATTTGCTAGGATTCAAATAAATACCAGAACTGATATTTAGTAGCTGTGTGACTCTGGGTAAACTTTTTAACCTCTTTGAACTTTAGTTTCCTCATCTAACCTCTGCTGGATGTGTTTGGTCAATGAGGGTGTGGGGTATGGAGAGGAGTTTGGAGGATGGGAGGAAACAGAGGTAGAAAAATTTATTTCCTCCACTCTTTATTTAAACCCAGTTCTTGTTATGACTGATCCCTCGATGCCTATAGTTCTTATCAGGTAATCTAGTTTTCCAAGCTGTAGTTCTCAAAAAAAAATCTTCCATAATACCATTTCCTTCCCTTCCTCCTTGGCTTAGAGTGGAGTAAAAATGGGGTGGTCCCTAGTCCTTGGATGCCTCAGATTCCTTATTGATTCCCTTAATCCTGTCCACACCTCTAAAATAGTTAATTAATTGTATTCTCTTCAAAGTT
The DNA here is from genome assembly GCF_008692635.1 of Crocuta crocuta. Lineage (NCBI taxonomy): Eukaryota > Metazoa > Chordata > Mammalia > Carnivora > Hyaenidae > Crocuta > Crocuta crocuta. The sequence goes on along the minus strand of NW_027530998.1, from coordinate 289,568 downwards.
CCAGCTGAGCATGCTGTTTCCTAATGGGACCCTAAATGACACAGCAAGTAAGAATTTAATAAATGTTAGTCATCTTAAATTTATAGTGAGAATATATTCATTATTAATTTTGCTTTTTTCAGTAATATCCTGGAAAAATACTAGTGCCCTAATATCATGACATAATTTCATTATTTAAAATATACTAAATTAACTGGAGTTTAAATGGAAAATCTTAATATTATACAATTGTATTAAATTTCAATGACAATCATCATTGGTTTAAATATGACAGCATTTCTGGTGCACAATGGTAGTTACAAATATGGTGAGATTCTACTTTCTCCTAGTCATATGTTTTTGGTAATATGGTAAACAAATATTTCCTAAATATTGCAAGCAAATTATGTGCTATACAAGATGCCCTTCGTTTTGCACAAAAGTTGCTTACTGAATATTTGGGATGCTGTGTGGGAGACAAATGAAAATCGGACTCACTATCTCCAAGAAATTTATAATCCAATTAGAGAAATAGGATGAACATGTGAAAGGTTATTTTTTATACTATTGTAATAGTAATAAATAAGACAATTAAAGGGCATTTATTTATTCATTCATTCATTCGTTCAACAAATATTTTTTTTCAATATTTTAATAATATATATAATGTGATTTTTAATAGAAATGTAGTTTTTAATAGTTTATTGTCAAGTTGTTGTTCAAATAACATTCAGTGCTCATCCCACAAGTGCCCTCCTCCATGCGCATCACCCCTTCACCCCTCTCCCCCACTGTCATCAACCCTCAATTTGTTCTCATATTTAAGAGTCTCTTATGGTTTGCCTCACTCCCTTTCCTTAACTACTTTTCCTCCTCCCCTTCCCTCATGGTCCTTTGTTAAGTTTAAGTTTCTCCTGTTCCACATATGAGTGAAAACATATGATATCTGTCCTTCTCTGACTGACTTATTTCACTTAGCGTAACACACTCAAGTTCCATCCATGTTGCTACAAATGGCCAGATCTCATTCTTTCTCATTGCCATGTAGTATTCCATTGTATAGATAAACAATATCTTCTTGATCCATTCATCAATTGATGGACACTTAGGTTCTTTCCATGATTTGGCTATTGTGGAGAGTGCTGCTATGAACATTGGGGTACATGTGCCCCTAGGCAGCAGCACTCCTGTATCCCTTGGGTAAATTCCTAGCAGTACTATTGCTCGGTCCTAGGGGAGTTCTGTTGTTAATATTTTGAGGAACCTCCACACTGTTTTCCAGAGGGGCTGTACCAGTTTACATTCCCACCAACAGTGTAGGAGGGTGCCCATTTCTCGACATTTTTGCCGGCATCTAGAGTCTCCTGATTTGTTCATTTTAGCCACTCTGACCGGTGTGAGGTGGTATCTCAGTGTGGCTTTGATTTGCCTTTCCCTGATGATGAGGGATACTGAGCATTGTTTCATGTGTCTGTTGGCCATCTGGATGTCCTCTTTGGAGAAGTGTCTGTTCATGTCTTCTGCCCATTTCTTCACTGGATTATTTGATTTTCGGGTGTGGAGTTTGGTGAGTTCCTTATAGGTTTTGGGTATCAGCCCTTTTCCAATATGTCATTGGCAACTATCTTTTCCCATTCTGTCAGTTGCCTATTAGTTTTATTGATTGTTTCCTTTGCCATGCAGAATCTTTTAATCTTGATGAGGTCCCAATGGTTTATTTTTGCTCTTGATTCCCTTGCCTTTGGGGATGTGTCAAGTAAGAAATTGCGGTGGTTGAGATCAAGGAGGTTGTTTCCTGCTTTCTCCTCTAGGGTTCTGATGGTTTCCTGTCTCACATTCAGGTCCTTCACCCATTTTGAGTTTATTTTTGTATATGATGTGAGAAAGTGGTCTAGTTTCATTCCTTTACATGTTGCTGTCCAGTTCTCCCAGCACCATCTGTTGAAGAGGCTGTCTTTTTTCCATTGGATACTCTTTCCTGCTTCGTTAAAGATTAACTTGCCATCCATTTGTGGGTCAAATTATGAGTTCTCTATTCTATTTCATTGGTCTATGTGTCTGTTTTTGTGCCAATACCATATTGTCTTGATGATTACAGCTTTGTAGAAGAGGCTAAAGTCTGGGATGGTGATGCCTCCCATTTTGGTTTTCTTCTTCAATATTACTTTGGCTATTCGGGGTCTTTTGTGGTTCCATACAAATTTTGGGATAGTTTGTTCTAGCTTTGAGGAGAATGCCAGTGCAGTTTTGACTGGGATTGCATTGAATGTGTAGATTGCTTTGGGTAGTAATGACATTTTTTAACAATATTTATTCTTCTTATCCATGAGCATGGAATGTTTTTCCATTTCTTTGTGTCTTCTTCAATTTCCTTCATAAGTTTTCTATAGTTTTCCTCATACAGATCTTTTATATCTTTGGTTAGGCTTATTCCTAGGTATTTTATGAGTTTGTGTGTGTGTGTGTGTGTGTGTGCGCAATTGTGAATGGGATCAGTTTCTTGATTTCTCTTTCTGTTGCTTCATTATTGGTGTATAAAAATGCACCCGGTTTCCATATGTTGATTTTGTACCCTGCGACTTTGCTGAATTCATGGATCAATTCTAGGAGGCCTCTGGTGGACTCTATCAGGTTTTCCATGTAGAGGATCGTGTTATCTGCGAAAAGTGAAAGTTTGACTTCTTCTTTGCCAATTCTGATACCTTTTATTTCCTTTTGTTGTCTGATGGCTGATGCTAGGACTTCCAGCACTATGTTAAACAACAGTGGTGAGGGTGGACATCCCTGTCATGTTCCTGATCTCAGAGGAGGGAAGCTCTCAGTTTTTCCCCATTGAGGATGATGTAAGCTGAGGGCTCCTCAAAAGTGGCTTTTATNAGTTCCTTCTATCCTGACTTTCTCGAAGGTCTTTATTAAGAAGGGATGCTGTATTTTGTCAAAGCTTTTTCTGCATCTATCGATAGGATCATATGGTTTTATCTTTTATTTTGTTAATGTGATGTAGCTCATTGATTGATTTACAAAAGTTGAACCAGCCCTGTAACCCAGGAATGAATCTCATTTGATCATGGTGGTTCATTCTTCTTATATGCTGTTGAATTCGATTTGCAAGTATCTTGTTGAGGATTTTTGCATCCGTATTCATCAAGGATATTGGCCCATAGTTCTCTTTTTTTGCTGGGTCTCTGTCTAGCTTGGGAATCAAAGTGATGTTGGCTTCGTAGAATGAGTTCCGAAGTTTTCCTTCCATTTCTTTTTTTTGGAATAGCTTGAGAAGAATGGGTATTAATTCTGATTTAAATGTCTGGTATAATTCCCTAGGGAAGCCATATGGCCCAGTGCTCTTAATTGTGCAGTGCTTTTTCATAACTGATTCCATTTCTTCACTAGTTATGGGTCTGTTCAGGTTTTCTATCTCTTCCCATTTGAGTTTTGGTAGTGTGTGTGTGTTTAGGAATTTGTCCATTTCTTCTAGGTTGTCCAGTTTGTTGGCATATAATTTTTCATAGTATTCCCTGATAATTCCTTGTTTTTCTGAGGGATTGGTTGTAATAAATCCATTTTCATTCATGATTTTGTCTATTTCAGTGCTCTCTCTTCTTTTTGAGTAGCCTGGCTAGAGGTTTGTCAATTTTGTTTATTTTTTCAAAAAAACAATTCTTGGTTTCATTGATCTGTTCAACTATTTTTTTGGATTCTATATTGTTTATTTCTGCCCTGATTTTTATTATTTCTCTTCTCCTACTGGGTTTGGGATGCTCTTGTTGCTCTTCCTCTAGTTTCCTTAGGTGCACTGTTAGATTTTGTATTTGTGCTTTTTCTAATTTCTTGAAATAGACTGGAGTGCAATGTACTTTCCTCTTAGGACTGCCTTTGCCGCATCCCATAGAGTTTGGATTGTTGTATTTTCATTTTCATTTGTTTCCATATATTTTTAAATTTCTTCTCTAATTGCCTGATTGACCCATTCATTCTTTAGTAGGGTTTTCTTAACCTCCATGTTTTTGGAGGTTTTCCAGACTTTTTCCTGTGATTGATTTCAAGTTTCATAGCATTGTTATCTGAAAGTGTGCATGATATGATCTCAATTCTTTTATATTTATTGAGGGTTACTTTATGACCCAGTATGTGATATATCTTGGAGAATGTGCCATATGCACTTGAGAAGAAAGTGAATTCATGGCCTCAGGATGTAAAGTTCTAAATAGATCTGTCAAATCCGTCTGGTCCAATGTGTCATTCAAGTACGTTGTTTCTTAAGTGGTTTTCTGTCTAGTTGATCTATCCATTCCTGCAGTTGGAATATTAAAGTCCCCTTCAATTAGCACATTCTTATCCATAAGATTATTTCTGTTTGTGATTGTTTTATGTATTTGGGTGCTCNTTTTATTTTGTTAATGTGATGTAGCTCATTGATTGATTTACAAAAGTTGAACCAGCCCTGTAACCCAGGAATGAATCTCATTTGATCATGGTGGTTCATTCTTCTTATATGCTGTTGAATTCGATTTGCAAGTATCTTGTTGAGGATTTTTGCATCCGTATTCATCAAGGATATTGGCCCATAGTTCTCTTTTTTTGCTGGGTCTCTGTCTAGCTTGGGAATCAAAGTGATGTTGGCTTCGTAGAATGAGTTCCGAAGTTTTCCTTCCATTTCTTTTTTTTGGAATAGCTTGAGAAGAATGGGTATTAATTCTGATTTAAATGTCTGGTATAATTCCCTAGGGAAGCCATATGGCCCAGTGCTCTTAATTGTGCAGTGCTTTTTCNAGACATTTATAATTGTTAGCTCTTCCTGATGGATAGACCCTGTAATTATTATATAATGCCCATCTTCATCTCATGTTACTGCCTTAACTTTAACGTCCAGTTTGTCCGATATAAGCATGACTACTCTGGGTTTCTTTGACTTCCAGCAGCATGATAGATATTTCTCCATCCTCTCATTTTCAATTTGAAAGTGTCTTCAGGTCTACAATGAGTCTCTTATAGACAGCAATTAGATTGATCTTGTTTTTTTTTTATCCATTCTGACACCCTATGTATTTTGATTGGAGCATTTAGTCCATTTACACAATGTGATTATTGAAAAATATGAGTTTAGAGTCATTGTGTTCTCTGTAGGAATCATGCTTGTGGTGGTCTCTGGTACTTTGTGTTCCTTGCAACATTTCCCTCATAAAGTCCACCTTAGGATCTCTTGTAGGGCCGGTTTAGTGGTGATGAATTTCTTCAATTTTTGTTTGTTTGGGAAAACCTTTATCTCTCCTTCTATTCTGAATGACAGGTTTGCTGGATAAAGGAATCTTGGCTGCAGATTTTTTCTGTTCATCACGTTGAAGATTTCCTGTCATTCCTTTCTGGCCTGCCAAGTTTCAGTAGATAGATCTGCAACCACTCTGATAGGTCTCCCTTTGTATATTAGGGCCCTTTTATCCCTAGCTGCTTTCAGAATTCTTTGTCCTTACATTTTTCCAGTTTCACTGTGATAAGTCATGCAGAAGATCAATTCAGGTTATGTCTGGGGACTTCTCTGTGCCTCTTGGATTTCAATGTCTGCTTCCATCTCCAGATTGGGCAAGTTCTCAGCTATAATTTGTTCAGGTACTCCTTCAGCCCCTTTTTCTCTCCCTTTTTCTTATAGAATTCCTATGATACTGATATTGTTTCATTTGATTGCATCACTCAGCTCTCGAATTCTCCTTTCATGCTCCTGGATCAATTTATCCTCCTCAGAGAGTCCTCCTTAGGATTTCTTGTAGGGCTGGTTTAGTGGTGTTGAATTCCTTCAATTTTTGTATGTTTGGGAAAACCTTTATCTCTCCTTCTATTCTGAATGACAGGCTTGCTGGATAAAGGATTCTTGGCTGCATATTTATCTCTCTTTTTCTCGGCTTCCTCTTTTTCTATAATTGTGTATTCTAATTCACCTATTCCCCTCTCTGCCTCTTCAATCCATGAAGTGGATGCCTCATTTTATTATGTGCCTCATTTATAGCATTTTTTAATTCATCATAACTATTTTTAAGGTATATAATCTTTGTAGCAATAGTCTCTGGTGTCTGCTATATTGTAGAAGATTAATTTTATGATTATTTTCTAAATTCTTGTACAGTTATGTTGCTTATATCTGTTTTGACCAATTCTTTAGCTGTCACTTCTTCCTGGAATTTCTTTAGAGAAGAGTTCTTCTGTTTCATCATTTTGGCTAGTTTTCTGTCTCTTGTATGTTTTAAAAGCTTGTTATGCACTCTGCACCAGCGAGTACTACTATATTAAAGGAGGCTCATAGACTGTCCAGGGCCTGTCTGTTCAAGAAGTGTTCTTCTAATGGTGCCCCTTGGTCTCTCTTGTGACTTTCATTATTTTATTTCCCTACTTGTAATGATATTTAGGACTCTCCACCATGTGTACTGTTTTTTGAGGTAGCCCTGGAAAGGAAAACAGACAGACAAACAAACAGGGAACAAAAGCACACAAAAATACAAACAAATAAAAAAACAAGCAAACTGGAAAAAAAGACCAAAACAACAAAAGACAGAGGACAGTCTAAAAGCATAAAACCAGAAATTCCAGCTACAAATAAACAACAGGGTCGAGGCAGAGCTGATTGAAGAGCATATACAAAGAGAGAAATGACAGGGGTGGGGAGAAAGAGAAATTGAACATTGACCAGGCAGAGAGGCTAAAAAGCTTAATTCAGAGAGGGGAAAAAGGAGAATATGGCAGGAGGTGGGGAGAAAAACAAAAACAATAAAGATAATTTTACCCAGAGAAACTATATAGTCTAATTATTTCAGAGAGAGAGAAAGGAAGGTAATGATGGAGATAGAACATGCATCAAGGGAATGGATTATATATGCCTGTTTAAGCCAATCTATAACCAGAATACCTGGTCCGGAGGAGGGGAGAGATAAGAATGAGATAAGGGAGAATATATCTGAATAGCAAGAATTGATCTCAAGTTAATCACTGCAATGCATCAGTGCTGGCCTTGGGGGAGGAGCTGTTTGTTTCCGTATCATTTTATCTCTGCTCGGTAAAGAAAGCAGCTATCCAGCGAAGCTGGGCGTGGTTTGCTGTAGATAGGTCTCATCTCCACTGTGGGTCCCTCCGCCTGCTCTCTGAGGTGAGCCTTGGTGATTATGGGGAGAAAAATGACGACCCCAAGTCCCTTCTCGAACCAGGCATTGCAAATCACTCTTTTGGGTCCGATCTCACTGTGCGGCAGGTGCAGTCAAAGTGGGTCATGTTCTATGCCCCACACCCAGCCTCATTTCCAGATCTTACTCCGTGTGCATTAATGATGCCACCTGAAATATAATCCTGCAACCCGGGGCACTTCCTAGTAGGGGATTGAGTAGGGGACCCGTTCCTTCTGATGCCGACTGCATCCCTTGCCTACCGTCTAAGATACCTCCACAGTTAGAGACAGGATCTATGTCCAAAAGCCCTGTGGTTAGAGATGAGACGATAGGATCCCTCTCCATCCTGGGCTGAGGTTTTTCTCTTTTCCAAGGACAGTTCTACGATTCCTCAGCTGCTCTTTCTCTTCCCTTTTTCTCTCCACAGACAGGGCTCCCTCCTGTCTGTGACTCTGTGTCCTGGCCTGTTTTTATCTTCCCCAGTTCACAATCACACACCTATGAGTCTGTCTTCTTAGTGGACTCTGTCTCTTTTCCTCTCAGACTCTTGCGGTTCAGAGTCCTTTGGCTTCAGCCCTTCTTTGTTTGAGAGATGCAGCCCAGAAGTATGGAACTTTCTATTTCTCTGCCATCTTGCCCCCGCTCAACAAATATTTCTTGAACTCCTACCATGTTCAGGGCCATAACTGATGGTAAGGATACAAGGATGGGCAAAACCAAACACAATTCTTGATCTCGTGGAGTTTATAGCCTAATAGGGAGACATTTATTTATTACATGGTCACACTAACAAGTGTATTATTAGTGATTGAGGTAAATGCTTTTAAGGAAAAGAGACAGTTCTGTGAGAGAATGTCACAAAGAGATCTAACCTAGACTGGAGGGAAATGTAAGGCTTTCCTGAGAAAGTGACATTGAGCTTAGAAATGAAACAGGAGTGACGTCATCTGATGTGCATGTTGTAAGGATCACCTAAGTGCATTAGAGAGATCAGATGGGGTGGGGAATACACACAGCTTTAAGCTATTTAATTACTTCAAGTGAGAATTGATGGCATCCTGGCAGAGGACATTGGTAAGGATGGAGGGTGGGGACAGATTAGGGGAATATTTACAGAAATAGGTCAACAGAATTTTGTTATTGATTGGATATGGAGCTGGTAGTGATTGAAAATGAATTTTTAAATGAATTTTAGTTTTGCACCTTATAAAATTAGACAATTGTAGACCTCTCACTGAGGAAGGTAGTGCTGGAATTGGACCATGAATTTTGGTCCTTGACATTGAGTTTTTGAAGTACCTTTGCAAGATTCAAAGTAGAGAGATAGCAGAGTCATTTGGGTAGGATAGAATGAAATTCAAAGGAGACTAGTAATGAAACAGAGTCATCAACGTTTACATGGTAATAAAAACTTGGTCTTATGTATCTCTCAGGGAGAAAATATATAGTGATAAAAGAAGAGCAGTCACCTTTTTTATTATTGTCTGGCCAGAGAGAGAAAGTTAAGCCTGAAAATAAGACTGAGAGGGAGTGGCCAGAAAGAGAAGGAAATCCAGAAATGTGTTGTTCTGAGTAATGAAGGGAACGACTGTAATGCAGTAGCCCTCCTTTCCTGAAAAACTGAGTTCTGTAAGACGAGAGTGAAACATTGCTCATTATATTTGGCAACTATGGCAGATTTAATGTTTTCCCCAGTTCTTTGCCCCTCTCTGTACTCATGTTCTTTCCCACATGGTTTTGCACTTCCACGAAAGTGAAATAAACTTTCTGCCCCACGGATATTGGGCCAGGACACGACTTGCTTTGGCCAATAACATGTGAGTGGAAGAAACTGATTGATAATTCTGAGCCTTGACCGTAGAGGCATAGCATATTTTTGTTCATCTCCTTTCTGCATCTGCCATCGCCATGAGAATATGCCCTGAATATCATCTGATTCCTCCAAAATAAGAGACATATGGAGTAAACCTGAACCAAACAAATGTCCTGAATTAATTCCAAACTCACTCTTCTCAGCTGAACCTCAGCTCAACTAAAGAGACATGAACAAAAAATAAATGTTTTTGTGGTAAGCCACTGAGCTACATAGCACTTTTGCTGAAATAGCTGACTGATATGGCTACAATGGACATTGGTGACCTTACTGAGAGTTGTTTTAGGGCAGTAAGGGAGTGAAAGCATCATCTTGAGGGTGCTGCAGAGTGAGAGGGACCTGGGGAAATGGAGATGTTGAGTATAGACAACTCAAGAGGTTTGGTTGTGATGGAGGTGAAGAAAGGTGGAGACAAAAGTCAGAAAAGGATCAGGAAGAAATTTTTTGTTTTTGACAGAGACTAAAATATGTTTAAATGGTATGCAGATGGAACTGGGGGGAAATGGTTGGTTATAGAAAAGAAAAAAGAAAAAAATTATGGTTGATGACTCCTGAGATAGTGAGAGGGGGCGAGATTTAAAACAGGTAGAGAAGTTTGTCGTGGAGGAATGAGGAGGAAAGTTGCCTACTCTGATGTGGGGAAAGGGAATTGATAAGGGTGGGGGGTTGGTAGACTTGTAGATCTGATAGGAGGGAATTAGAAGGTATCCCATCGTATCACTTTAAATTATTTACTACTTTTCTGTGAAGGAGAGAGAAATATTGTTCAATTGAAGTTAGGCTAGAAGACACATCTGACCACTTCCCAAATTAAATGGATGATAAATAAGGAACACATCTGTTTATCTTGCTTCTTCATATGACTGTCCTTTACAGGTAACAGCTCATGGTTTGGCTGGGGTGGAGTATAGGATCTGAATGTGGAAAACTACAAAACATTGCTGAGAGAAATTAGGTAAGTTTTATATAAATGGAGAGATGTACTGTGTTTATGACTGGAAAGACTCAGTATTATTAAGAAGCCAATTCTCTCCAAATTCAATACAATCCAGTCAAAATTGTTTTGGGGGGAGAGGTAGAAATTGACAAGGTGATTCTAAAATTCACATTAAAAAGTGAAGGACATGGGTCCAAATTAATTCTGAAAAAGGACAACATAGGAAGAGTTGTGATCCTGAATTTTAAGATTTACTATTAAGCTACACTAATCAAGACTATAAGGTACTGGCATTCCTTCTTAAAAATTTTATCAATGTGACTCAATGGGGAGAGTCTTTCACATAAGGTAGGTTTCTAATCTAAATGTATGGATCTGAAATTACTACATTAACAATTGTTCAACATCATTAGCCATTTTAAATAATACAAGTTAAGATCACATTTGCTAAAATATCTAAAGTTTAAAAGACTAATAATACCAACTGCTGGCAAAGATGTGAACTGAAATTCTCATATATTGCTGAGGGGAATGCAAAATAGTAGAACTACTTTGGAAAACAGTCTAGCATCTTCTTAAAGTTAAATATGCATCTACCATAGGACCTAGCAATCTCACTTCTAGGTATTTACTCAAGAGCAACAAAATCATATGTTATTACAAAGACTTGTGTGTTAATGTTGAAAGCAAGTATAGTCATAATAGTCAAAAACTGAAAACAATTCAAATGCCCGTCAGCTGGTGACTGAATCACCTGTGGTATATGCATACAATGGAATAGTAGTCAGCAACAAAAATTATTAAACCATTGATATATTTAATAACATGAATCTTGAAAATTTTATGCAAAGTGAAAGTAGCCAGGCAAAAAAGATGCATACTGTATAGTTCCATTTATATGACATTCCAAAAAAGGCAAAATTATAGGAACACAACAGGGGCTGGGGTTGTAATGAACTGAATGTTTGTGTCTCCCCAAAATTCGTATGCTGAAACTCTACCCTCCAATATGATGATATTAGGAGGGAGGACCTTTGAGAGATAATTAGCATCAGATGGGGTCATAAGGGTGGAGTCTTCATGAATAGGATTGCCAAAGAGCTCACTTCCCTCTCTTTCTCTTCGTTGTGAGGATACAAGGAAAAAATTAGCAGTCTGCAACCCAGAGGAGGGCTCTCACCAGAACCCAATCATGTTGGCATTCTAATCCTGGACTTCCAATCTTCAGACTGTGAGAAGTAAATTTCTGTTATTTATAAGTCACTCAGTCTGTGGTACTTTTCAGTAGCAGTCCAAACTGACTAAGACAGAAGTAATTTGAGCTAATTCACTGAATACTTAAAGAGGGTGAATTTTATTATATATAAATTACAACAATTAGCCTGATACTTAGAAGAAAGCTCTCCAGATGACTCTAATGTGCTTTGAGGGTTAGAAGCCCTTCTCCTAGAACAATGTTTTTCAAATTTTAATCACCTGGAGGGTTTGTGAAAGTGTTTTTTCCCCTCCTCAAGTGTTTACTAACACCAGCCAATTCTCCAATTCTCTGATGCCACCTGGGTGTCCAACAATTTAATTCAATCTTGTCACTGACTATCTGTAGTTAGCATAGACCCCACAGATTTAGCGCTCAGTCCCACAAAACTCCTCCCACTTTACATAACAGCTGCAAATGGGGTTCTCAGGCTATTTACATTTCTTCCTAGCTAATTACATGTTGTGAGATTCCCACGACCCTGCCTCAGGTTTGATAATTTGCTGGAGTGACTCGTAGAATCCCAGAAAGTGACTTACTTACTGTTACTCGTTTATTATAAAAGCTACAACTCAGGAACAGCCAAGTGGAACAGATGCATAGGATGAGGTATGGGCAGGAGCAGGGTGGGGAGGCATATTGCTTCATATCCTCTCCAGATGCACCACCCTTCCAGCACCTCAATGTGTTCACCAACTCAGAAGCTCTTCAAACACTATTGTTTAGAGATTTTTATGGATGTTCCATCACATACGTGTGGTTGATGATTGAAAGTCTCCAGCCCCTCTCCCTTCCCTGGAGGTCAGAGGTGAAGCTGAAAATTCCAACTCTTTAATTACATGGTTGGTTCTTCTGGAAATCAGCCCCCATCCTGAAGCTATCTAAGGGTCCACCAATGGTCACCTCACTAGCGTAAACTTAGGTGTGGTTGAAAGGGGCTCATTCTGAACAAAAGACACTCCTATGAGTCAGGAAATTCCCAGGAATGTTGGAGCTCTGTACCAGGAAATACATTTTTTGTTATACCACAGTCTATTAAAACTCTGGGCCCAACTCCTGGATTTCTGATTCAGTAGGTCTGGAGAGGGGCTTGAGAATATGTATTTTGACAAGTGTCCAGATGCTGCCAATGGTGCTCTTCAGAGGGACTAGGCATCAAGAACCTCTGTCCTTGAGGGTCACAAAATGATGTGATTTCTCTTTCAAATATTACCCTTCTGACCCATGGGCTTCCTCTCTCAGTTCCACCAAGTTTTCCGTAAACCAACACATTCATTCTGTTTAAAGTTACCACCAAACGTTACCTCAGAGCAAAAAAACAGCCCTGGGAAATGTACCAGTCCTTACACAGAGTTGGGAGCATAAAATGACACATCTCAGTGACAGGAAAGAGTTGTAGACAGGAAAGCAATAGAAAATGGAAACCACTAAGGCAGAACTCATACAGCTGGGCAAGCCATGTCCAGGTGGGATGGGGCTAAGGCTTCTATCTTCTTCAGAAGATAGAAGTAGAATTCTGCTTCCCTTTAAGATTTAGACTCTTTTCCTCCTTGGGCTTCTATCAGTCAGATAGGTCTGAGAAAAGCAATTGAGGCTTGGCTTGCTTTGTGAGAGATTCCCTACATTCTGCTACCAAGATCTCCCTGCATACGTTGGCCTTCTACTCCTGCATTTTGTTTCCCGGAGTTGAACATCCTGCTTTGGTCAGCATTACCTTGTGTTTTCCCTTCAGTTCTATTTTACTCTGGATTTTCATTAATTTGATTATGTATGTTTGTATGTATGTAGCCATGGATTACCTGAATTCTGCCTTACCATTTCACTATATCTCCCTTTCTGAACCCAATTACACTCCGATCAGCTAATGATCACTTTTCCTCAGACACTCCATTAAATGACTCAACAAGTTATCCTGCATTTAACTGTGGGTTGAGATCCCTGTCCCAAATCAGGCTGAACACCTCGAAATCTACTGTGACTTTTAAGAAGCTGGTGGTTGAGTGATAAAGCAAGCAAGTTTGAGAACCCTCCCTGGTCCTGTTGTTACGTTTCTCACCCCACATTTACCCACTGTTTTCATGCTGCCCTCTCAACCCAAGGGGGCTTGAACTTTCTGGAACTTTGAATGGCCCTGAAAAGGATGGTGGACAAAGGGGCTGAGGTAAGAAATACATATGCTTAGGAGTCAGGAGGCCCTGGGTTTGAATTCTGGTTTGTCTTCTTACTAGTTATGTGATTTGGGGCATGTAAATGTCCATTTGCCTCAGCTTCACCTTCTGTAAATTAAAGCTGGTGATGTCTGCTCCATAGAAAGTCAGCATAGTGTGGTGATTAGAAGCATGCACTCTGCCTGAGTTTGAATTCTGGTTTATTGTTTAGTAGCTGTAAGGCCTCGAGCAAGTTTTTAACCCCTGTGTGTCTCAGCTTCTATGTCTGTAAAATGAGGGTGACATGAGTTGCTGCCTCATATGAGATGATAATACATCTTATTTGAGGATCCTGAATATTCGTCTAGCTGCATTCTCAAAGACCTAAACAAAATTAAAGAGTAATGGGATTCCCAGCCTCTAAAAGTAGAAATCTGGAAAGTTCTAGAATGCATGATTTTGATGGTATTTTATGATCCATTTTATGATTCCTATAGTAGACAACAGAAAAAGTAGTATTAATAGGTTCTTTTTACTCCCATCCAAGAAATCTATTTAATAAAAATAAATCAAAAAATTAAAAAGAGAGAATTGAAAGTGGGAGTCAGATATAGCTTCAAACCTGGGCATGATTAGAATGGGCTCTCCCAAGCAGCAAGAGGAATGAGGGGCACTAGGGCGGTGGAGCCCAGTCCACTGGGCAAGCCCAGCCCTGATGGGAGAGCCAGGATGCATCCAGGAAAGGAGGGGATGGGGGTTTAAGGATCTACTCTTTCTGTTTGTCAAACCCAGTGCACAACTTTGTCACAGGAAACATTGGAGATTTTAAGAACCAATACAATGAGACAGTGAAAATAGGTTTTGGTAAGAATTTGGAAATCTCTGGTGGACATGATGATGAGTATATTGAGGAAAAGCAGCTCTGATGGTCAAGCATTTTTTTCCCTGTGTTAATACCAGGAATAACTTCACTTACCCATTGCCACATAATTTAAAACAACTGTAAAAGGCAAGCATCATGCAAACAAAAATTAACATGATGAAATCCTACTTTTCATTGTGATGAGTCAGAGAATGTCTAAATTTGAGCAAATGCTCTGTTAAGAACGAGTTCCTCATAATTAAGTAAAATGTTTACTCGAGTTTATTGAATAGCAGTAGATTAATAGGAAGCATTAAAGAATCGGGTACCAGAGACAAAGGGGAAAAAAAATCTGTGCAAAAGATATGAGTAAGAAAAGTTTGTCAAAGCAAATGTGTAAAAGGAGACATCTGAATATCAGCTTTAAATGCTTTTCCTGAATATTCTACAAATATAAGTCTGGAGATTGTTGAGTGTTATTAGTTTTTGTCCATGACGGTAAATCAAATAAAAGAACTCTTTCGAACTCACCATTTTTCTCAATAGTGAGCTTTAAATGGAAGATATCTACGATGAGAGCCCTCTGTCTCTTGTAAAACTCCCTGGGTTTCCCAGGCAGATTTCAGTCTGTTATGGAAGCCTGCTTTTCTTACAGTGTGAAATGATTGAAATGAATTCCATCATTTCCTTCTTAATTCAAGCCACATGTTCAGATTTGAGGTTTAAATTCTTATTCCCCTATTTTCTAGGAAAATTTAGCATAAACAATAGGTGTGCTATTCAAAGAAACCGATGTTATTAATTACTAAGTATCCTCAAGGAAACTTTCCTCCTGATTAATAAGAATGCAAAGTCCAAGTATATAGGGTACTATGATTTTTAAAAAGCTCANTATGAGGAAGATTTTTTTTTTTTTTTTTTTTTTTTGGAAAGAAAGAGTCAGTAAAATACAAACTAAAACCCAGAGCAGAAGGAAGGGGTTTGCAGGTGTCCTTAGTATGGATATTGGCATCAGTTGATCCTTTTCTTAAGCACTGGAACTTGTGGAGTTTAAACAGCACTTTTTCTGTGAAAGAAAAACAAGAACAAGAGAATCGTGTTCACAGAGAGACTCTCTAAAAACTGGCTTTCCATTCAGTTTATTGAGCTACTGAAATGAGTCGTCCGTACTCATTTGAAAAGTAATAATAGTGAAGAATGGATACTTGTCTTAGGAATTTCTTACAAATTTAAAATGGTCCCCATTTGGGGGCTCCTGGGTGGCTCAGTCAGTTACGCATCTGACTTCAGCTCAGGTCATGATCTCATGATTCATGGGCTCAAGCCCTGCACCGGGCTGTCTGCTGTCAATACAGAGCCCATTCAGATCCTCTGTCGTCCCCTTTCTCTGCCCCTGCCCCAGTTACGTGCTCTCACTCGCTCTCTCTCTCTCAAAAATAAATAAATATTAAAAAAATAAATAATTAAAATCGTCCCCATTTTGACTACCCATGAAAGGGAAGCCCTTCAGTACAGAATGGAATCTGAAAACCCTTGGTATATCTGACTTACCTCCGTAACATTTTTATTAATTTTAGTACCCATTTAGCCTGAGGGTTTAAGCATACAACGGACTTATTCTTCTTCCAAATGCTGGGGGGAAAGAAACAAAATAAAAATAAAATAGTGTTACATTTTAGTCAATCCTGCACTTAAGGAGAGTGGAGTAGAAAAATGTAAATTAAGTGAAATTGGAGGTGGGCCGTTTGGGATCTGAAGTAGGTGACTTGTAGCGTGAGGTCTGAGGAATGAGGAAAACACCATTCGTGGAATGGTTGTGTGTGAGCCAGTGGAGCTGAAGATGAGATTCACAGAATCTACAGGTCAGGGGTTAATGCTTTGCTGATAATCTTTACATGAATTGAAGGTGGACCAAATAGCTAAGATTGGCTCACTTCTAAATCTATATCACATTATCTTTAAAATGTGGTTGTCTGTTGAGCTTGGGAGAACAGAATAAACTGTTAAAAACACTCTCTTGAGGAAATTTTATTTGAAAAACAAACTCAATGAAATGTAAAGGGGAGGTTACAGAGCTGATCACTCTGAGTGACACTGGCATTTTGTTGACCCTCTAGTTAGTGAGGCTTTCACTGCTCTGAGAGATTCAACAACAACAAAAGCAGCAACAATAATTAATAGCTAATATTGATCAAGCACTTACAATGTGCCAGTCACTATACTCAGCAAGTAACATGGATTATGTCAATCTCACACAAATCTTCTGGTCAAGAACTGTTATTTCCTTACATTTAGATGAAGAACTTGAGGTTTATAGAGTTTAAATAACTTGTCCAAGAGTGTGCAAAAGCTGCAAAGGCAGGGCAGCATTCAAATGAAGGTTATCTGCCTCCAAAACGCACACTTTTAGCCATCACTCTACGTGGGCAGGGTCTGAATGGTTATCAGTAAGTGCTGGACACAGTTCTGAATGTTTTACCTGCAGTGAAAGATGTGAGGTCTCCCAGGTGATAGCGAACTGGGACACTCAACCCTCTACTGGGGTGACCTTTGACCTACACCTTTACCTTAGCTATGAAACAACAGATAGCAAGGATCCGTCCATCTAGCTTTGAAACTCCACCCTTGTAAATAAATCTGAGAGAGGTCAGAGGTCATAACATTTTTGGTTTTTGAGTTCATGATGGAAAATAGATTTCTGACCATCTGGACTCAGAGCATTTTTACCCTGATTGCTATGTGTTTCTCATAATTTCCAGCTTTTGTTTCTATGTCTGGTTAAAATTCAGAAACACAGAATTTGGTGGGAAGATATAAAATCAAACTTCTGTCACTTCAAAATGCTTGGTGTTAATGAAGAGAAAGTTAGGGTGCATTATCTCCTCAGGTTGAGAGGTTAGAGACTTGACTCAGGAGAGAGGAAATGTAATAAAAAGAAAAAGAGAGAGAGAGAGTCTCAGGTTTCTATGCAGCCAGAGGAATTGCCCCCAAGGTCATAGCTAGACATAGCATCTCTGAATTTGAGGGCAACAATTGTGGTTTAGCTAAAACCTTCATTGGTACAGACATCAGGAAAAGTATAATGGCTTTTTAAAATTTTTGCTCATGCTTTTGATATCCCATATTTGTTTTTTACAAGTTGAACACAACTAGTGCAACACCCAAAGCACATATCAAAATGGGACAAAAAGGGGCTGCTTACAAACAGATTGAATGTCTAAAGAAGTACAGGGGCAGAGCTGCTAGAGAAAGTGAAGTTAGGAAATGTGGAGAAAGATGCTGTGTCTAATACTTCCAGGTACTGTGAGTGCTCGGTTCATAAAGATAGATCTAGGAAGGAGAAATCAAAGTTCCAAGTAGTGATACACAGAAGATCTATAGGTTTGTTTTAAAATATTCAGTGTAACAATCTAACATTGTTGTATCTCTGCTCTGTGCCAGGTAAAGGATAAAGCATTGGGAGTAGAGAAACAAATAAATCTGATCCCTGTCTATAAAGAACTTATTTCTGGTGAGAGAATGGGAGCGAGAGAGAAAGAGAGCCTCAAACATGATTGTTTCAATGCAGTGATGCTATAATAATCACAGCTAACATTTACTGAACATTTATTACATTTATTACTGTGCCAGGCACTATACTAGGGGCTTTACATGCAATGTGTAAATTCTCATTTGATGTGCCAGGGAAAATGTTATGATAGAAGTATCTACAGATTTCTCTGAAAGTATTGAAAAAGAAGCATCAGAGAAACAAAGGGTCAATGCCATTTCAGTTAAAGAAAATACCTACTAAATTTCTTGCAGCCACGACTGACTCCTTAGCCTAACTCTTCAATCAGAGTAATGGTATCAAAGTTGGTACATCTTAAAGCTAAGGGACCATCCCATAAAATAGATGTTCAGACCAAGGACTGTAGTGGGTACTTATTTTCTTGCTCTTTAACTTCTGGGGAACAAAATGTCTGCTTCTGTTAGTGATTTGAATTTGATGGAAGAGAGAAGAGGCTTGGAAGGGGATCACCTGGGTGGAGTCCTGGTTTTGTTCCTTTCTAAGGGTGTGCCTCAGGGCAGTTAGTTAACCTCCCTAAGCCTCAGTGTCTGCACTGTAGAGGAGTGATAACAATAGACATAACTTAATAGGGCTGTTCAAGGAATATGATGAATAAATGTGCATAAAGCACTTAGCTCAGGGCTGCTGCAAAGTAGGTACTTAACAAATATTATTGAGTCCCATTATTAGCTTGAAAATTATTAGCAACTCTCAAAATCAATCCCTTTGAAATTCTTGAATAAGAGTACTATGCTGTACATATGAAATTAATGCAACATTATATGTCAACAATACTAAAAAAAAATACTATATGGCAACGTTTGATCTGATTTTCATTGGGAGAAAAGAATCACATACATTTTCTCCTGCAACTTACATGACTTCTTTGTTTGGGCATCCATTCCCAGGAAGCAAGACCTGAACCCTTTCAATGAGTTGGAAGGGGATAAAGACTGAGGTCTCTTGAACGCATTTACACTTTAAGTTTGTGTTATAGGCCTCCAGAACACCTGTAAACACAATCAGTTATTTTAATCCCTTTGGCATATAATTCAAAACTTGAATTTAATTACTAATCTTTCTTTTTTTTTAATGTTTATTTTTGAGAGAGAGAGAGAGAGAGAGAGAGAGAGAGAGAGAGCACAAGCGGGGGAGGGGCAGAGAGAGAGGGAGACACAGAATCCAAAGTAGGCCCCAGGCTTCCGAGCTGTCAGCACAGAGCCCAACGTAGCACTCGAACTCATGAACCATGAGATCATGACCTGAACTGAAGTTGGACGCTTAACTGACTGAGCCACCCAGACGCCCCTAATTACTAATCTTTCATACAGTGCATCTGAAGATTTAAAAATTTCAAGTCAGCGTTTTCACCCAGATGCCTTTAGTTTGTGTATTTCTGCTTGTCTTAGCTTATTTTCAAACATTTTCTACCAAAACCTTCAAAATAAAATTAGCTTTCTAAAAACACAACACCTGTTAAATTTGTGATAGCATTATATTGGTGCTCAGGTGATTGTATAATAAAATTTGAGAACCACTGCTCCGGGGACTTAAAACTCACTTATAATTAATACAATGTAAAATCAACTGACTTGATCTTCCCTCCAAACATATAAAAACCAAAGACATAAATTCCTTACAGTGTCCCAGAGCTGTAAAAAGCTGCGCTTGTCATGCTCACCGTCCCCCTCCTTGTTTCTCCAAGGAAATACCACAGATGATATTTTTTGTTTTTGTTTAATATGCCTGTCCATCTCAGTTGCAAATTATTACCAACGAAAGGCTTATAATAAAAATTCAAGACTTTTTATTCAACAACAGAAGTCATTAGTACTAGATACTTTTATAAATTAATCTATCTTATGTATTTTAATGAATTCTTCCCTCTTAAACCCAGTGCCTAATATCATGCTTACACATATTTGCAAATAAAAGGGCCCTGGCTCTCAGGCATTTACAATTTGGTGGAGGAAACAAATGAACAAAAACTAAAATGTCACAGAATGTTGTATTTCACACCCAAGATCCAAACTGCATGATGGGAACAGAGAACTTTGCCAGGGCAATGGGAAAGGTTTATGGAGGAGGAGAAAGATGAAGTTTTTGAAGAATAAAAATAAAATGTGAAGCAAAATAATGGAAAAACAATACCTTACACTTTAAGATAAAAAATTTGTCTTTTATACCTGAGCGAAGTATATCACTTTTTTTTTTAATGTTTTATTTATTTCTGAGAGAGAGAGAGAGAGAGCCTTAGCAGGGGAGGGTCAGAGAGAGAGGGAGACACAGAGTCTGAAGCAGGCTCCAGGCTCTGAGCTGTCAGCACATAGCCTGACATGGGGCTCGAACCCACGAACTGTGAGATCATGACCTGAGCCGAAGTTGCACGCTTAACAACAGAGCCACCCAGGCGCCCCTGAGCAGAGTATATCATTCTGTACATGCCTTGGATTTCCTCAGCTGTATAAAAACTTATAAACCCAACTAGATGTTTATCTATTTACACAAACATGGTCGCCCCATTTAGACTTGGAAGTCTACGTCTTTGCAGAAAGCATGTACTTAAGTGCTCATGTTGTGCTCACAGTGACTCATGTGAGAGCTAGCCAAATAGAATGGCACCAAGTGTTCTCTGCCGGAGACCAACCTGTTGAGGTCAATTATCTTTAAACCCTATAAAGGGTTTAGTCAGAAGGAGTAGCATTGAAAGGCAGAGCCAAGAAGAGATACATAGAAAGAATGTTATAGCAGAACTGAATCTGAAAAAGACCAGGAATAGACAAACCAACAATAAGTCACATGAACACTGGACTTCAGTATCTCTATCTATGGATGACAATCTTAACAACATAAGTGTCTCTAACTTCTAAGAGTTAAATCTCTAAGCACATTACTTTTAGAAATTTGGGAGGACTTGACCAGTCTCCCCTTGCCCATTTCAGTCATATTGCTCCCCATTTTCTAATTAAAAATAAAAGAAATGGCTGAAGACTATTTCTGCTCAAAGCACAATGATAAGGTAAGTGAAAGCTCTCACCATGGACTGGAGAGATGCTGCAGACCAGCAGTATGAAAAGCAGAGATCCCAGGGAGAACCTCATTCTGCCTCGAGGTGGAGTGCAGACTTCAGCTCTGAGTCTAAACTGTGGGTTCTGAGCACAGAGATTCCTATTTATTTACACCAGTGAGGGCCCTCCCACTGCCTGTGTCTCCAATAGGTCAGCTGTGTCATCAGTTTTAAAAGTCCCCAAATATTGCTGAGCTTGCTTTTTTTTTTTTTTGAACTCCCCTTGCAAATTTATGAATTGGCTTCAGAGCACTTTACATATAATGAAATATTTCTTGAAAATATAGAGTATGAATGACAGGGACGCTGCAGAAATTTGGGGATGGGGAGAGGATAAAGACATCAGACTGGAGGTTCTACAGGTCACTGTGAGTGTGGCTTTGATTGCTTCTCTCAGTGAAGGGTCGGCAGGCTTTCTCAATGACATTTGGCTTTTTAATTTTTATTCTTTTAAATGTGTATTTATTTTTGAAAGAGAGAGAGAGGAAGGGGCAGGGAAAGAGGGAGACACAGAATCCGAAGCAGGCTTAGGCTTTGAGCTATCAACACAGAGCCCAACATGGGGCTCAAATCCATAAAATGCAAGATCATGACCTGAACTGAAGTTGGACACTTAACCGACTGAGCCCCCCAGGTGCCCATCTCAATGACATTTGAAAGCATGCTCCAGGAGATCAGGGAACTCTGTCAAGCACATCCTTGTGCCCTCCGTCCTTGTAAGAAAGTCTAACCTTTGGCAGGTGCTCAGTAAATATTTGCACACCTAATAAATGTCTCCTCATATACAGATTCGTATGCTGACTAGATTACTGTTTTCCTGCCAGACTTTCCCGCCTTTTATTTCACCATCTGAAATATATAATTACTTATGTAATTTGTCCACTGTGGAAATGCTGGAAGGGGGCAAGTTATGTGTCTCCTCCTTGGTGTCAAATGTCTTAGTGAAGGGAGAGAGGCAACAGCTTTGAGGTAGAGAATCTTTCAGTCTCAGGTATGCAGGTTCTTGAGCTTGAGAACCAGGTGTCAGGGGAGGGTGTCATTAAAGTTTTATCAGATGCTGAACTCACTACTACAGTATGTTTCACAAAGCATATGCGTGGTTTGTTTTTGATCCTGCCAAATAAGCCCGTGCAGACAATGAGCCTATAGCCTTAACTCACCTGCTAGGAGTTCTTTGATTAAATAAAATAAATAAAAGTATGTGGACAATGGGTGGGCTACCTTGGGAGTGTACAAGTATGGATGTATGAAACCAGACCCATCGAGCCACTGAAAAATCAAAGGTATGGTCTTCCTGGTGTGGTTTCCCCAAAAATTTGATTTTTTGCTACTCACTTAGCATTGTGGATGTTTAGCATCTTAGACGCTCCATGGTGTATGGGGTAGGGATTGTGGTAATGTCACACACACAACCTTACAAGTGGTTTTCCTCTTGGCCTGAATGACTGAAGTGACTGAAAACTCATCACTGTTGAGGCAGCCTATCCCCTTGTTTGTGCAGTTTTAGTTGTTAAAAGGTTCTTTCCTATGCATATGTGAAAGCTGCTTCCTTGCTAGTTCAGTCAGTTTCTCCTAATCCAACACCTCATCACCGTATGAAAACAATTCTAAGTGCCCTTTCATATGACAGCACTCCAAGTATTTGAAGACGCGGTATGTGCCAGTTGGGTCCCTCAGGAAGCAGTGAGATGGAGTGAAAGAAGTTTCTTTTGATGTTGTTTTCAGGATTACTCCTGTAGTAGATAAAAGGGCAGGGAGCAGGAGTGGGCAGAGAGAGCATCAGACTACAGTGCTGATCTGACAAAGTCTATGACAACTTAATGGGAATATTCTCAGAAAACACTATATATTAGAGGAGCCCACAATGGGCAGAAATATCCAGGTCCTGTGACCCTTGCCATGCTCAGTCACTGGGGCTTCTCAGAAACAGCATGGTCTCTGGTAGAAGACACAACCAGATCCTGGAGATGCTAACAGCTGGAGGCTGTCAGCTGACTGTACTTCTCACAGCCGGCCAGCAAATTATTTCTTTAAGGGACATCTAAGCAGTGAACCTCCATGGCTGTCACATAGGGTTATTAACTAGAGGTTAAGAGCATGAACTATGGAGTCACCCAGTCAATGACTTTGGACAGGTCACTTAATTTATCTAGCCTTATATTTACTAGTTTTCACATGGGGAATTATTACTAATTTTAAACAATTCTTTGAAGAATGAAATCATCCAGTACACGTATAGTTCTTGTTAGAGTGCCTGACACGTATAGTATATGCAATAGATATATATAATAGTATATGCAATAGATATATACAGCCTGTCTGTTCATCCGTCTACTCATTCATCTGTCCATCCACCCATTAACAGGTCTGAAGTAACCTTCCCTCTAAAACCCACATAGACACACTTCAAAGGCAAATATCCCTAGGTCCTTTAACTTATAACACAGTGTGAGATCCTCTCAACTTCTTTTCATTACTTATCTTCAAAAAGAGAAACCAGATGGTGGTTATCTTTCTGAAATCTGTTGGGTCTTTTTCACTGTTTCTCCTAAATCAATCATGACTGCTCTTCCTTTTGCCTTCCCATACTTTCACTGAGTCACACACATGCACACACACACACACACACACACATGTGTACACACACATCTGAACACCATGGTACCCCCAAGTATGGGTTTGCCAATGCAAACTAGAGGAAGCCATTACCTCCTTTGTGCTAGGCACTATTCTTTTATTAATGCCTTCCTAGACTGAATAACATTATTCTGGTTACTTATTCTGTGTAGACAGGCAATGATTTTTTTTTTCTTTTGAAAATGGCCAATTTCTATGTCTCACTTATTTCACTCTTGTACAATTTGATCTTGGGAACCAAGTGTAGCAGTTTTACACTTGCTTCTGCTATATGTACTATATATATCCTTGTTAGAGCAAAAATGAGTGATGCTGACAGTAACAGGAAGGATATAGGGACAAAAGTACCCTGAAAGAGGACTCTGAATAAATGTAGGAAATTCCACAATTGGCTCTTGTTAAAATAGGGCCACTGGGTCAAGGAACTAATTCCAGAGCCATTCTAAAGTTTGATTTTGGTCTTTTTTAATGCCCAGAGTTCTAGGTTTAGCTTATACTGACTAAAGGAGCCTTATCTCTGCTTGCCCCAAGATGGGATTGGAGGTTGGGCAGCTCTCTGGTAGCCAGATGGTTCTAGAAGTTTCCAGAATGACTCTCCATGATCTCATTTATGGCAGGGGTTTAAATTGCAAAGACTTTGAATCCAAGAAGAGTAATTTGAACCAATGGATTTAGGGGCCAAATTTTTAAATTTTTATTTTTAAAATTGCTTTTATGGATACCTTTGTTTAAAAACATAAAAACACGTAACTTGATTTATAACCTGATTTTTATGATTGGATATATAAAAACAGGAAAAATGAGAAAATTATGGGGAAGGTTTTCCCCCCTGACTTCAGAAATAAGCTAGATTTTCTCCCCATACCCAAGAAAAATTGAGTAGTTTTGAGCACATTAGTACTCATGGTCCATGGACTAGCACCATCAGTTTCATGTGAGAGGTTCTTAAAAATGTAGAATCTCAGGTCCTGCATTTTAACAAGATTCCTAGATGATTTTTTTGTTTTTATTTATTATTGAGACAGAGAGAAACAGAGCATGAGTCGGGGGTGGGGGACATAGAGAGAGGGAGACACAGAATCTGAAGCAGGCTCCAGGCTCTGAGAGTCAGCACAGAGCCTGATGCAGGGCTCGAACCCATGAACTGGGAGATCTTGACCTGAACCGAGGCTGGATGCTCAACCGACTGAGCCACCCAGGTGCCCCATTCCTAGATGATTTGAATGCACCTTAAAGTCTGAGAAGCACTGGTAGCAGAGCATGATTGTCATATGCACATTCAAATTGTCTTCAGAGACATGTTTACCCAAGTCATCTCCTCAGGGTATGATGTACAGATCCCTTAGTGAGAGCATCCAGGACAAAAGTGGCCACTGACAGCTAAATGCGGAGCAGTGCCATCAACAAGAAAGACATTCTTTCCTAAGATATGAAAAAAATGAAATGTCACTAAAATAGAGAGGTGGCAAAACTAGCCAAAGTATCTACCAATCTGGTAGGCCAGTAGGCCTTGAACAGAGGGCCTATTGTAGAGTTAAAAATTCTCATAATGTTTAGTCGTTTGCAATAAAATAGGAGATAAGACAAAGGTCACTCTGACCAAACTGAGAAAATTTTCTTTTATGCCATTTAAAAAGCAACTCAAATAGAAAATAGAAACTTACTCCATTCTGTTAACAAATGTTTTAACCTGCTAAAAATCTGGTGTCTATTTGTTTCTGATAGATTGCTGGTAGGTAAGAGCTCAGGTTCTAAAATCAGACTCTCTGGGTTTGTGTCCCTCTCCAACACTCACTTGCCTTGTCACCATCCCCAAAGCTCAGGTCCTCCTGTATTAATAGGATTAATACCTTCTTAGAGAGTTGTGTAGGGAACATAGAACCAAGAAAGGGCTTTGCTTGGTGTTTGGGGAAATAGCAAACATTTAATAAATCTTAGATTCTTTTTTTTACCATTGTGAAAACACAAAAATTTATGAATTTTTAACTTATTGCATTTTATTTTGGTAAGAATACAACATGAGATCTATCCTCCTAAAAGTTTTTAGGTGTACCATAAATATTGTTGACTATAAATACAATGATGTACAACAGATCTCCAGATCTTATTCATTTTTTTAAAAAAAGCATCTTTGGCTTAGTTTGTAAGTCAAGCTCCTGACATGAATTAAAATGCCACTTAGTTTTCTGTTGGACATTTATGATTCCTTCAGTTTGAAGGTCCTCTGGTCCAAAAGCTATTCCTTTTGAGACTGATCATGTACACTTTATTTTTACCCACTTTCAGCAAAAATATTGGTCTATTTTCCCTAAGGAGATACCCATGGAGATTTATATTAGTTATAAATGTACTGAAGTCTTACCTAGAAGGTGTTTTACCTTTTACCATCAATTTTATTTCAACTGAATTGCTTACAACAGTCTGTTGTTTTCCAGATAATGATTTCAAGACCAGTGTCTGTGGAAAAGGTATTTTTCAAAGGTAGTTAAATTTATATTTCAAGTTTTGCTCAAGTTCATCTCAAATAAGGTGAATCTGAGACAACGCTAAAATGTGCCTTCAGTTCAAAACAGAGATTTGCCAGAAGACTGCTAGGTGGCAGCATTACTTACGAAAACAGCTTGCTGGAAGGGAAAAAGGCCTATCCTCAGGTAAAGACTCAGCAGTGCTGAGGGCTGTGCTGCATATTATTTCAGTGTTCAAATCATTTATGTGATTTGGTTTGTTTCTTTTTAAAAGTATATTGTGAGGTTTGAGATTTTTTGATTAGGTTGAAATGTTAATCAAAGAGGGGAGAAAAACCCCTAAAAATCTGAAGTAATC
The DNA here is from genome assembly GCF_008692635.1 of Crocuta crocuta. NCBI lineage: Eukaryota > Metazoa > Chordata > Mammalia > Carnivora > Hyaenidae > Crocuta > Crocuta crocuta. The sequence goes on along the minus strand of NW_027530998.1, from coordinate 263,293 downwards.
CAACAAATTCTGGGCCGTATCCAACTTCCTGGCCCCGAGGTTACAAAATCAGATGCCTCAGTGCTCCAGCATTCAATCACATTGGGCCTCAGCAGAGCGAGGTGTGAACCTTCTACCATTAGAAAGTTTTCAGAGAACAGTGAGGCTACTACATACCAATGTCAAAGTGTAGTCAAGTTTTCCAGCCCTTTAAAGCACACCACAACAAACATTAACGAAATAGTCACCTTGTTTCTTTCATTGATTCCCTAATCTACATATTATTTCCTCATCTCTCCTTTTCACTGAGTGTATCTTTATGTTATAACCATGTATGGAGTCCTGCATATTATAAATAAAAATCAATGGTTTAGCTTTCCAGCAAGAGTATCCCTATTTACTTTTGAAAGTTTTTGGCACCACTCTGTTCTTTTAGCAGCTGCTGATCCTCAGACCCCAGGTGCCCCCAGGCAATCCTCTTGGCCTCATATTCCTTTTCCAGTGTGTCCCCTTTGTCTAGCCAGACATTAAGCTCCTTTTCTCACTGGACACCCTTTCCCTAGGCAAGTATGTCTTTCTCCTCGTTCAAATTTAGATTATAAGTCTACTCACATTGGTATCTATCCGACAGCCTACTGGTCATTACTTCATAGAGACCTCTTGGGTCTCTCCAACCCATCATATTCAAAACTGAACTTAGTTTCTCCAAAATCTGTTCTACCTCCAATATTTCCAGTCCAGATGCTGAATAGCATCATCATCCACCTAGTTTCTCAGAAGCCAGTAAGTCATCTTTCCTTCATTTCCCTTAGTCTTGGTCTCCAATAGTTGTCATTTGTATCTGTTAAAGTGTCTTGGCTTTGTCTACTTCTGTCACCTTGCACTGCCACTTCCTCTTCCAAGTCACCATTGTTTATTGTTGGAACGACTACTGCAACAGCCTCTCTTCCCATCCCTACTCCAATCTATTTTCACCCTGCTGCCAGTCATCTTTTCAAAACACAAACCTGATCATCTCACTGCTCTGCTTCAAAAGCTTCTCACTGTCCTTAGGTGGCTAACTCCTTACATGGATCCTGACCTTTTCTCCAATTTCACCTCCCCTTACTCTCTTGCTTTCTGCCCAACTTTTCAGGTGGACTTGAGAACCCTGTGTAATCACTCTGCCTTCCACTAGGGGTCTGAAGTTCACAGGTTGAGCATCTTCTTCAAGGACTCCGATGTCGTATTTTTTCTTTCTTTCTTTTTTTTTTTATAATATAAATGTTAGCAGTTTTTATTGTAAACATATATATCTAAATTTTTTTTAACAAATAGTTTATTGTCAAGTTGGTTTCCATATAACACCCAGTGCTCATCCCCACAAGTGCCCTCCTCCATGCCCATCTCCCCCCTCCCCCCCCACCCATCAGTCCTCAGTTTGTTCTCAGCATTCAAGAGTCTCTTATGGTTTGCCTCCCTCCCTCTCCCCCACTATTTCCCCCCTTCGTCTCCCCCATGGTCCTCCGTTAAGTTCCTCCTAATCCTCCTATACGTGCAAACATATGGTATTTGTCCTTCTCTGCCTGACTTATTTCGCTCAGCATAACTCCGATGTTGTATTCTAAATGAATACTTCCTCATTGGCAGTACAAAGATATTTTAAATGTTTTCTTCTAGCTCTACTGCTATGGCTTTATTTATATTTATCAAAGCAGGGTGTTGTAGATGGGTGAGAAATGGAACATGGATATTTTTGAAGCTTAGAATTAGGTAATACCCTACCTTCCTCCTGAGTAGAACATGTTTACTTTGGACTCTCAACTTGTTGGTGTATAATGAAGAATGTTTCCTCCAATAACCGTGACTCTACTATATTGACACCTGCTTTCCTGCTATGTAAGGCACCTTTTGCTTAGCTTAATATCTTCTAGGTCCATCCATGTTGTTGCAAATGGCAAGACCTCATTCTGTTTTTTATGACTGAGTAATACTCCATTGTGTGTGTGTGTGTGTGTGTGTGTGTATCTAGATATACCTATATCTATCTCTATATCACATCTTTACCCATCTATGGACACTTAGGTTACTTCCATACATTGGCTATTATAACTAATACTGCAATAAACATAGAGGCACACATATCTTTCTGGATTTGTGTTTTCATTTTCTTTGGGTAAATATTCAGTAGTCGAATTTCTGGGTCATATATTATTTCTATTTTTAAGTTTCTGAGAAACCTCCATACTGTTTTCCACAGTGGGGGCACCAGTTTGCATCCCCACTAACAGAGCTCAGCTTTCCCTTGTCTCCACATCCTTGACAACACGTCTTATTTCTTGTCTTTTGAATACTAGCCACTCTGATGAGTGTGAGGTGATACCTCACTGTAGTTTTGATTTGTATTTCCCTAATGATTAATGCTGTTGAGCATCTTTTCAAGTGTCTGTTGCCCATCTGTGTGTCTTCTTTGGAAAAAGAAGGTCCTTTTTTCAGATCCTCTACCCATTTCTAATTAGATTATTTGTTTTTTGCCATTGAGTTTTTATAAGTTCTTTACATATTTTGGATATTAATCCCTTAACTGATATATCATTTACCAGTATGTTCTCCCATTTGGTCGGTTGCCTTTTCCTTTTGTTGCTGGCTTTCTTTATTGTGCAAAAGCTTTTTATTTTGGTGTGGTCCCAATAGTTTATTTTTGCTTTTGTTTCCCGTGCCTCAAGAGACCATTCTAGAAGAATGCTGCTAAGGCCAATGTCAAAGAGATTACTGTTTAAGTTTTCTCTTAGGATTTTTATGGTTTTAGGTCTCACTTTTGGATCCTTAATGCATTTTGAAATTATTTTTGCATATGTTGTGAGAAACTGGTCCAGTTTCATTCATCCAGAAATCTTCTGGTTTTCCCAGAATGATTTATTGAAGAGGCTGTCTTTTCCCCATTGTATATTCTTGTTCCCTTTGTTGTAGATTAGTTGACCATATAAGTATGGGTTTATTTCTGTCCCTTGACCTATGTGTGTATTTTTATGCCAGTACTAAAGCTTGGTAGTATATCTTGAAGTCTGGGGTTGTGATACTTCCAGGTTGATTTTTTTGTTTGTTTGTTTGCTTCTTTTCCTCTCAAGATTGCTTTGGCTATTCAGGGTCTTTTGTGGTTCCAAACAAATTTTAGGATTATTTGTTCTAGTGCTGTGAAGGCAACATTTTTTTTAGTATTGCAAGGTCCACAAAGAAGTATTGTGGGGTAGTCAATTCTCCATCCCCACCCAAACTGAAAGACTGTTTGGGACCATTGATAGATGGTTGGAATGCCAAGTTGAAGACACTCTGTGTGATAACATCTCTGGAAAGAAGCATGCTTGTTTGAAGTCCAGAACATATTGTCTTCGGAAGTGAGACGGAACTGCGTAGAGATCCTTTCCCCTAACTGTGCTATAGATAGCAGTTAATCTCCGAGGCTATGAAGGCTCAGGGTGATAGAGCAGCATCCTCAGAAGGCCTCGGTAGGGCAGCTGTGATGCATCCTGGCAAGGAAGCTAGAGCAAAAATCACTGACGGTCTTGTTACACATTTTCCAGAAATCAGTAGGGTGCTTTTTGCAGGTGGTGAGACTGAAGTCCTATAGACAAGTAGGTCAAAGTTCTAGAAGTGCAATATCAATACATACATGGCTACATATATAGTCAAAGGTGGTGACTTTCACACTTTTTTGCTGCATTCTTCTGTGAGTCATGAACAAAGAAAGGCTTATTAAATCTCCTTCTATGGTTCAGTTTTATTTAGGGTCCATGCATAAACTAAATCATTATCATTGCTCTGTTCTTGTTTTCAAGTGAACAGATAACTGAGTGTCTACTATATGTCAGGCATTATGCAATATGCATTTAAAAAAAAAAGGTGTGGCCCATGCCATGTGAAAGTCAGCCAACAATTTAGTACCTTTACAGCATGCACTTGGGTTTCTAAGTGTAATACGTGCTGGCCCAGAGTTTAAAAGCACAAATTAGCATTATTTTTACTCAGGGTGATTGAAATGTTCTTGTACAACAAATTTTTTCTTTTTTTAAATGTTTATTTATTTTTGAGAGAGAGAGAGAGGCAGAGAGAGGGAGACACAGAATCTAAAGCAGGCTCCAAGCTGTCAGCACAGAGCCTGATGTGGGGCTTGAACTCACAAGCCATGAGATCATGACCTGAGCTGAAGTTGGATGTCTAACAAACTGAGCTACCCAGGTGCCCCAGCAATTTTTTTTCTTAATTATGAAACATAAGAGGTCTTAGTAAAGAACACAAAAGCAGCAGCTGCCCAAACTACGTGAACAGAAATTTGAGTCATGTCCATAGACCTCCTATCTACTTCAGTGATATACAACAAGCCTTTGTTTCATTGGTTTAAAAAAAAAGTGCTGGTAAATGTTTTATTATTTTTAAATATTTATTTATTTTTGAGAGAGTACAAGCAGGGGAGGGATAGAGAGATGGAACTGAGGATCCGAAGCAGGCTTTGTGCTGACAGCAGCCCAATGTGGGGCTTGAATTCACCAACCATGAGATCATGACCTGAGCTGAAGTGGGATGCTCAACAGACTGAGCCATCCAGGCATCCCTGTGCTGGTAAATGTTTTAAAACCAGCTTTCTGAAAATAGTTCTGACTTGTGGCATTTGCTACCCATGGGAGCTCACTGAATGCGGAGTTGGGGATTGATGAGAAATCAGAGCTCACCAGCACTGGCACACCACAGGACCTGCCTGTGAATACAACTAGAGCAGTGTCCCTGAGCTCCATGACATGAAAGTGTTTATTCTGTGACTTGACACTCATTTTAGCAGAGGCCGGTGCGGGCTATAGTGTTCTCTAGAGGTGAATGTCCATAAGAAAGTTTTTGAGTTATGTTGTTGCCCACAGCTTTAAGGACAAAGCTGACAAAATGGATGACTTTGATTCAAGTATCAGTAAAATCCATGACCAGGCCCCCGTGTCAGTGTTTCAACTGTTATCCCCATTTGTGGAGGAGACAAACTGGCTCTAACAACCTTGTCCTCCACAGAAGTAGTGCTGCAAGGGCCTTTACCCTGGCCTCAAGGTATTGTAAGTAGCTCTGAGCACCAGGGTTTCCAGGCAGAGAAGAAGCTGGGCCTCTGTGGGCCTAAAGCCAGTTGTCTAAGAGCTCACCCCTCTTCCCTTCTTTGACTTGCTCTAGTAGGCTCCTGAGATACTCAATGGAAATACATAAACACAGTAATGAAGAGATAGGAAAATACCTTGAATTTCAAAATTCTTTCATATTTTATGAAGCACTATCTCATACATCACACATCTCATTTCCTGACATCAACTTCTTGAAAGCCACATGAATTTATCAGCTTGGCTTTGGAAGGCTAGGTCTCAAGGGAATGTCCACTCAGTCATCATGTCAGTACCAGTGACGCATCTCCAACTCTGGTGTGACTCCCAACAGGGGGCACATATGGGAGATGATGCAAAGCAATGGTTATTGCTCCTTCTTACTGTAAATTGGAGATGATTCTCTCTACTCCTTGAAGTCTAGTTGGCTTTTAAAATGTTTAATTGGTGCTTTGACAGTTTTGTTTTAACAGCAAGTGATTCATAATAGCACACAATCAGGAAATGGAACAAACTTTCAGTTTCTACTAATCTCCTCTGGTCAAAAATTAATCTTGTTGGTTTGAAGAAGAGTGCCCAAGATCACCCAAACCCAAGGGAATGATGGAAGAGTAGAGCCTGAAGAGAGAGGTCTAAAGAGAGAAGAAAGAAATATTTGAATTACAATTACAACTTTGCCCACTTGTTTTAAGTTATTAACCTCTCTGGATTTCTTAAAGTGAAGCTGATCATAACATAATGTACATTTAGTTGCCCAGCATTCCAAATTTCTTCTTTTGGAGAAATATCCTATTGTATGTCTTGGGGGACAGTGAGTTCCATTTCCACTGTGGAATTTGAATAGACTCCTAGCAGTCAGGGCACAAGAGCCAGGATGGCAGTCTTAATGATCTCATCCACAGCTTTGAATCTTGAATGATTCAACACTTGTGTTTTCACCTGACTGCCCATGGCATGACCTCGTCATGGTTCCTGCTGCCCAGTTCCCCATGGCCTCCACTGATTTTGCAGCCTCCCTCTGGATTCCATGGCTTGCCCAATGTCCTTCCAATTATTTCTTTAGGTAGCCAAAATTGTTTTTGTTGCTGCTGTTTGTCACTGACAACCCTAAACTCTATATAGAAGTACATGATTCTCTTTTGGTAGAGATGAAAATTTAGAGCTCAGAGTCTAAGTGATCAGTTAAAGATGAATGAGCTGGGGCGCCTGGGTGGCTTAGTCGGTTAAGCGTCCGACTTTCGCTTAGGTCATGATCTCTTGGTTCGTGGGTTCGAGCCCTGCGTCGGGCTCTGTGCTGACTGCCAGCTTGGAGCCTGGAGCCTGTTTCAGTCTGTGACTCCCTCTCTCTCTGACCCTCCCCTGCTCACGCTGTCTCTCTCTCTCTCTCCTAGAAATAAATAAAACATTAAAAAAAAAAAAAAGATGAATGAGCTTTCTGATCTAGGTGCCTTGATTTTAAGTCCATCATTCAGCAGTATTTGTTGCACACTGACCATGTGCCAGGCTCTTTGCTGGCATGAAGAACATGGTGGTGAATGACATGGATAGAGCAAGCCAGGGTTGTGTGAAATATGACCTTGGTTCTTTAGGTATCAGGACAATGTGGGCACACTTATACACAGGTAGATTCCACAGTCCAACTTATGGAATCCAGATTTACAAGGGTCAGACTAGAAAAGCTGCACAGTTAATAAACTCCCCAAGTTCTGAGGATCTACTAATGCATAACATAGGGAGTGTAGTTAACAGTACGGTATTATATCCTTGAAAACTGCTAAGAGACTATATCTTTAATGTTCTCATCACAAGAAAAGAAGTGATAATTATATGATATGTTGGAGGTGTTATCGAATGCTATGGTGGTGGTGATCATTTTGTAATATATAAATGTATCAAATCAACACATTGCACATGTGTTGTGTTAAACTCGTACAATGTTACAGAGCACCTGTATTGGTAAAGTTTCTGACTCTTGATTTCCACTCAGGTCACCATCTCACCATTGGTGGGATCGAGCCTGTGTTGGGCTCTGAGCTGACAGCATGGGGCGTGCTTGGGATTCTCTGTCTCTTCTTCTGCTGCTTTTTCCCCTGCACTCTATCTCTCTTTCTCAAAATAAATAAATAAACATTAAAAAAATAAATTTATACAATGTTTTATGTCAATTATATCTTGATTGAAGAAAAGAAAAATCTCCCCAGGGGATTCTGATTCTCAGTAAAGTTCAAGAACCATTCCTAATATGGTGATACCAGCCATAAATAGTATGAGTGCATATACCCAGTTAATAGTCTGAAATAGGTAGGATTTTATATAGCTGAACTTTACTAGGCATGAAAAGCTTTTAACAAGCTCTTTCTAGTCACAGAATAAAAGAACCAGCCTTGTACTGGGGTTTGGAGAACAGAAGCACATTTATTCTAAGCCCCCTGAATTTATAATGCTCTTAATCCTGCCCCATAGAGTTAATACGTGGTATCCCTATAGAAGAGGGGATAATTCATGAGTTACTGTCATGCCAACAGACCTTATCTTAGCTGTTTGGTTTTAAACCAAGAGGTAGAAAAAGGAAGTAATTACAATGTGATTTGTGTCCATGGAAAGTGCATTCTTTAGGCCTTTTGGAGGTAAGCTTATGATCAACATTTTGATACTGTGTTTAGCTTTATTAAATTACTATGCGAAGTACACTTTTATTTAAAACCATTTATTTTTTTAAAAAGGGAATAATACTTGTATTGGCTGAAATTAGTGAAGAGTTCAAACTTCCCGTAAATTGCCTCTGTGATTCCCCCACAGCCATCAGCTTCTTTGAAGTGGGATGGTAACTTGAATAAGCACTTTTGTCCTTGGCCCACACATTGCTCTGCTGGAAGGAGAGACTTTGCTTTTACCTCTGACTGTTTCTTTCTCCTGTGGAAACTGGTTTCTAAAGACAAAGAGACACTTCCCTAAATGGACATTTCAGACATGTGTGGTAAGTGGTTAGCAAGTTATATATAAATTTGGAGGGTTGTTCTCTTCTGAATTAAAAATACATCTTGCCATCTTCTGAAGCCATTCAATGTAAAGGTCTCTGACTTGGAAGTTTCCTGCAAACTCCAAGGAGCTGTGACCACACTTTAATAAAAACCATCTTCTATGCAGTTCAATCATACAGCAAATTTACATGGGCCATGAACTTTTGCTATGCAGGAGAATGAGTGTGGGGAACGTATATGTAGGTGTTGAGGGGGATGAAAGAGTGAAGAGCAGTATCATTCTTCTGATGCAGGCACAGCTAGTGTGTCTGTGTGTTGTCTACTGAATTGAATGAACCTTCTACAAACTTCCTACACTGAATTAATAGAAAAGGAAGATTCAATAGATTAAGTCTTTTCAAAAGTTTTCAGATGAAAACACCAACATCTTTCAAAGTCAAGCAAACAAACTTTCTCATATATTTGCCAATGCCAACTCCACACCAAGCCATTGGTGTTTGGCCCTGAGGTTAGGAAGTAGAACTTTGATACAACTTTCAACAATTTCCTCTACCCCTCCTATCATTGAAGTAAGATCCTTGCAAGCACTTCTATAAATTACAAAATACATATGGTCCATAATAATCTGTAGCCTTTCCAGCCACAGGAGTCTGAAATAGAAACTTAGACAGACTGAAAATAGAAATGGCTCAGAAGAAATTTCTTCAGCCGTGAGGGGCAATTTTCATTTCTGGTAACTGTAAAAGGGAACCTTCCAACTTCACCTCCCTGGGTTTGATTTACCTACATCACTTCATTTAGTGGTTTTAAGAGTAGTGAGCAGTGATTGCTATGGGAGTGTTCAGTTTGGGTTTTTTTTCTTTTATAGTTTATTGTCAAGTTGGTTTCCATATAACACCCAGTCCTCATCCCCACAAGTGCCCTCCTCCATGCCCATCACTGGTTTTTGAGATGGGTGGTTTGGGGATGAGCAGAGCCTGTGAAGTTAACCCAGGAAAAAGCCTGGGGAAAGAGGATCCATGAGGGCAGATGAAGACAATGGAAGTGAGAACCGAGTCCTCCCTATTGGTCTGGAGTGAACTCATAGTTTAAAGGACAGAAACCTTAATGACATATACACATGCCAAGGACAAATAAGAAAAGATTACAAGTTTTTTTTTTAAAACTATATTTTAAAGTAGGCTCCACACCCAGTCTGGGACTTGAACTCATTACCCTGAGATCAAGAGTTGCACATTCTACCAACTGAGCCAGCCAGGCTCCCCAAAAGATGATAGGTTTTAAATAATTTTTCTGGTGTGCTCTCTCAGCTGGCATCAGCACTGTCAGTAATGAGTAAAGCTAAACATCTCTAAGGCTGAACTAAGCTGACTGGATTATGAAGATACTAATACTTAACTGCTGGAAGAGTGACTCTCAGAGGTGGGTAGCAGGTTTGGTACCAGAATCCCTAAGGGTCAGGACCCGCACCAGTTGCATTGGGGCAATTGCATTGGGGCAATTGCAATTCTGTGCCCGCCCCAATTGCAATGATCCAGTTTTCCGAATTACAGTTTGTCTTATACCCCAGGCATGGGGATGAGGGTGTTAAGAATCAGTAGAATAAAGTATGTACCCAAATTCACAGTAACATATGATTGTTCACTGGAACTTTCTCTGTGAAGACCACAGTGGTGGAGATGGAGGAACAACCCTCTTATAAAATTAATGTGGGAGTCACAACATTTAAACGAAGAGATTTTTTTCTCTTTCCTGAATCTACCCAGGGTAAAAAGAGGAAATAAAGATCATACAAAGGAAGCAAGACAGAATTCCCCTTGTCCACTGATGCTAGTGCCCTACATTGTTCCAAAGCCCTTCACGGAATGGTTATCAGGCTGAGAAGGTGGGTACAGCATTCCTTGAAAGCGACAGAAATGGATGGGGAGGTGAAGAATGCTGTTAAGAGTTCATGCCAGTCCTAAGAACCGGCTCCTCTATCCTGTTCCCTCTGCAGTCAGAAGAGAAAGTTGGCCTTGGCTTCAACTTGTCCACACTGCCACCATCCCTTACATGATCCTACTTCCCTGGCCAAACGGACCAGGCGGTTCCATGCTCACTGTCCTTGCAATCAATTGCTGGGTGATCAATGTCAGAGAACTGAAAAGACGGACCAGGACTTGAATCCTGTCTCTGCCTCCTATTAGTTTCATAGCCGTGGGTGTGTTACTTGCTTTCTTTGGAGACTTAGTTTTCTGATCTTTAAAGTGATGGGCCTTGGACAATTAACTGAACTGAAAGAGGTAATGTATTTGACACAGTGCCTGGCACAGATATCAGCCTTTGTGAAGATTCCAATTAAGTAGATTCCTTGTTTCCCTTCTTTGAGCCACTATTTTACCAAGTACCCACCCACATTATTGCATTCACCCCTAAGGAAGGCAACCATTTGTTTTTATGTAACATTTTTATACATTATCCTTAGCTGCACTGTGAGTTCCTGCAGGAAGAGGTCGAACCTTACATTTTTGTATTCCTCACACTGTAACTAGAACATGCTCAATGAAAGTTCATGGAATCCCTTGGTTCCTCTGTTGACTGAATGCATAAGTGAATGAATGGGGTGGGGGATGGTGGTGGGGAGAAATGAAACTGGAGGTTTTCATTAATAGAGGGGAATGTTCCAACATAGCATTCTTTTCTTGTTTTGACGGGTTCAGCAAAGAAGGCAGCAGATTTACCGGATTTTATTCTGAGCACTGTTGACTAGTTTGCGAATAAAGGAAGTATAGGCTGTATTTACTTTTAAAGAGCCAGGCAGGGAAGCCTCCTCAGACTTTCAGTACTATAGTGCTGAGGTATTTGTGACTAAGAAGAAGAAACCTCAAGCTGCCAGGACACAGTGTGGTTTCTCGTTATCTGTCACCTGCTGGAGAGGGCAGCGTCCTCCGCCTCTCACATTTCAGCAGCGCCTTACTGCAGTGGGTCTGCAGTCTCTGTGTGAGAGCTGTGCTTGCTAACCATCCTTCACCCTCGCCCAATTTTCCATTGATGTCTAGATCTTTTACTTCCCTAGACTTTCTCCTCTGCCACAAAATGATCCCTCAAAGTATTCCGGCCAATACTAAGTTCACACAAAGCTAATGGCTCTGTCCTCTATTTACAGTTGAAAAAATGAATTATTTCCCTGATACCAGAAAAATATGGCTGCTAAGGAATGAGTGAAAAAGCTATTCTTTCTCCACTGTCAGAGACCCTGTCCTGAATATGCACGCCTGGTGAGCCACTTTGTGTCGGTAGTTGCCCACGTCTCTTGCCCAGAGCACTTGGTCTTGCTTTCCCTGTGGACAGAGGGGAATTTTAGATCAGTCATACATGTTGTCTGTTAAATTTTCTTAAGCTCATATTCAGCTGCCTTGGCATGAGATACACAGTAAGCCAGGCATAAAAACTAGACCATGATATTCCATATTATTGCATAGCCAGAGATATTGCAAACCTTATCAAAGATGAAAAAAAATCCTGCCAACATCTTGGTTTAAAGACTAGCCCTCTCTTACTAACCTTAATAATCTTGTTTCTTTAAAAAATTTAAAAATATGATTTAATTGTGTCCATTTGAAGAAGGAAGAGCAAAGTCGAGCTTAGGATGGCCACCAGTATAGGCCCAGGCCTAGTGTCAGGATATGCATCAAATTTAGACTTTAACCTTCATTTCAAATGAGGTTTTATATACTGCCACAGAGACCCAAGATGGGAGCGAAAGAAGAGTTTTCTTTCATTCAACTATACAATTGTCTCATATTACTATACAGCCTGAAGTAACTTTGTAAGTTACTTTGTAACAGCACAATTGTATTAAGCTTATATATTTTATAAGTGTTAATTTATTAAAAGCAAACACTTAAAATACACTCTATTTTTATAATCTTGTTTTGACAGGTCCTTGTTGAATATACTGGGGCTCAACCTCTGGGAAGTTCTGCATGTGAGTGGCGTCTGAGGCCTCGGGAAAATCGCCAGGTATGGATTTCATCTGTCATGATAATACTTGCTGCATGCCCCTGTGGAGGTGGAAAGGCTCTCAGCCAACTGCAGGCTTATTAGAACTTCTCAAATGTTTCATGGCATTCAAAGTATAAGTGACCAGTTATTTTACCATAGAAGTCTAGTTCTAAAAAAATATTCTTTAAGCAAGTATGGTTACCTAATTAAAAAAAATTTTTTTAACATTTATTCATTTTTGAGAGACAGAGAGACAGGGCACGAGTAGGGGAGGGGCAGAGAGAGAGAGGGCGATACAGAATCTGAAGCAGGCTCCAGGCTCTGAGCTGTCAGCACAGAGCCTAACATGGGGCTTGAACCCACGAACTGTGAGATCATGACCTGAGCTGAAGTTGGATGCCTACCCAACTGAGCCACCCAGACACCCTAATGGTTACCTAATAATTAGGAATCATTAGTCATGGACTAGGTGTAAAATGCCACAGATTTGGTGTTCACTGGATGGAGGAACATCTCTTTCCCTGACCTCGTGTATTTGAATGGAAAGGAGATGGAGTGTCAAAGTCTACTCACCAGACTGCCTAATTATCTTTTGTGTGTGTATTATGGGAACAGCTCATATAATGTGGCTGAGAAGTTTAGGAATCAGTACTGCAGCTTCCTGGACAGTAAATAGCGGTCAATGGCATCAGCCCAAAAGTGCTCTGCTGACCTTGAGATTTAACATAATGTAAATAAACATTTTTTGAAACTTAATTTGTCCTTGAGTTAAATGTTCCTGACTCCACATCACCAGAGTCCACTTGCCCCTGAGCATCCACACATGGAGAGAAATTTTATTTTATTATTTTATTTATTTCTTACCATTGACATATAGGTGATGTACAATGTTATATTAGTTTCAGTTGTACAACATACTAATTTGACAATTCTATACATTATTCAGTGTGGTCAGATAGGTGTTGACCACAGTAATTGTAGTTGGCACCTATCAATATACAATTATTATAATATTCTTTAAAAGAATTTTTTATAAACGTTTATTTTTTTTGAGAGAGAGAGACAGAGTGCATTCAGGGGAGGGGCAGAGAGAGGGAGACACAGAATCCAAAGGAGGCTCCGGGCTTTGAGCTGTCAGCACAGACCCCAACACAGGATTTGAACCCACAAACTGTGAGATCATGACCTGAGCCAAAGTCAGACATTTAACTGACTGAGCCACCCAGGTGCCCCTATAATATTTTTGACTAGATTCCCTATACTGTATGTTTCATCTCCATGATTTATTTATTTTATAGCTGGAAGTTTGTAACTTTTAGTCCCCTTCACCAATTTCTCCTAATTCCCCACCCCACTCCCCTCTGGCAACCACTAGTTTATTCTGTTTTTAAGAGTCTGTTTTGTTTGTTTGTTCATTTGTTTTTGTTTTTTAGATACTGCATATAAGCAAGCTAGGTTTTAAATAACCAAGTACTAAGAATGAGACTTGTATTAAATAAAGAAACCACCAGCTTTGGTAAAGCCTCTACTTTCACTGACCTGACAAGGATTCTCAGATACAATGATGCTGCAGGATGGTGGCCCAATACGTGTGATTCAGGACACTCCTTTAGGAAAGTTTACAAGGAGTTCTAGGACATATTACAACATAGTGTGCTTAGCCAGCTGTGTGTCTTTTCATTTCGAAGTCTTTGGAGAAGGAAGAATCTTTAGAGCATATAATAGGTTCTGCAAAGGTGTAAGTTATAGCTGTCATTAAGGAAGCTTTAGGATTGAGGATAATTGAATTTTAAATGCTCAGATTCTGATGTCTCCTTTATCTCTTGACTTTTGCCATTAAGCAAAATCTAGAGTAAAGGAAGCAGATCAGAGTACCTCACTTGTCTCCTACCTCTTGCCTAAGGCGTAGAAGTCCTTGACTGGATTTTCCATCTCCTTTCAGGCAATTATTTTCTTCCCACAGCTCTCCCAGATAGTCAATGAGCTAGATATTCTGGGCCAGTAATAAACTCCTTCTCTCTCAGCTAATTCCTTGGCATTCCTGTGCCCCAGAAAGTCCAATTCAGTCAGGGCTACTCTTCAGTGAATTTCTCCACACTGTTAAAAATCTATCTTCTAAAGATCATTCAGATTTTTAGAAGGCTTTGGAATGATCTGGAATGACTTTTTTTTTTTTTGGTGAAATTCCAAGATTTTGAATTTTGAATTCAGGTGGAAACTAAGGAAATATTTTCTCTATTCTCTACATATTGGAACAATGTCAACATAAACTGATAAAAGGCTTGGAATGGCCTTCTTTCTTGTTCTGAGCACATACTGGTGTTATCAACCATCTAATGAAGACAGGGCATGTTGGGGGATGGCAAGGAGACCAAGGTGATTTCAACAGAATTGGGTGGTGAGAAGAGCTTCATAGGTAAGTGTTAACTAGTGGTTGGGTTACAAACCCTGGGTATCTGTCTATTGTGGCCACACCAGTTTTTGAGGAATAATATTTAAAGACTATTGTAGGCCTTGGAATGATGTCATTCATCTATGTGTTGGCCCTAACCTCAAATGTAGTGTCCCAAATCAGTGACATGGGCTGGACCTACAACAGGAAGCCCCCCTTACCCCTCCACTTTAGGACCTCAACTAGAACAATTTCAGTGGTACCCTTGGCCCATTTCCCCTGGGTCCTACCTTGGCTGTCATTTATTTAGTTTTAAAGAGGGAAAGTGGGTATGGAGGGAGAGGGTGTACCATCTGGTTTTTTAGGTGGGCTCATTGAAATCTAAAACAACAGTGACAAAACCCCAAAACTGGATAGACAATAACAACAAATACTAAATAAACCTGCCTAGTCTATCTGAAGAATACATTTCAGATAGACAGTTATCCTCAATGCCTTCATGACTTCTATGGGGTACTTTCCCATATGGCCTAAAAAGGGCCTTAATGGGGATGAGCAGATAGTGCCTTTTCTGTGAGTCAGAGGGCACAGTCAGTACATCATAATTTATATGCTGTTTAATCTGGTGAAGTAACAACAAGGCCTACTATAGCTTTTTATATCCTTACTGCAAGTACACCTGGGATCCAGGGAAAGGACAACTCAGTACCACCAGGTACAGTAGAAGTGCTATACAAAGAGGCTCTAATTAAAATTCAAAAGGAAGTGACAGGAAAGGAGTACATTATGAAAAGGCTGAGGGAAATTACTTCTCCATCTTTTACTCCTCTATTTTCTCTTCACTATCTGAAGCAATGGCTTCAACAGTGGTCACACTTGAATACTATTTGTCAAACCAAAAGGGTGGCAGGAACTAGGGAGAAAGGAGAACATTCTGTCAGAAGATAAAGACTGGGAAGATATCTCTGAGGGATTTTACATTTGCATTGAACTCTTTTCAATTCTCAAAGGGCTGAGATTTGGGACTAAACCTAACCAGATGGTCCAGATGGACCAAAAGTAAACCGCAAGAGCAACTTTGGTTCTTCTAACTCAAGGCTTCAGGTAGCTTTACTAACAGCCTCCTCTACCTAAGCTCTAGTTCTTTCATGTTCTTCTGACCTGAGGGAGGGGTGAGGGGGGAACCTGTCTCAGTCAGATTGCTCTGTTTAACTGAAAGAAAGTGTTTTAAGCTTTTGTTTCGTAACATAAGAAACTCCGACCCTGAAAATACATGGCCAACAGTATCCTCAGCCATCACCTTGATATGAATACTTTCTTCTTGAGTTTGGAGGAAGGGGAAGAAAGCCTTGAGATTTTCTGATGATTGGATGGTATCCCAAAAGTCCACGTGCCTTTTGTTGATTTAAGTTTCTGTGGCATCTGTCAGCCAATGTCTCACCTATCCTACATTAAGAGCCAACTCACTCTTCTCTGGTTCTTGTGCTAATTCTCTGTAAAATACAGCAGAATCATTTTTTTAAAAAAAATTGATGTAATGGTGTCATTTCCCTTGCCTATAACTTTCAATGCCTTCCTGTTGCTTTTAGGATAAAGAACAAAACTCTTGCCATGATTTACAAGACCCTATCGAATCTCTCTGGCCTTACCTTTTATTCTCTTTCTCCTTCCTGCATGCTGCTTGTTGTTTGTTGTTTTTCCTGGAATGCCTTCTCTCTCTCTTATTCTCTCTCTTCCTCTCTCTCTCCTACACCCCCCTCATTTGCTATGAGAGGAGAAGCACAGGATAAAGTAGAAGTTAACTGGACAAACATGACTTGTCCCTGAACATCTTCCCTAATCCCACTACCCATCTCATCTAGGTCCCCTTCCTCATCACTGTGTGGTTTCTAAGAACCATGCTCTTTCTTTTAGAGTTCTGCCTAATTGAAAAGTGTACATTCATGTTATTCTCCACCAGACTATAAACTCTGTGAGGACAGGATCTTGTTTGTACCCAGGGCCTATGTTGTATATTGGTTTGTTATGATTTAAAATCCATTTGTTTGTGACTTAAGTGAAGTTGCTTTTATCTAAAGGTGAACATGTTTACATTGAGGAAGCTGTTTCAGGATGTTGTTGTCATCTGTTGGTGATAAGCACTCAGTAGCTCAACTGTTGTCAGGTGCCTCTAGGGACTTATAAGTAGAACATATGGAAGAGCAGGTATGATGCAATACTCATTTAAAGTTCAAATACCAAGAATTTGTGGGGACTTACCAAGAGTGTCAGGTCTGAGTCAGGCTACCCCTTGCTGATCTAAATGGCTCTCTAAGGACCAGTAGCTCCTGCTGTGGCAAAGAGATTCTTTGCCCTCAGTGGTAAAAGTCATGCAGCAGCGTGGCGAAGGAGATCAGCTTGCCTGCCAACACCAGAGCCTTCATTCCCTTAGGACTGTGCTCTAGCAATAAGGGACTTTTGCTTTGTGCTGGCAGCTGGATGTTATCTCTTGGTTGGCTAAGCTGACACTTCCAAGAACCAACTTGTAGAAAGGTACACCTCACCTAAATTTGGACTTCATTTCTTTCATCTCCCCTTTATCTGGAACAATAGTGTAATTAATTGTCATTGGTTTGGAGTATGTTATTTCTTTATTGGCTTATTAAGAAACATTTTCCTGTATGCTATTGGCTTATGAAATGTTATTATAAATAATTCCCGAAGTGAAACTGTCTTAAATAAATTATTGACAAAGACAATGATTTACAAAGTATAATTGACAAAGCATAATTTGCTCTGAATACGACAGCCCAGCTTAGTTAATTATTTGTTGAATGAGTTGGGCAGCCCAATATATACAGGGAGGGGAGAATCCTTGCAGGAGATCCATGAAATGTCAGAACTCTGGGGAAATCAAAAGAAAACCCATTTTCTTAGAGTTTTAAAATTATGGTGTTAGGGGAATAGATGATGATTTTTTTCCATTTCAATTTTTTTAACTTTCTGGGCAGAAAAAACAGCAAAGCATTGAAGAAAGAGTTAAGAAAAAGGCATTAGACTTGATGACTTACTGCCCTTTTCTAATGACCTTTAATAGAAGCTTCAGTAGAGTAATGAAAACCAAAATTGTCAGCAAAGGAGTAGGAGGTAAAGAAATGGTAGTGAATAAAAATTACACCCGACAAGTTTGTAGGTAAAAATAAAGTGAAGAGATAAAGCAGCTGACCTGAGAAAGTAACAGGATCAACAGAAGATTGTCTACTTGCATGAAATTTTTTATGTTAATAGAGACCAGGAAACGTGTATAGGCTGAAGGGGAAGAAGGTGGTGGAAGGAGACCATAGAGGTTTGTGAGGTTTTGTCCTTAGAGCAGAGGGAAGAGAAAAGATACATGACACCTAAAGCATATTCAATCAATAATAACATGATGAACAAGTCAAGGCAGCAGGATGAGGTGCCTGGGAAAACTCGGGTCACATCTTAGGGGTTCTAAGCAACTAGGAGCCAGGCACTTGTCCCTATGCAGGAATATGGAGCCACTGACCCTGGAGATTATGATTTCAAGAAACTGGATATTTATGGGAGATCCCTTTTTTAAAATATTTGATGATTGATTTTAAACAGAAGTTAAACAAAATACAAATATTCAACCAACTGGTAACCACTTAAAAACCTGCATTTTAGTACATGTTTCTCCAGACCATAGTTGCTGGCATGGTACTTAACAGTTTTTACTGACATAAAATTCACAAATACAGTTCACTCATTTAAAGTGCATGGTTTAGTTGTTTTAAGTAAATTCACAGGCACGTGTGACCATTACCACAGATAATTCTAACACATTTTCATCATTAAAAAGAAATCCTGGACCATTTAATTGCCATTTTTCCATACCCCTACTTTCTCACCCCTAAGAAATCACTGATCTACTTTGTGTCTCCTCAGATTCACCTATGCTGGACATTTCATTTCAGTAGACTTGTTTATTATGTAGTCTTCCGGGGCTGGCTTCTTTTACTAGGAGATGGTATTTTTTTTTTTTAACGTTTTATTCATTTTTGAGGGAGGGAGGGAGTGGGAGAAAGAGAGAGAGGCAGGCAGAGAGAGATGGGGAGAGAGAGAGGACAGAGCATCCAAAATGGGCTCTGTGCTGATAGCAGTGAGCCCTATGAGGGGCTTGGACTCACGAACCACTCATGACCTGAGCCAAAGTCAGATGCTTACCCAACTGAGCTACCCAGGTGCCCCAGGAGATGGTATTTTTTAAGTGAAAAAGTAGGAACATGAAGAATTTGGAAAGCCGTTAATCTTAGTAAAAGGGAAAGCCGACTTGTCCTAATACCAAGGTGAGTAGGGAAGAAAGGAGTATGTCAAGGTTTGAAAAACATCCTTTGGAAATGAAGGAAAGACAAAGCCAGAAAAAGTGCTGAAGGTATTCTGTGGCTGCATGTATAGGACAGAAACCTCACAGATCAATCTGTGTGAAAACTTTGGTTTTGATAATCTGCGCCAGGGTTGAGAGGCCGCTGGTATACACAAGCATGGCTGTATCAGTAGTTTGCATGGCTGAAGACTGGTCAGATTGTGCCTGTCCTCTGCCTGTTGCTAAACGATATAAAGATCACCCTGGGTTGCATAGCTGTTCTTCAGGATGTTAGCTTTGAGTAAGTCCTTGGTTCTAGTTACTAGCATTGCTCAGAACAAGCGAGAAAAGAGAGAGAGAGAGAGAATAATCTAAGAATCCTAGGTGCCTAGCCTAGGGTTATCTGCTTACAATAAAAACAATTATTCAAAAGCATCCACAGCAAAGAAGCAGAAAGTTTTCAGGCAGCTGAACACACCATTCCTGAGGCGACTAAGGTCTAATTTCAAAGGCTTGGCATTCATTAGAAAAAAGTTCTTCCTCAACAGCCTACCAGGGGACATAACTCTGGAATTTTCAGTAAAACCACAAGAGCAAAGAAGCCTGTTTAAAATATGGGGTATGAGTTGGACACATATCTAATAAAGATTGCAAGACTCCTCGTGACTTCTGACAGCAAAATACACTGAGAAAAATCAACACTTTTTAAAAAATTTAAATCCAGATTAGTTAACATATAGTGTAGTAATGGTTTCAGTAGAATTTAGTGACTCATCACTTACATATCACACCCCATGCTCATCCCAGCAAGTGCCCCCCTTCATGCCCATCACCCATTTAGCCCATCCGCCCCCCCCCCACTGCCCTTCCAACAGCCCTCAGGGAAAATAAGATAGAGAGGGAGGCAAACAGAAGAGACTCTTAAATACAGACAGCAAGCCGACACTTTCTGGTTAGAATATAATTAGGTCTGATGATGGTCACTTTGCCAGTGTTATGACTGCACTTGGACCCAGGAACAACCTTGGTTAGGCAGGGGACCCACAGCTTTAGTGGGGTAACAACAAAAATATCTGCCTTATCACAGAAGCAGCCCCTGTGCTACCTTTCCAAAATTACACCTAGACAGGGACTCCTTAAGAATCTTCTGGAGAGGGGGCAAGATGGCGGGGAAGTAAGGAGCTCCGTACTTGCACTCGCGCCCATACATCACACGGAAAAGATCTGAAGCCATTGGAAACCTTACAAAACCTGAGAGATTGGGAGACAAAGGACGCAGAATCCACTGAGAGAGCCTTCTAACGTGAGTGCGAACCGGGGAAGATAAAATCGGGCCGGGATCGGAGACTCCAGGGTGGGAGACGATCCCCCTCTACCCTCTACGGGGAGTGAGAGGGGAAAAGGAGAGAGTCCGAAACAGAAAAACCTCCGCTCAGGGCATAGAAAGACCGTACTTGCCAAATACCTGCACACCAGGTCCCCTTGCGCCAGCTGGTCCCGGGAGGGCTGAGTGCACAGACTGCTGCTTTGTGCTGGCTCCTGGCGGCTGGACTTCAGAGTGGCAGCGCGCCTGCTGCCATTATAGCTCCCAGGCGGCTTGGGCCCCAGAAAGAGCCGCGCGTGGACACCGGGCGTCCGCGCTCCTGGCTGGCTGGAACTCTAGAGGGAAGGCAAAGAGCTAAAAACTGGGGGATTTGCCTGTGAGTTCGTGTTTCGAGTGACGAGCCATAGAGGGACCCGGTTTTCCTCACTCCAGCGGGCTCGGGCTCCGCGCACCCAGCAGGCAAGCCCCCGCCTGTGCTCGCCAACCCAACCCAGAGAAGGAAGCAGGGATTCTGACGCCATCCCCAGAGCTCGGCAGGGAGCCTGGAATTGCCCGAGGGGGTTGCCTGGGAAGCTGTGTCTAAGGCAATTTCAGCGGGGCGCGCGGACTGGGATTTGGAGATTGGGACTGGCCTGGGTTGAAGAGTGCAACCAACTTCGGCTGCGCCCCCGGTACGGGGAGTTTACACGCCCAAAAAAGCGAGGTGCAGCGCTTGGTTCAAGAAGGGACTGGAGCACCGTCGCTCCCCTCCCCACAACCGCCAAGGCAGAGCTCCCGCCTGAGGCACTGGATCACGCCACGCCCATCCCTGTCTGAGAGCTGCCCTCCTCCCTTTTTCTTTTTTCTTCTTCTTTCTCTTTTCTCTCTTTTTTCCCCAGAACACTGACCTGATTAACTCTGGTCGCTGGCTTGCTTAAACAATCACACCAAGTCCATTCTGTAGATGTAAATTCTACACCTACCGACATTTTCATCTCTTTCTCTCAGGAGTGATTAGACTATATAGCTTCTCTGGATAATACCAGCATCCTTCTCTCACCTATCCAACCATATTCTACCCTTTACGTCTTTGAAAAAGCTTCTTATCCCTCCTGCCTGTTCATTCTATTACCAATCTTGCCCCATCCCCGCCCTCTCTTCTCTCTCTTTCTCTGCTCTTCAACCAGCACTGCATACACACAGCTCTTTAACTGTAGCTGGGAAATCCAGTTGCATGCTTTAAACCATTCTTTGTCCATCGGTTTTCTNATACCATTCAAAAAACACTCTCTGAAAGGATAGGCTCTGGACAGTTAAAGAGTGTTCTTGGATACGGCAGCGCTCATAGATACAGAGAGCATAACAGGTCTTTAAAAAAACAAGAGCCGGGAAGCTAACTAAAATGACGAAACAAAAGAGCTCTCCTCCAAAGAAACTCCAAGAAGAAATGACAGCTAATGAACTGCTCAAAACAGATATCAGCAGCATCACTGAACAAGATTTTAGAATAATAATGGTAAAATTAATAGCTGGGCTTGAAAAAAACATAGGGGACATCAAAGAAACTATGGCTACAGACAGAATGGAAAATAAAAATAGGCATGAAGAATTAAAAAATGTGATAAATGAGATACATAATAAATTAGAGGCCTCCAGTGCACCGATTGAAGTGGCAGAAACNCATGGGTTCGAGCCCCGCGTCGGGCTCTGCACTGACTGCTAGCTCAGAGCCTGGAGCCTGTTTCAGTCTGTAACTCCCTCTCTCTCTGACCCTCCCCTGCTCACGCTGTCACTCTCTCTCTCTCTCTCTAAAAAAAAAAAAAAAGAATCTTCTGAACAAAAAAGTATTTGTGTGGGTAAAACTCTATCGGTTAGGATGATGAGTACCTGAAAGCCAAAATAAGGGTACCTTCAAAGGGACAGAAATGCATTTCCCGTTAGGGGCCAGTTCGAAGGAAGGTGTCCCAGGCCATCCAGAAGCTCTTCTTCACCCTCTAGCCTCTCTGGCCCGTTCACCTCACTGCCCTTCTGTCTCCAGAGTGTGGCCCACGCAGCACTGCCATTCTGGCCTCACATTCTCAGCTGAGGCACCAGATGGAAGGAAAGACGATGAAATAAGTTCAAAAAACATTCCCACAGCCCCATTAAGGAATGCCTAGAGACAGCCATCTAACACTTCTGCTTGTATTTTGTGGCTAGACTTAGTTATCTGGAGACATGCAACTGGAAAAGAGGTTAGGGACCACACATTTATTCTGTAAAATTACACACCAGCTAAACCTTGGCAGTGTGATTATGCTGCTGGGAGAGAACGGGAGTGCTGATCCTTGGTTCCTGTGGCAGACACTGCTAGTTGCTTCTCAACATTCAGATTAAAAATGTGAAGAAGATGGATTGGATTATCTGGCATTTATTAGTGACCAGGAATTTAAAGAAACAACATTTATTGCCTAGGGAGAAGAGGAAGGAGGCAAGGAATGATCACATAATAGATATAAGGGCATCCAGCCTTGTGTCCTGAGTTTGCATTTGAAAATAGGAAAGCCCAGGAAGGCTGAGTAACTTCAAAGGTCATGCAACCTGGCAGTAACTAGCACCCAGCACTGATTCCCATCTAGTGTCTTCTTGTGCCTCTTGGATACCCAGGTCCCCACAGATTTGGAAGATTTCTCTAGCCCATGTGGGAGCCTGAGCATCTAAGAGATTGCTCATATTGTAGGTGGCAGATTCAAATCGGATGGATTGGAGACAAAATACAAAAAGAAGGAAGTTCCTGTTTATGATTACTGAGTCCCTTGCTAGTGCTGGCCATTGAAGGACCCCTGAACCTATAAATCCTGACACTCTTCTACCTCTGGTTGACTTCCTCAGTAGGTTGTTTTACCTCTGCTTCAATCTCTTCAGTGATGGTGGGGCTACTTTGAGGTAGCCCACCCTAACTTTATGCTGTTTTAGTTGTTGTGTAAGTCCTGATATGGAGGAAAAAAATAGCTTCCCTCCATTTTGTAAAGAGGCTCTGAATGGATTATAAACCATGCCAAGAAGTACTTGTGGGGAAAGTGGTTACTATTCTTAACTTACAAAATTTGGGACATATACTGAAATCCTGAAATTTCCTTTAATACCATAATTTGCAACCTAATTCTAGAGGTACAACTTGTCAAACATCTCACACCATTCTTATGGTTGTGTTGGTGAATGATGACTGGTGGACACATTTTACTTGTTGCTATTTAAAAGGCTTACTTAGGGTAAAAGGAGAAAGGAAATGTGCTAACATTAGGAGAGGGAAGGACAGGACTTGTGAAATATTTTGGTACTTTATGTGCTTGTAGGAAAAATAGAAGCTATAAATTGAAGAACATTCAAGGGTCTTGATTTTCACATTTCACATTCTAAAAACTTAATTTTATAATTTAAAGCAAAGTATATGGTAAATTTTACAGTATTTATATTTATCACAATGATAATGTTCTTTAAAAAGGAGTAAGAAAAGTATGGTCCAGGGAATAAAAGCACAGCAATAGTTTTAGAGCTGATATGCCTTGACTTACACTTGGTCTCTTCTCTAACCCCTATTATTTGAGGGAACAGTGCAAATTAGGGAGTAAAAGTTTTGTGCAATGCTTTGCTTTTGTAACAGGTATATCTTTTTAATGAATTATGATTAAAATACAATGTTATATTCATTTCAGGTGTACAACACAGTGATTCCACAATTGTATACACTACTCAGTGCTCACCATGATAAATGGAGTTACCATCTGTCCTCATATGACATTGTTAC
The DNA here is from genome assembly GCF_008692635.1 of Crocuta crocuta. Classification (NCBI taxonomy): domain Eukaryota; kingdom Metazoa; phylum Chordata; class Mammalia; order Carnivora; family Hyaenidae; genus Crocuta; species Crocuta crocuta. Next base: position 239,417 of record NW_027530998.1, on the reverse strand, counting down.
AATACTATTCACTACATGCATAGTCATATTCATGTACATTTCGTCTCTGTGACTTATTTATAACTGGAAGTTTGTACCTCTGAATCCCCTTCACCTATTTTGCCCATCCTCCCACCCACCTCCCTCCTGGAAACCACCAGTTTTTCTCTGATAGGTGTACTTTTTTAAACCCTGGGATGGACTCGTTAAAAAAAGGTAGGAACATACATTTCTAGTCCTGGCTTTTTAAAAAAATTTTTATTTAATTAGCTTTTTTTAAATTTACATCCAAATTAGTTAGCATATAGTGTAACAATGATTTCAAGAGTAAATTCCTTAATGCCCCTTACCCATTTAGCCCATCCCCCCCTCCAACAACCCCTCCAGTAACCCTCTGTTTGTTCTCCATGTTTAAGAGTCTCTTATATTTTTGTCCCCTTCCCTGTTTTTATATTATTTTTGCTTCCTTCCCTTATGTTCATCTGTTTTATATCTTAAAGTCCTCATATGAGTGAAGTCATATGATATTTTCTTTCAAATGAAGAAGATATCATTTTCTTTTTTTGACTAATTTCACTTAGCGTGATACCCTCTAGTTCCATCCACATAGTCGCAAATGGCAAGACTTCATTCTTTTTGATTGCTGAGTAATACTCCATTATATGTATAAACCACATCTTCTTTACCATCCACTGATGGACATTTGTCTAGACCTGGATGTTTTAGGAAATTTTAAGTATATTTATTTTATAATAAGTAGATTACCCTACAGGACTATACACATTTGACTCTCCACAAACACTGCTTGCTGACACATTGTTATTAGAATTAGATCAATAGGGGCACCTGGGTGGCTTAGTTGGTTAAGTGTCTGACTCTTGATTTTGGCTCAGGTCATGATCTCATTGTTTGTGGGATTGAGCCTGAGTCAGGCTCTTCACTAACAGCACAGAACCTGCCTGAGATTTTCACTCTCCGTCTCTTTCTGCCCCTCACCAGCTGGCACAGACACGTTCTGTCTCTCAAAAATAAATAAACAAACATTAAAAAAAAGAATTATATCAATAAGGAAGGTGTGCTGTCATCATCAACTATGAGCTGAATCATACCGAAGTCCATTTAGATCATAAACAAAGGTCTATTGAATTTGACACATAGGCCCAAATGTTGAAGAGTGTGTGGGATAGGAGAGTCCTCTAGGAAAAGACATATTAAAAAGCCCAGTTCCTGCCTTCCAAGAAGGCTTTTCAAGATTTGTGGGATTTGTTCCTGTTACTTGTGCTCCTGTGAGGCAGTTATTTCATCTTCTCTTGGGAAACTAATTACATATCCATTCGGTGGACTGAATTTCTTTAACGTCAAACCTGATTGCCAATTCTTTTATCAATTTTCTCACAACTCACAGCTGTTGGCATGCTCTCCTTTCTCAGCAACAGGAGGTACCAGCAATTACCATGACCGGCATAGAAAATTACTTAGGTCCTCTTACCGATTAGATTGTGAGTCCTTTGACCGCAGGCTCCATTGTGTTTTATGCATAATGGATAGTCAAATAATTGCTGGATGCTGTAGGAAAGCAAAAGGAAAAGTTACCAGGTTTGAATGGAAGGGATATCATTCATAGATGTTTCTGAGATGGCCCTATGGGGATTTTTTTTCCTTTTTTTTTTTTTTCATTTTGTAAAGACCTGAAGCAAACAATTAAAAGAAACTTTGTTAGGCTAGGAACAAACTCACAGAAGGCCTTTGGCACAGAGATTTGATTATGTTCTGTCCAGTGCTCCACAAATGCCAAATACCAATATCATCTTTTCTCTACTGACCCAGGTTGAACATGAGTTGTATTTGGGGAGGAGGAGGGATGTGTGATCCACCTAGCTAATTCATTTTCTCCTGATTGTTTTGAAATGACAGCCAGAACAGTGATTTTTAAACTTTTTATTTTAGCTGCAGAAACCCGTATTCCTTTTGCAAACAAATTCTTATTCATCATTCCTATATTGAGACTAAAACAGGTGAAAGTACAGTTGCCCAAGTTGTAATCAGCAGGAGCCTGGGCCCCTCTGCTGAGTCCTCTCTTTCCCCACAAGACCTTTGAGTCTGCCAGCTGACCTGAAGACTCAGTGGAACAGTTTGAAGACCACTGACAACTTGATACAGCCTGGTGAAAATCCATGGAAAATTGCTTGTGAAGCAAAATGGACCCAGGAAAACCCCGCTTGGGCTCCTCAAGGTCTGTGACTGTTTATTTGCTGCTGTCCCCACCCCATCCCCCACCTCTGGGGGAATGGGGAACTTTACTGCACTAAGGATTGCACCACTGGGGACTTGGCCTTTCCCCTTCAACTTCTCTAAGGGGGACTTTCAGCACAATATCTGCCTTATCCACCTCTGGGAGTACAAAGCTATTGTATTGGGGAGGGGGACTCTCTGTTGTAATTAAAAATGTGGGCTCTAGAGTCTGCCTGCCAGGGTTCTTAAGCGAGGTTACAGGATTCACTAGGTTCAAGAGCCTAGGCAGTCACTTACTGTCATTTTGTCTCCTATGTCTTACATTTTTCCTTAAGTTCTTCTTTATGGCTTACCTCTTAACTCAGGCAATGAAGCCTGAAACCACCTCTCAGGGATGGCGGCCTAACCACCCAGTCCCTTTGGGCTAAAACCCCTGGCTCGCACCTGCTCAGGTGGACCATGGAGTGACCACCCCAGCACATCCATGACTAGAATTGCCTTTAGCCTATTTTAATACTAAAATCCCCACCCAAGAAGGAGCCTCAGCCTTATTTACATAACATACAATGTATGTATAGGCATGTTTCCTTAAGGTACATGTGTGACCTTATGCCCTCCTCTACATATGATGACAAGTATTCATCCTAACTCCAAACAAAAGGCACCCATTCACCCTCTCTCAGGGAGTCACCACTTTGGAAACCATTCCCCATCATCTTCTTATTTGCTGCAAATAAAGCATGCTTTGTACAATGGACAACTTGGTGCAGCTTCTGTGACTCACCAAGGAGTGAACTCATTGGTTCAGTTACAATTTCTCTTACTTTTATGTATGAATGCTCAAGGAACAGAAAGTGTATATGTTCCAAAGACATTTGTTTCTTCTTCCCACAGATAATAGTTCTAAACCAAGGACAAGAGATTCTGTCTAAAGATCCATGTAACAGATTCCTGTAGAAGAAAATCACATCTCTTTCTCCACTGGGGAAGGAGCTGACTCAATTTTTTTTTTTTTTTATCTCTTGGATTCCCCAATGACACTTATTTACATAAATATCACAGAGTCCATCTTTCACCTGTCACCAGTCTTATAAAAAATCTCACTATTGCTAATGGTATATATACTCATTATAATCAAGATTATTCACTTCTCCATGCTTTTTTTTGTGTGACAAATCTCCTAAGAATTGAGCTGACTTTTCTGCTGTCTTAATGCTGATTCCCTCCAGAAGCAGAGTCTGAAATAAGGATTTAATTATGAACACTTTATTGGGAGGTACAGGGAAATAGGAAAAACAGTAAAAATTGATGAATTATTAAGCCATCTATCATAGTGGTCAATTGGAAATTAATCCTGCAAAAAAAGTTTGAGATACTTTAAACCAACACAGAATTATCTCACCTGGGGGCTCAAGGAGGTAGGGCCTTTAGACACTAACTCTCATCAGTCACTGATTGAGAACTGCTGAGAGGGGCAGGGCTAAATCCAGCCAGTGCACTCTGGGATGGCATGATCTTAGGGATGGGAAGATGCTGGTATTGCCTGCTATATCTACATTAGAACATTGGAAAGAGAGTCTTCAAAGCAAACAACTCTGGGTTCCAAGATCAGCATAACTGACTAGAAGAAGAATGATTTGGAATCATTCTTGGGGTGAGTTAACATCTGAGACTTGTTTCTCATCTATAAAATAGAAATACAGCATTTATCTACCTTCAGTGTTGTTGAGGTTACGAGAACTGTATGAAGCATCAGACATAGCCATTTGTATATACAGCTGCCATTAAATTGTTTTTTTTTTAATTTTATTTATTTTGAGAGAGAGAATGAGAACAAGAACCAGTGGGGGAGGGGCAGATAGAAGAAGAGAGAGAATCCCAAACAGGCTCCACCCTATCAGCACAGTGCCCAATGTGGGACTCAAACTCATAAACCATGAGATCATGACATGAGCCAAGATCAAGAGTCTGACACTTAATCTACTGAGCCACCCAGGCACCCCTAAATTGTTTCTTAAAACCAGTATTTCTGATCTGAAACCTAATACTCAGGGCAATCATTTGAAAATCTTGTTAAAAGGCAGATTCTGACTCAGCATACCTGGATGGGGAATGAGGTTCTGCATTTATAACAAGCTCCCAGATGATACTGATGCTGCTGGTCCATGGATTACACACAGCAAGATTTTAAACCATTCTAAAGTTTCTCTTTAACCACTATATACAATAAGTCATAAAAGATTTTCCCTAGGTCTGTTGAGTTTAATCATAGTAAAAAAAAGTTTGGACACATCCACGAGAGCCTTATGTGTTAGCCTTATGTGGAAAATAACCAGCTGTGTTAATCACTACTAATAAAATTAAATGCCTGGGGTTCCCAGAGCAGAGTTACACAAGAGACCAAGTGCAGAGTGAAAAATATATAGAATAGATAAGGATTTCGGCATTATGGGAAACATAAGTAAAGATAAAAGTTGCATCACTATTAGAGAATGAGGAAAAAGAAGAGATCCCAAAACATATTTCTAAGAAATTCATGACACATAGCACTGATACAAAATTAATGTGATGTGCTTTGAGATATCTCCTATGTGCAATATATCATGAAGAGTAGAGATGTAAAAACATGTATGTACTGGTTTACAGTCTGTCGAGGGGAACAGATCCAAACATGAAGATGCTAAGTAGTAAAAACGTGAATAAATAATTCTTAGCGGGAGAGATTTGTTAGGCACAAGGAGGTTTTTTTTGGTCTGGAATACCTGCGGAAAATACAGTTGGAAAGGGGGATTTCAGCTGAGCTTTCAGAGGACAAGTAAGTCTTGCTTTGAATGTTGTGGGAATGTATAGGGAAATGGTCATGACTTTAGAGAAATGATTTTATAAAATGTGTCTCAAAAAGGGCACTGTTTCGGTGTACGTGCTGTCAGTAACAGGGCTTGGTTAAAAACAGTGGCACACAATGCACTTGTTGACCCTTAGCTGAGGGAGAGGGAGGTAAAAAAGCAGACAGCTTTTGTCATTGTTGTCATTACAATCAAGGAAATTGGAGTCAGATCTGGGTTCACACACAGATTTTAACAAGAACTAGCTGTGGGACTTAGAAACACCCTTCACCCTATTCACCTTAAATCTCTATTTTCTTACCCATAAAATAATTTCATGATTTCTAAATAGGATTAAATAATGATTAGGTAATTCATGAAAAGAAATCCATTGTCTATTTCTTAGTATGGGCCTGCTTCATAAGTGTTTGATAGATAGTAAACATTAATATATTCAAAACAGAAAGGACAAAAGCTTGCAGAGAGAGAGAAAGAGAAAGAAAGAAACTTCACTGTGGTCATAGCAATGCTTATGACTAGGAGGTTCTAGGAGGTGAAGGGGGTCACAAGGACTGGAGCTCCAAGATATCTAGGTGTGTGTGTGTGTGTGTGTGTGTGTGTGTGTGTGTGTGTAGAAGTATATATATTTGGAAGCATACATCTATTCAGAGATATATCTAGAAGTGTATATATATATATATATATATACACACACACACAATATATATATATTGTACAATATACATATANTATAAACTGTCAAATTATATTAATTATAATTTAATATAATAATATAATTACATATATTAGTCTCAGTTTATACTGTCAATGACACACACACATAAAGAAAGAGCAATTTTTAGCCCTTTCATAAAAGATAAGGATGGATGGTTATTAAGATGTGCTGTCCAAATTCCCCTTCAGGGATAAAGAAGCTACTGGGAGTGCCTCTAGCTGAAGAGAGCCACCTTGCCAAAGTCATGCTACTTCTTTGGGTTGTCCACATCCAGTGACTGTTGGCACAGAGATGTAAAGGCTCAGCTTTCTTACTCCAGTTGTGAACAGCTCTGAAGGATTGTTTCATCTTCAGAAATCTCCACAGGATCAGTAAAAGCTACACTCAGACTGCATAACATCTCAGTTTCTACCTCTGCCCAATCCTATATCCTCTCCAACCTTCTGCATGATAATTTCCATCTTAGAGTCTGCTTTCTGGAGACTCCAACCTGTGACAGGTGGTGCTGCTTGTGGTAAGTGGAGGACATCTAGCCTTTGACACAAGGTGGTAGGTCAGGTGTTAAAATGATCACAGGTGATGAAGTTGGATGCTATACTGGTAAAAGAAAACACATTAGCATTGGTTTCTGCCATTGGAGAAACAGGGAAATAGGGAAACACATGAATAGAGCAATAGCTCATACTAAGTAGAGGTAGAAATACCAAAGACAGTGGAAATGAGTGCCTTTTCTAACTTATTTGAGGCTTTGGAGAAAAGATAAGCTAGAGGTGAAAGAGGAAATTCTCCTTAATAGCATATAAAGAGGTTCTCATCTTCCACAGAATGAAGGGGTGAAAATACTGAGGACCAGGAACTAATGTAAGAGTAGCTGAACTTCAGAGGAGGTTAAACTCTCAACCTAAGCAGATCTGCTATGCCAAGGTTGTAACATGTAGGATGGGGACACCTGGGTTGATTGTTGATTGCTCCTCTTTTCCTATAAAACCTTGAATCTCCAGATTTCCAGGAGCCCTACAGAAGTAGTTTGCTCCTCCCTGTTAAGAGCCAGCACTCTTCTCTAGCTTGAAGACAACGCAGAAGCCTTTCCCTTGCAAGACAACATGTGCCTGCCTCAGGATCTGGCCCCACCAGCCACTTTGCCACTGGGTTTATAAGTTGTCCCACACAATAGCCAGAGGCATGCTGGGCAGGATAAGGGAGAAAAGGGACAATTCCCAAAAGAGGTACAGGACTTAGCCATGCTTTATAAACATGTACTGAAAGATTATAGATGGTTTCTGAGGGTGCTGGATCAAGGAGTCAGAAAATATTGTTCAAGAAGAGAGCTTATCAATTTGAAAGACTCTTCTAGGATGATTTAAAATTTTAGCAAGAACACAAAGAGATGGTGCAAACACACCCTTACCGTGGCTCTTAAATGCATGAATAAAGCAATAGCTCATACTAAGTAAGAGTAGAAATACCAAAGTTGTCATAGCAGATGGTAGAAGAAGAAAATAAAGGCTCAGAGAAGCACACATTCTAGAATGGGTACACTATGAAGGCTGGAAAACCAGCCAGACGTCTGTGTCCCAGAGTGTTCACCATTTAGCCAAGCAGTAAGGATGTCCCTTGTAAGAGGGCCACCAGCATCAGAAAGTTCAGTGTTGGCACTTCTTAGCAGGTAAGCCCTGATAGTAGGAAATGCCATTACAGAACTGGGCTCATTGATAATAGGACCCTCTTAGCCGCCATCCCCCACCCCCCCGCACGTGTACATAATAGAGGATAGGTGTTAGTACTCAATCATCCAAAGCCAGGTAGATAAAATTATCATAATGTATAGCAAGGTCAAGAAGGTAATGATGAATCTGACTTATGGATAAGTGTGGAGGTGATTAATAGAAAACTGTGTCCCTCAGGAAAAAATAGAAGAGTAACCAACAGGGCTACTAGTCAATCTATGTAATCAAAAGAAGTCAAGGATTGATGATTACACGATTGACAGCAGTAGTTGCCTTAACACATAGTCATGGTCCATTGTTCAGTTTCCAGATTTAAAGTATTTTTAGGCCTGGAACCTCAAAGTTAAAAGCCAGGTACCAAGGACTCTGCAATACAATGGCAAGTCCACACAGGGATGATTTCTCCCAGTCCTTCTCCAGGGTTATTTACATAAATAAAGGTACACTATGGAAAGAGGTCTATTGGACACGGTCTGAAAACATTGATGCTGAGATCCAAAGCACCATGGTGTCTCCATTAGCATGGATATATAAGAGCCCAAGGAATAAATAGATTCAGTGGATGAATCAACATTTTAATCTGAAGATTTGTATCTTCCTTATACTCAGGAAAAATCATGTTGTTTCCTTTATCTCTACCATTTCCCATTTTCTTGGATGGTTGACCTAATCTGGATTAATATTTGAATTTTTCTCATATTTTATGCCTTTATAGTGTAAACGATTTCTTTCTCATATCTTATGCCTTTACAGTGTAAACTATTTCTTCAACTTTATATTTGAATATTTTTATGTTTATCTTTGCCTTGATTTTAAAAATCAACTTCACTGAAGTTTAATACGCATAGAGTATAATGCATCTACTTTAAATGGCTAATTTCATGTGTTTTGAAACATGTATATGTCTGTATACCTACCACCTGATCAAGGTATGGAACATTTCGATTACTCCAAAAAAGTTTCTTCGTGCCTCTTTGTCATCAGTACCCTTTTTCTTTACACCACATACAGGTACCTGCTGCTCTCTTCTGTCACTATAGATTGGCTTTCCTTTTCTAAAATGTGACTTAAAGGAATCATACAGTATATATTTTTTGGTATCTGGCTTCTTTCACTCAGCATGTTTTTGAGATCCATAGTGTGTTTATCAGTAGTCTGTTGTTTTTTTTAAAATGTCTGTTTATTTTTGAAAGAGACAGAGCATGAGCATGAGCAGGGAAAGAGCAGAGAGAGAGAAAAGAAGAATCTGAAGCAGGCTCCAGACTCTGATGCGTCAGCACGGAGCCCGACAGGGGGCTTGAACCCACAAACAGTGAGATCATGACCTGAGCCAAAGTTGAACACTTAACTGAGTCACCCAGGCTTCCCAATAGTCTGTTGAATTTTATTATTAAGTAGTTTGGATATATCATGGTATGTTTAAACATTTATTAATTTATCTTGTTTCTAGTTATAAGCTATTATAAGTCTGCTATGAATATTCGTGTACAGGTGCCTTTGTGGGAACATATGTTTGCATTTCTTGTTGGTATATACTTAGGAATAAAATTGATGAGTCATATGACAAATAGAAGTTTAACTTTATTTTTTATTGCAGTATTGTTGATATATTAGTTTCAGGTGAACAACATAGTAATGTGACATTTATATACATTATGAAATGTTTACCACAGTAAGTCTAGTTACCAAAGTTATTACAATATTATTGACTATATTCCCTATGCTGTGTACTTTATATCTCCATGACTTGTTTATCTTCTAACTGGGAATTTGTACCTCTTAATCCCCTTTACCTCTTTTGCCTATCCCCACCCTTTCCCTCTACCAGCTATAGTTTGTTCTTTGTATTTATGAGTCTTTTCTGCTTGTTTTCTTTATATTTCACATATAAGTAAAATCATAGTATTTGTTTTTATATGTGTGACTTGATTTACTTAGCATAACAACCTCTAAGGCCATCCATATTTCACAAATGGCAATATATCATTTTTTTAATGGCTGAGCAATATTCTATTGCGTAAGTACACCATACCTTTATCGGTGCATCTATTGATGGATGCTTATGTTGCTTCCATATCTTGGCTATCATAAATAAGCTGCAATGAACATAGGGGGTGTACTTATCTTTCAAATTAGTCTTTTTGTTTTTGCTCAGATAAATACCCAGAAGTGGTATTGCAAGATTGTATAGTAGTTCTACTTTTAACTTTTCTGAGGATTCTCTATACTGTTTTCCATAGTGGCTGCACTGGTTTACATTCCCACTAATAGTGCACAGCGGTCCCTTTTTACCACATCCTTGCCAACACTTATTTCTTGTCTTTTTGATAATAACCATTCTTAAAGTTGTGAGGAGATATCTCATTGTGGTTTCAATAATTAGTGATGTTGAGCATCACTTCATGTGCCTGTTGGTCATCTGTAGATCCTCTTTGGAAAAATGTCTATTCAGGCATTCTGAATTTTTAATTCAGGTATTTTTAATCAGATTACTTGTTTTGGTTTTGTGTGTGTGTGTGTGTGTGTTGAGTTACATACGTTCTTTATATATTTTGAATATTAATCCTTTATTGAATATATCATTAGCAAATATCTTTTCCCATTCAGTAGATTTCCTTTTCATCTTGTTGAGACTTCCTTCACTGTACAAAAGCTCTTTATTTTGATGTAGTCCCAAAAGCCTATTTTTGCTTTTGTTTCTTTTGTATGAGGAGTCATATCAAGAAAAATGTTTCTAAGGCTGATGTAAAAGAGATTAGTAAGTTTCCTTTCAGGAGTTTTATGGTTTCAGGTCTCACATTTAGGTCTTTAATCCATTTTGATTTTATTTTTGTGTGTAGTTGGAGAAGGTGGTCCAGTTTCATTCTTTTACGTATAGCTGTCAGTTTTCCCAGAACTATTTATTGAAGAGACTCTTTTTTGTTCTTGTTTTGTTCAAGTATGTTCTTGCTTCCTTTGTCATAGATTAATTGACCAAATAAGTGTGGATATATTTCTGGCCTCTTAATGTTGTTCCACTGATCTATGTGTCTATTTTTGTGCCAGCACCATACTGTTTTGATTACTACAGCTTTGTAGTATAGTTTGAAATCTGAGATTGTGATACCTCTGGGTTTATTATTCTTTCTCAAGATTGCTTTGGTGATTCAGGGCCTTCTGTGGTTCCATACAAATTATTTGTTCTAGGTCTATAAAAAATACTATCAGTATTTTGATAAAGATTGAATTAAATCTGTTTGCTTTGGGTAGTATAGTCATTTAACAATATTAATTCTTTTAATACATGAGCTTGGAATATCTTTCCATTTGTTTGTGTCATCTTCAATTTCTTTCATCCATGTCATGGTTTCCAGAGTACAGATCTTTTACCTCATTGGTTAATTCTTAGGTATTTTGTTCTTTATGTTACAATAGTAAATATAATTGTTGTCCTAAAAATTTCTCTTTCTGCTAATTCACTATTAGTGTATAGAAATGCAACAGATTTCTGTATATTAATTTTGTATTTTGCAACCAGTTCTACTAGTTTTTTGCTGGCATCTTTAGGGTTTTTTTTTTTTTACCTAGAGCAAAATATAATTTATAAATATCATTTAAAATATCATTACTTATTTTTTTTATCAATTTGGATCTCTTTTACTTCTTTTATTGTCTAATGGCTGAAGCTAGTACTTCCAGAATTATTCTGAATAAAAGCGGTGAGAGTGGACATCCCCTTGTCTTGTTTCTACTCTTAATGGAAAAGTTTCCAGGTTTTCACCATTGAGTATGATGTTAGCTGTGAGTTTGTCATATATGTCCTTTATTATGTTCAGTTATGTTCCCTCTAACCCCACTTTGCTGAGAGTTTATGTGTGAATGCGCATTGCAGTTTTTTCCAAACGCTTTTTCTACATCTATTGAGATGATCATATGTTTTTTATCCTATCTCTTGCTAATGTGACTTATCACAATGGCTGACTTATGAATATCAACCATAATTCCATCCCAAATTAAATCCTACTTGATTGTAGTGAATGATTTTTAAAATGTATTGAATTTGAACCTGGGTGGCTCAGTCGGTTAAGCGTCTGACTTCGGCTCAGATCATGATCTCATGGTTTGTGGGTTCGAGCCCTGCGTCGGGCTCTGTGTTGACAGCTATCTCAGAGCCTGGAGCTTGTTTCAGATTCTGTACCTCCCTCTCTTTCTGACCCTCCCCTGCTCATGCTGTCTCTCTCTCTCTCAGAAATAAATTAAAAAAAAAAAAACATTAAAAAAATTTTAAATGTATTGAATTCTATTTGCTAATATTTTGTTGAATTTTGCATCTATGTTTATTAGGGATTTTGGCCTATAGTCTTCTGGGTTTGTAGTGTCTTTATCAGGTTTTGGTGTCAGGGTGATACTGGCTGCATAGAATGAATTTGGAAGTTTTCCTTCCATTTCTATTTTTTTGGAATAGTTTGAGAAAGACAGGTATTAACCCTTTTTAAATGTTTGGTAGAATTCACCTCCAAAAGCATCTGGTCATGAACATTTGTTTGTTGTATTGTTTTGATTACTGGTTCTACTTTGTTATGAGTAATCACTCTGTTCAAATTTTCCATTTTGTCCTGATTCAATTTTGGAGGATTATATGTTTCTAGGAATTTATCCATTTCTTCTAGATTGTCTAATTTGTTGGTATATAATTGTCAATAGTCTCTTATACTCTTCTGTATTTCTATGGTATTGGTTTTAATGGCTCCTCTTTCATTTCTTCTTTTATAGATTTGGGTCCTCTTTTTTTCTTTGATGAATCTTGCTGAATGTTTACCAATTTTGCTTGTCTTTTCAAAGAACCAGCCCTCGGTTTCATTAATTTTTTTCTTTTTTTTGGTCTCCATTACATTTATTTCCACCCTAATCCGTATCATTTTCTTCCTTCTATTAACTTTGGGCTTTCTTTTTTCTCTAGTTTCTTTAAATGTAAGCTTAGATTATTTGTTTAAGATATTTCTTCTTTCTTGAGGTGGGCCTATATCACTATAAACTTCTCTCTTAGAACCACTTTTGCTGAGCCCTCTAGATTTTGGAGCATTGTGTTTCCATGTGTATCTGCATCCATGCATTTCTTAATATTTTCTTGGATTTCTTGGTTGACCCATCAGTTGTTTAGTAGTATGTTGTTTAGCCTCCATATATTTGTTTGGGTTTTTTTTCAGTTTTTCTTTTTGTAATTTCTAATTTCATACCATGTGTCACAAAAGATGTTTGATATTGATTTCAATCTCAAATTTATTGAGACCTATAGCCTAACATGTGATCTGTCCTGGAGAATGTTCCATGTGCACTTGAAAAAAATCTGTATTCTGCTATTTTTGGATAAAATCTTCTATATACAGTTAACTTCAAACAACGCTGTGGTTAGGGGCACCAAGCCCTTGCACAATCTGAAATCCATGTATAACTTTTGACTCCAAACCCTTAAGTACTAAAAATATGTTGAGCAGAAGACTTATCAACAACATAAATAGTTGATTAACACATATTTTGTATGTTATATGCACTATACACTGTATTTGTATAATAAAGTAAGCTAAGAAAATGTTACTAAGAAAACCATAAGGAAGAGAAAATATATTTACAGCACTGCACTGTATTTATTTTTAAAAAATCCACATATAAGTGGACTCATGCAGTTCAAACTCATATTGTTCAAGAGTCAAAGGTATATCTATTAAATCTATCAGGTCTAATGTATCTTTTAAAAAAAATTAAGGCTTATTTTTGTGTGTAAAAGAAACAGAGTGCTAACAGGGGAAGGGCAGACAGAGACACGGAATCCGAAGTAGGCTCCAGTCTCTGAGCTGTCAGCACAGAGTCTGACACAGGGCTCAAATTCACGAACTGTGGGATCATGACCTGAGCTGAAGTCAGATCCTTAACCAACTGAGCCACCTTGGTGCCCCTAATGTATCATTTAAGATCACTTTTTCCTTATTGGTTTTCTGCTTGGATGATCCATTGATGTAATTGATGTATCCATTGATGTAATTGAGGTGTTAAAATTCCCTAGTATTATTGTATTATTATTAATTTCTCCCTTTAGTTTGTTAATATTGACTTTATATATACATATAAGTGCTTCTATGTTGGGTGCATAGATATTTACATTTATTTAATCCACTTGCTGGATTGATTCCTTTTTAATTATGTAGTGTCCTTCTTTTCCTCTTGTTACAGTTTTTGTTTTAAAGTCTATTTATTGTATTGTAAGTATTGCTACCCCAGCATCCTTTTTGTTTCCATTTGCATGGAGTAGCTCTTTCCATACCTTCATTTTCAGTCTATATGTGCCTTTAGATCTGAAATTAGATTCTTGTATGCAGCATATACATGAATCTTATTTATTTTATTCATTTAGTCACCATATATCCTTTTGTTGAAGCATTTAGTCCACTTACATTTAAAATAATTATTGATAGGTATGTACTTTTTGCAATTTTAATTATTTTCTGGTTGTTTTCATAGAACTTCTCTGTTTCTTTCTTTTTATTTTGCTTTCTTTCCTTATAATTTGATGGCTTTCTTTAGCCTTATGTTCCTTTCTCCTTTACTTTTTGTGTATCTATTTTAGGTTTTTGGTATGTGATTACCATGTGGTTCATATATAACACACATAACAATCTATTGAAGTGGATGGTTGTTTAGATTGAAACACATTCTAAAAGCTCTACATCTCAAAAACAATAATAAAAAATAAAAGCTCTACATCTCTTCTTTTTATACTTTTTAAAAATTTTTTAATGTTTTATTTATTTCTGAGAGAGAGGGAGCGGGCACATGAGCAGGGGAGAGTCAGAGAGAGAGGGAGACACAGAATCTGAAGCAGGCTCCAGGCCCTGAGCTAGCAGTCAGCACAGAGCCCGACGCAGGGCTTGAACCCACAAACCGTGAGATCATGACCTGAGCCAAAGTCGGACGCTTAACCAACTGAGCCACCCAGGTGCCCTGTCCTCTTTTTATACTTTTGATGTCATATTTTACTTCTTTTTATTTTTGTGTCCCTTAACTAATTATTGTTGATATAGTTGATTTGACTATTTTTGTCTCTTTTTTTTTTAATAGTTTATTGTCAAATTAGTTTCCACATAACACTCAGTGCTCATCCCCACAAGTGTCCTCCTCCATGCCCATCCCCCCTCCCCCCACATCCATCAGTCCTCAGTTTTTGTCAGCATTCAAGAGTCTCTCATGGTTTGCCTCTCTCCCTTTCCCCCACCATTTCCGCCCTTCTTCTCCCCCTTGTTCCTCCGTCAAGTTCCTCCTAATCCTCCTATACGTGCAAACATATGATATTTGTCCTTCTCTGCCTGACTTATTTCGCTCAGCATAACACCCTCAAGGTCCATCCATGTTGCTACACATGGCCAGATTTCATTGTTTCTCATTGCCATGTAGTATTCCATGGTATAGATAAACCACATCTTCTTGATCCATTCATCTGTTGATGGACACTTAGGCTCTTTCCATGTTTTAGCTATTGTGGAGAGTGCTGCTATGAACATTGGGGTACATGTGCTCCTATGCATCAGCATTTCTGTATCCCTTGGGTAAATTCCTAGCAGTGCTATTGCTGGGTCATAGGGGAGTTCTATTGTTAGTTTCCTGAGGAACCTCCACACTGTTTTCCAGAGGGGCTGTACCAGTTTACATTCCCACCAACAGTGTAGGAGGGTGCCCGTTTCTCCACATCCTCGCCAGCATCTAGAGTTCTCTGATTTGCTCATTTTAGCCACTCTGACTGGCGTGAGGTGGTATCTCAGTGTGGTTTTGATTTGTATTTCCCTGATGAGGAGGGATGCTGAGCATCGTTTCATGTGTCTGTTGGCCATCTGGATGTCCTCTTTGGAGAAGTGTCTGTTCATATCTTCTACACGTCCGAAACACAAACAACCCAGTGAAGAAATGGACTATTTTTGTCTCTTAACCTTTATACAAGCTTTATAAGTATTTGATTCACTACCTTTGCTATATTTTTATACCAGTAAAATATTCTCTTTCATAATTTTCTCACTTCTAGTTATGGCCCTTTATTTTCCACTGACAGAAGTCCCTTGAACATTTCTTGTAAGGCTGGTTTAGTGGTAATGCACTCCATTAACATTTTTTTTCATCTGGGAAACTCTTTCTCTCTCCTTTAATTTTTTTTTTAATGTTTATTTTTATTTTTGAGACAGAGAGAGACAGAGCTTGAGGCGGGGAGGAGCAGAGAGAGAGGGAGACACAGAATCTGAAGCAGGCTCCGGGCTCTGAGCTGTCAGCAGAGAGCCTGACCTGGGGCTCGAACCCACTAACCGTGAGCCAAACGGTTACAACCTGAGCCAAAGTCTGATACTTAACCGACTGAGCCACCCAGGAGCCTCCCTGTCCTTTAATTCTCCAGGGTAGAGTATTCTTGGTTATAGGGCGTTTTCTTTTCAGTACTTTGAAACTATACGTTGTTTTTTCTCTTGCTGCTTTTATGATTCTCTTTTTATCTTTAATTTTTGTTACTTTAATCTATCTTTGGACTTCTTTGGGTTCACCTTGTTTGGAGTTCTCTGGAGATCTCCTGGATCTAGATATGTTTCCTTTCCCAGGTTAGGGAAGTTTTCAGCTCTTATTTCTTCAAGTAAGTTTTTTGCCACCTTGCTTCTATTTCCCTTTCTAATGTGAATGTTAGTATGCTTGAAGTTATCCCAGAGACTCATTGAATTATCTTCTTTTTCTAAAATTCTATTTCTTTTAGTTATTCAGTTTGGGTGATTTCCATTACCTGTCTTCTACATGGTTGATTCGTTCTTATGCATCATTAAATCTGCTGTTGATTTCCCCCATTGTATTTTTTCATTTCATTTATTGTATTCTTCAGTTTTGATTGGTTCATTTTTATACTTACAATCTCTTTGCTGAAGTTCTTGCTGTGTTTATCCATTCTTTTCCCATGATTGGTGAGCATTTTTATGACCATTACTTTGAAACTTTTTCTGGTAAATTGCTTATCTCCATGTTATTTAGTTCTTTTTCTGAGGGTTTATCTTTTTCTTTCATTTGGAACTTATTTCTTTGTCTTTTCACTTTTGCCTGACTCTCACTCTCTGTATTTGTTTCTATCTATTAGGTCAGCTATATCTCCTTGTCTTATATAGAAAGTGTCATGCGGGACTGAGAAGTGCACTTACCCCGATTACCTGAACAGGGGGTCTAGGGGTGTCGCCTGCATGAGCTGCTTGTGCCCTCCTATTGCAGTTGGGCCACTTGTGGGTGAAGCTGGCCCCCAGCCTGGCTGGCTGCAATACCCATCCATCATTGCTATGGCATGCTGGTCCTCTAAGGGGCTGGTTCATAACCACCAGGGGTGAGAGCCTCTTTGGGAGGATACCAGTCCCAGCCAAGGCCACCCACCATGTGTGGGAGCCATTCTGGGTGTGGATTGTGGGGGCAGTCCTGGCCAAAATCATGTGCCAGGTGCAGCCATGCAGTTTAGTTATGTCAGTTTTTACTTCATATGTTTTTGAAGGCTTGTAATTAAGTACATACATGTTTATGATTATGTGTTCTTGATAAAATGACTAACTCGGTTATCATTTTAAGATGTTTCTCTTTATGTTATTTCTTGTCCGAACATCAAAAGCATCCAAAGTGTCTTGTCTGAAATGTCACTTTAGTTTTCTTAAGATAAATATTTGCAAGGTATAAATGTTTATCCTTTCATTTTTACTTAGATTAGAATTTATTTATGCTGCATTTCCCACAAATGACATATAGTTTGGTTTTGCTACACCTTCATTTATTTTACTGAGTGTTTTGTATCTTATTCTATTAAATACAGCAGCATCTGGCACATAAATGACACAAGAGTGAGGGAGATGGCAATTGTTCTCTAACACTAAATACAAGAAATATTTGTCTCTTTTTCTAAAAAGAGAGTTATACCAAGTAGTTTCTTCTCTTATCAAGTCTAAGAATAAAAATATCTCTGTTTTTATTACCCCTTTGTGCCAATAATCAAGGAAAATAGTGGAAACTGTTAGTCATTAGTCACTTTTGGATGCTATTGCCATTGGTCCTTGTCCAGGCCCACATGGTTCAATGGAAGGCTGTCAACTATGATGCAACTTGGTTATCCCCTCCCCCATTGCTGAGTTCAGACATGGGCCCTCCAGAGGAGCTCAGAAGGCTGAGATGACTAGTGCTTTCCGTGGCAAGTGATTCAACTATCTCCAGTGATCTTCATCAGAGCAAACCAGATCATTTCCTTCTTCTACTTTAACAACACAGAGCCTTCTTCATCTTTTTTCTTCAAATTAGCCAGCCTAATCAATTTTGGCTTCTACAGAACAGGGGTGAAAGTTGGGGATGGGTTGAAAGAAAAGGAGATGTTCTCTGATTTCTTTCTTCCAGGAAGAGTCCACAGCACCCAAAGATGTTAGGAAAAACTGGACAGCGACATGCAGAAAAATGAACCTGGACCACTTTCTTACACCATACACAAATAAATTCAAAAATGGATGAAAGACCAAAATGTAAGACAAGAAGCCATCAAAATCCTAGAGAAGAAAGCAGACAAAAACCTCTTTGACCTCGACCACAGCAAGTTCTTATTCAACACATCTCCAGAGGCAAGAGAAACAAAAGCAAAACTGAACTATTGGGACCTCATCAAGATAAAGCTTCTGCACAGTGAAGGAAACAATCAGCAAAGCTAAAAGGTAACTGACAGAATGGGAGAAGAGTTTTGCAAATGACATATCAGATAAAGGATTAGTATCCAAACTCTATGAAGAACTTCTCAAACTCAAGNTTCTCCCAGCACCATCTGTTAAAGAGGCTGTCTTTTTTCCATGGGATACTCTTTCCTGCTTTGTCAAAGACTAGTTGGCTGTATACTTTTGGGTCCATTTCTGAGTTCTCAATTCTATTAATAGACACTTTTACAAAGAAAACATCCACATGGCTGACAGACACATGAAAAAAATGCTCATCCTTACTCATCATCAGGAAAATACAAATTAAACCACAATGAGATACCACCCACACCAGTCAGAATGACTAAAATTAACAACTCAGGCAACAAATGTTGGTGAGGATGTGGAGAAAGAGGATCTCTTTTGCACTGCTGGTGGGAATGCAAACTGGGTGCAGCCACTCTGGAAAACAGTATGGAGTTTCCTCAAAAAGGTAAAAAAAAAAAAAAAAGAACAACCCTATGACCCAGCAATTGCGCTACTATGTATTTATCCAAAAGATACAAGTGTCCTGTTTTGAAGGGAAACATGCGCCCTCACGTTTATAGCAGTGCTATCGACAATAGCCAAAATATGGAAAGTGCCCAAATGTCCATTGAAAGATGAATGTATAAAGAAGATGTGGTATATATATATAAATATATACAATGGAATATTACTCAGCAGTCAAAAAGAATGAAATCTTGCCATTTGCAACAACATGGATTGAACTAGAGGGTATTATGTGAAATAAGTCAGAGAAAGACAAATTATCATGACTTCACTCATATAAGAACTTAAGATACAAAATAGATGAACATAAGGGAAGGGAAGCAAAAAAGAATATAAAAACAGGGAGGAGAACAAAACATAAGAGACTCTTAAATGCAGAGAATAAACTGAGGGTTGCTAGAGGGGTCCTGGGTGGGAGGGGATGGGCTAAACAGATAAGGGGCATTAAGGAAGACATTTGGTGGGATGAGCACTGGGTGTTATACACAGGGGATGAATCACTGGAATCTCCTCCTGAAAACATTATGGCATTATATGGTAACTAACTTGGATGTAAATAAAAAATAATAAATAAATAAATAAATAAATAAATAAAGATAAAACTGCATAAGATATCAAATAAATCTCTCAACACTTCATTGTCACACCCTTAAGTAAAAACAATGCAGGAGTCATTCTTCACTGATTTAAAAGAAATATTTAATAAGATTGAGCAGGAACAGAACTGTTTTTATGAAAACTTCCAGTTTTATGAACTGAGCTACAAGTGTCCTACCCAAGAGCTACAGGATTACTATGTTACTGACCAGGGGTGGGTAGAGTAGTGCTGAAATCTAGAGGAATTTTCCCCTTTCCCACTCAGAAAATGGCTGCATGCATTACCAGGAGTAATTCTCCAGCTATTTCTGCTTTCCTCTTCAGTGACTGAACTGTTTAGTGTTATTCAGCCTCATTGAGCCCCTGTGTTTAAGATCTAAATATAGAAGAACACATGAAGAAAAAGAAAAAGTATTTGCAAAGGATGGAAAGAAACGACTGCAAAACAAAATAAAAGTCTTAGTTTTCTTTCTCCAGGCAGAGATAAAATGAACCAGGGATGATGATCATTTATTATGCCTATCAATTCTCTTTCAAGCAATGTACAAAGGACTTAACTGCAAACCTGTATATGTAAAGTGTTTAGAACAGTGTCTAGCTCAACAAATTCTAGTTGATATCATTACCATTATTATTGACAGTTTTATCTTACTCTCTTACAACTTTTTTTTTTTTTGAGAGAAATTATAGCTGAGGTAAAAGTCTGATTTGCACTACCTGCCTGTCTTTCCTATTAGGCTATAAGCCCTGTAGACTAGGGACTATCTTGGGAAGGAAAGCAAAGCTGTAGAAAACCAAAAAACAGCTTTCCCTTTCCAGTTGCAAAATGTATTCTTTTTGAAATTGGAGCAAAAACCAGACAGCTAAACATTATTAGAACTGTGCTAATTCCCTGAGAATGAATATGCTACAAGAGATAGAACACTCTGTTTTAACAGTGGACTGTTTTGGTATCATATCCCTGGCAAAAACCATTTAAAAGAGATGAGTCAAGAACAGTTTAATAGCTGAAATTAAAAAAAAAAATACCCATCATTCTCTTTAAACAGAAACTTTGCTGCTAAAAACTACTTGCTGGAAGTGAAGAAATAATTTGCATAGCTAGCATCCTCTATAGGACTGTTATATAATGTAAAATGAGGAAATAAAATAACTAAATATAGCTTAAGACTTTTTTGCCTCTAGTTAGAGAGCTAGTTTTTCCTACGATATCTGGTAGTCAGTGCAGCTAGATACCCTTCCAGGACCCCTTTTAACTATGGCCCTATGACTCTAGATAGATTTTTATTCACTGTGGTTACTCTTTAACTATTTTAACCTGGTAAGTCATCTTTTTAATGAGATTTAAGGATCATAGACAATACCAGCAGCTATTGCTGTTTAGCAGAAGAAAACAAAGATAAAAGGAAAGAAATGTTGCTGCTTTTCCATCTCCTGTTTTCCCTTCAGTTTGCACCCTGCAATCTTCTCTTATTTGTGATACTGTAACAGCACCACACTACATGCTTTACGTTGATTAGCTCACTTACTCTTAAGATTTTAAGGCATGCAGTATTTTTATGCCATTTATAGATGAAAAAACTGAATCACAGAGGGGCTAAGGGTGTTACCCAAATCTTTATATTTGGCAGATCCTGGGACTTGAGCCCAGGAAAATTTGCTCCTGGTTCTATGCTCCTTTTCTATCCAGCCTTATTGAGATATAATTGACATAACATTGGGTGAATTTAAGGTGTACAGTGTGATAATGTGATATACTAATATACCACTACAGTGTTGGCTAATACCTCTATCATGTCATATAATTACCACTTTTGGGGGGCAGAGGTAAGAACACTTAAGATCCATTCTCCTTACCAAGTTTCAAGTATATAATGAAGTATTAACTATAGTCACCATGCTGTACATTTGCTCTTCAGAACTTATTTATCTTATAACTGGAAGTTGGCATTCTTTGACTACCATCTCTCCATTTTTACCACCCCCTAGCCTATTCTATTCTCTGTTTCTATTATTTCAGCTATTTTTTCAGATTTGACATCTGAGTGATATCATGGAGTATTTTTCTGACTTATTTCACCTAGCATAATGCCCTCAAGTTTCATCCAAATTGTCACAAATGGCAGGATTTCCTTTTTCCTCATGGCTGAATAATATTCCATTGCGTTTTTTTTCTTCCAAGGTTTTATTTAAATTTAAGTTAGTTAATGTATAGTATAGTATTGGTTTCAGGAGTAGAATTCAGTGATTCATCACTTACATATAACACCTAGTGCTCATCCCAACAAGTGCCCTCTTTAATGCCCATTACCCATGTAGCCCATCCCCCCACCCACCTCCCCTCAAGCAACTCTTCTCTGTCCGTCCTTAAGAGTCTCTTATGGTTTGCCTCCCACTCCGTTTTTATCTTAATTTTCCTTCCCTTCCCTATGTTCACCTGTTTTGCTTCTTAAATTCCACATAGGAGTGAAATCATGATATTTGTCTTTCTCTGGCTTATTTTGCTTAGCATAATACCCTCTAGTTCCATCCGTATCATTGCAATTG
Organism: Crocuta crocuta; assembly: GCF_008692635.1. Lineage (NCBI taxonomy): Eukaryota > Metazoa > Chordata > Mammalia > Carnivora > Hyaenidae > Crocuta > Crocuta crocuta. The sequence continues at coordinate 217,528 of NW_027530998.1, read as the reverse complement.
GCAAGACTTCATTCATTTTGATGGCTGAATAACATCCCATCGTATATGCTGTACAAACATATACAACATTCACCTTTATCCATTTATCAGTTGATGGACATTTGGGCTCTTTCTGTAATTTGGCTATTGTTGATAGTGCTGCTATAAACATTGGGGTGCATTTGTTCCTTTGAATCAGCATTTTTGTATCCTTTGGATAAATAACTAATTGGACAATTGCTGGGTTGTAGGTTATTTCTATCTTTAAGTTTCTGAGGAAACTCCACACTGTTTTCCAGAGTGGCTGGACCAGTTTGCATTCCCATCGACAGTGTAAGAGGGTTCTGCTTTTTCTGCATCCTCACCAATATCTGTTGGTTTCTGAGTTGTTCATTTTATTTTCTTAATTAAAAAATTCTTTATGTTTGTTTTTGAGAGAAAGGGAGAGAGAAATGAACATGAGTTGGGGAGGAGCAGAGACCTAGGGAGACACAGAATTGGAAGCAGGCTCCAGGTTCCAAGCTGTCAGTACAGAGCCTAATGCAGGGCTTGAACCCACCAACTGCAAGATGATGACCTGAGCTGAAGTTGGATGCTTAATCAAATGAACCATCCAAGTGCCTCTACTGAGTTGTTCATTTAGCCATGATGACAGGTGTGCAGTGGTGTCTCATTGTGGTTTTGATTTGTATTTTTCTGATAATGAGTGATGTTGAGCATTTTTTCATATGTCTGTTAGCCATTTGTATGTCTTCTTTGGGGAAATGTCTCTTCATATCTTCTACCTATTTCTTAACCGGATTACTTATTTTCTGGGTGTTGAGTTAGTTTCATAAGTTCTTTATAGATTTTGGGTATTTGTCATTGGCAAATATCTTCTCCCATTCTGTAGGTGGAATTACTTTTGTTGATTATTTCCTTCACTATGCAAAAACTTTTTATCTTGATGAGGTCCTAATAGTTCGTGTGTACTTTTGTTTCCCTCGCCTCCAGAGACATGTCTGGTAAGAAGTTGTTGAGGCTGAGGTCAAAGAGGTTGCTGCTTGTGTTCTCTAGGATTTTATGGTTTCTTGTCTTACATTTGGGTCTTTCATCCATTTTGAGTTTATTTTTGTGTGTGGTCTAAGAAAGTGGTCCAGTTTCATTCTTCTGCAGGTCACTGTCCAGTTTTCCCAACACCATTTGTTGAAGAGACTTTTTTCCATTGGTTATTCTTTCCCACTCTGTTGAAGATGACTTAACCATATAGTTGTGGGTCCATTTCTGGGTTCTCTGTTCTGGTCCATTGATCTATGTGTCTGTTTTTGTGCCAGTACCATACTGTCTTGATGATTACAGCTTTGTAAGACAGCTTGAAGTCTGGAATTGTGATGCCTCCTGCTTTGTTTTTCTTTTTCAACATTACTTTGGCTATTTACTTTGGGGTCTTTTCTGGTTCCATANAAAAAAAAAAAGAATTATTTGTTCTAGCTCTGTGAAAAATGCTGGTGTAATATAATAGGGGTTGCATTGAATGTGTAGATTGCTTTGGATATTTAAAAAATTTAACAATATTTGTTCTTCCAATCCATGAACATGGAATGTTTTTCCATTTCTTTGTGTCTTCTTCAATTTCTTTCATAGATGTTCTATAGTTTCCAGAGTACAGATCTTCTACCTTTTTGGTTAGGTTTATTCCTCTGGGTACCTTATAGGTTTTGGTACAATTGTAAATGGAATCGATTCCTAGATTTCTCTTTGTGCCACTGCATTATTAGCGTATAGAAATGCAACTGATCTCTGTAAGTTGATTTTATGTCCTGCGACTTTCGTGAATTCATGTATTAGTTCTTGCAACATTCTGAATCTTTTGAGTTTTCCATGTAGACTTCTTCCATGCCAATTTGGATGCCTTCCCCCCCCCCCCCTTTTTGTTGTATGATTGCTGAGGCAAGGCCTTCTAGTACTATGTTGAATAAGTGTAGTGAGAATGGACATCCCTATTGTGTTCCTGACCTTAGGGGAAAAGCTCTCAGTTTTTCCTCATTGAGGATGAGATTAGCTGTGGGTCTTTTGAATAGGGCCCATACTTTATGATGTTAAAGTATGTTCCTTGTATCTCTACTTTCTTGATGGCTTTTATCAAGAAACGATACTGTATTTTGTCAAATACTTTTTCCTGCATCTATTGAGAGAATCATGTGCTTCTTATCCTTTCTTTCATTAATGTGGTGTATCACTTTGGTTGATTTGTGGGTATTGAACCATGCCTAAAGCCAGGAATGAGTCCCACTTGATTGTGATTAATAATTCTTTACTGTACTGTTGGATTTGATTTGCTAGTATCTTGTTGAGAATTTTTGCATCCATGCTCATCAAAGAAATTAATCTATAATCCTTTTTAATGAGATCTTTGTCCAATTTTGGAATCAAAATAATGGTGGCCTCATAGAAAGAGTTTGGAAGTTTTGTTTACATTTCTATTTTTTGGAACAATTTCAAAAGAATAGGTATTAATTCTTTTTTAAATCTTTGGTAGAATTCCCCTAGGAAGCCATCTGGCCTTGAACTCTTGTTTGGGAGATTTTTGATGACTGATTCAATTTCTTTACTGGTTATGAGTCTGTTCAAATTTTCTATTTCTTCTTGTTTCAGTTTTGGTAATTTGTATGTTTCTAGGAATTTATCCATTTCTTCCAGATTGCCCAATTTGTTGGCATGTAATTGTTCATAATATTCTCTTAAAATTGTTTGTATTTTTGTACTGTTGGTTGTGATCTCTCTTATTTCATTTGTGATTTTATTTATTTGGATCCCTTCTCTTTTATTTTTGGTAAATCCAGCTAGAAGTTTATCAATTTTGTTAATTCTTTCAAAGAACCAGCTCTTAATTTTATTGATCTTTTCTACTTAAAAAAAAATTCTATATCACTTAATTCTGCTCTAATATTTATTATATCCCTTCTTCTGCTGGTTTGGATTTTATTTGCCATCTTCTTTCTAGCTCTTTTAGGTGTAAGTTTAAGTTGTGTATTTGAGACTTTTCTTCCTTGAGGAGTGCCTGAATTGATATACACTTCCTTTTTAGCACTATCTTTGCTGCATCCCAAAGGTTTTGGACTGTTGTGTTTTCATTGGCTTCCATGTATTTTTTAATTTCTTCTTTAATTTCCTGGTTAACCCATTTATTATTTAATAGGATGTTCTTTAGCCTCCATGTATTGGTTGCCTTTCCAATTTTTTTCTTGTGGTTGCCTTCAAGTTTCATAGCATTGTGTTCTGAAAATATATTTGGTATGATCTCGATCTTTTTGTACTGGTTGAGGACTGCCTGATTTGTGACCTAGTATGTGATCAATTCTGGAGAATGTTCCATGTGCACTCAAAAAGAATGTGTATTCTGCTGCTTTAGGGTAAAATGTTATGAATATACCTGTTAAGTCCATGTGGTCCAGTGTGTCATTCAAAATCATTGTTTCCTTGTTGACCTCTTGCTTAGATGATCTGTCCATTGCCGTAAGTGGCATGTTAAAGTTCCCTACTACTGTTGTATATTATCAATGAGTTTTTAAAAGTTTGTTATTAATAGATTTATATATTTGGGTGCTTCAAGTTGGGGTCATTGATATTTACAATTGTTAGATCTTCTTGTTGGATAGACCCTTTCATTGTGATATAGTGCTCTTCACCTTTTATTAGTTTGTCTGATACAAGAATGGCTACTCTGGCTTTCTTTTGTGGTCCATTAGCATGATAAATTGTTCTTTATTTCCTTGCTTTCAATCTGGAGGTGTTTTTCAGTCTAAAATGAGTCTCTTACAAGCACCATATAGAGGGGTTTTGTTTTTATTTTATCCATTCTGACACTATATATCTTTTGATTGGAGCATTTAGTCCATTTACATTAAGAATAATTTTTTAGGGGCGCCTGGGTGGCTTAGTCGGTTAAGCGTCCGACTTTCGCTTAGGTCATGATCTCGCGGTTCGTGGGTTCGAGCCCCGCGTCGGGCTCTGTGCTGACTGCCAGCTCAGAGCCTGGAGCCTGTTTCAGAGTCTGTGACTCCTCTCTCTCTGACCCTCCCCTGCTCACGCTCTCTCTCTCTCTCTCTCCTAGAAAGAAAAAAAAAAAGAATAATTTTTTAAGTTTGTTTATTTTGAGAGACAGAGAGAGAGCGCAAACAGGGGAGGGGTAGAGAGAGGAAGAGAGAGAATCCCAAGTAGGCTCCACACTTTCAGCATAGAGCCCAGTGTGGGGCTTGAACTCACAAACTGTGAGATCATGACCTGAGCCAAAACCAATATTCCAACACTTAACCAACTGAGCAACCCAGGCACCCTGAGATTAATTAGTGGTAGATATGAATTTGGTGCCATTGCATTACCTGTAAAGTTGCTGTCTTATAGATTGTCTTTGTTCCTTTCTAGTATTTGTTGCTTTTGGTCCATTACACATATATACTGCATCTTCTTTACCCATTCATCCATTGACTGACACTTAGACTGTTTTCATATCTTGACTATTGTGAATAATGTGCTGCAATAAATATAAGAATACAGTATCTTTTTAAGATTCTAACAGCATTTCCTTTTGGATACATATCCATGAAGTAGTGTTGGTGGATAATAAGGTAGTACTATTTTTTATTCTTTTGAAGAACATTCATACTGTTTTCCATAATGGCTGTACCAGTTTACATTCCCCCCCAAGGGGCTTCCCTCTTCTCATCCTTGCCAACACTTGTTATCTCTTGACTTTTTGATGACAGCCATCTAACAAGTGGTTTTAATTTGTATTTCCCTGAAAACTTGTGATTTCTATTTGTATTTTCCTGATAATTAGTGGTATTAAGCACCTTTTCATGTATGTATTGGCTATTTGTATGTCTTTGCTGGAAAAATTATTAGGTCCTTTGCTCACTTAAAAATTAGATGATTTGGGGCACCTGGATGGCTTAGTTGGTTAAGTGTCTGACTTCGGCTCAGGTCATGATCTCACAGTTTGTGGGTTTGAGCCCCATATCGGGCTCTGTACTAACAGCTCAGGGCCTGGAGCCTGTTTCAGATTCTGTATCTCCCTCTCTCTCTGACCCTCTCCCGCTCACGCTCTCTCTCTCTTTCTCAGAAATAAACAAAACATTAAAAATAAAGAAAAAGAAAAATTAGATGACTTGTGTTGTTGTTTTTTTTACCATTGAGCTGTTATGACTTTTTTATAAATTTTGGATATTAATATACTATCAGATATGTCATTTGCATATATTTCTCCCACTCTGTAGGTTGCTTTTCATTTTGTTGATTCTTTTTCTTTTGATATAGTTCCACTTATTAATATTTGCTTCTGTTGCTTATGCTTTTTTATTTAAAAAAAATTTAATGTTTATTTTTGAGAGAGAAAGAGAAAGCGGGAGAGAGGCAGAGAGAGAGAGACACAGAATCTGAACCAGGCTCCAGGCTCTGAGCAGTCAGCACAGAGCCCAACATGGGGCTTGATCCCACGAATCATGGAGATCATGACCTGAGCTGAAGGCAGATGCTCAACCGACTGAGCCACCCAGGTGCTCCTGTTGCTTATTCTTTTGATGTCATATCCACAAAAATCATTGCCAAGACCAAAGTTAAGGAGTTTTGCCCTGTTTTCCTCTAGGAGTTTTATGGTTTCTGATCTTATGTTTTAATCTTTAATCCATCTTGAGTTAATTTTTGTAAGCGGGTTCAGTTAGGGGTCCAATTTCTTCCTTCTGGATATGTTTATACAGTTTCCCAACACTAGTTATTGAAGAGACTGTATTTCCCCATTGAGTATTCTTGGCTCCTCTGTCAAATGTTAGTTCATCATTTTGGAGGGGTGGGGATTTATTTCTGGTCTCTTGATATTTGTTACTTGATACTTGTCTACGTGTCTATTTTTATACTAGTGCAACACCATTTTGATTATTAAAGATTTGTATTATAGTTTGAATATAGTATGATATCTCCAGATTTTTGTTTTTTCTCAGGATTGCTTTGGCTATTAGTGGTATTTTGTGGTTTCATATATGACTTTTTCCTATTTCTATGAAAAATGCCATTAGAATTTTGGTAGGGATTATACTGAATCTATGGCTGACTTTGGCTAGTATGCAACTGGAGTCTATCCTTTTAATAATTAAGTTCTGGTACTTCTTCATAATAAACACCAGAGCTTAAAGAGAACTTAGAAACTACTTCAAATCCCTCATTTTATGGAGTCAACAAAAGGATGGTTAAATTATTGCTATTTAGTACTTATCCTATCCTATACCAAATTTAGACATCCCAACTTTCATCCTGTTTACTTTATATCATCACTGAAATAAGGCAGAATATAAATGAGATTCCCACCTCTACTAGATATCTGAAAATATCTCCAGATTCACACTCCACTCTGCTTTCTGCTCCAGGAAGATGACTTATGTGGCTTGTGTCACTGGGCTCCTTTGCTTTTGGATAATAGTTGGGTTGGACCCCTGGGGCCACCAACAGAAGATTGAGGAAGAAGAGTGAGCTAGGATATTTATTCTAAGAAGGTGTATAGTTATTTATTGCTGCTGAACTGACTATCCCAAATTTAGTGGTATAAAATAACCACCTTATTAGGTTCACAAATTTTGTGGGTCAGAAATTCGAACAAAGCATGTTTGGATGACTTGTCTCTGCTCCACTATGTTTAGTGTCATATCTTGGACTTAAAGATTCAAAGGTGGCATCACAGCCAGGGTTTATTATCCAAAAATAAGTTCTTTTATGTGTCTAGCAACTGATGCTAGTTATTGGCTATGACTTTAACTCCATAGAGCCTCTATACCTGGGTGAGTTTGGGCTTCTTCACAGTATAACAGTTGGGTTCCAATAATGATTGTCCCCAAAAAAACAGATGGTAGTGCATGGCTTTTTTATTTTTAGTGTTGGGAATTGTATAGTGTCACTTCCATCATATATTGGTCGACAGTCACAAAGCTCTGCCCAGATCCAGAGGGTGTAATCTTCGGAAAGCATGTAAGAAAAGCATGTAGAATGGGAGAGATTTTGAAGTCATCTTTGGAAAATATAATAGGTCACAGGATTGAGGTTTGAGGACTAAGTTTATAAGAGTGTAGGTCAATTGGAAAGGGATGCCTAAAAAGGAAAGAAATGTATTGTAGAATTTATGAAAATTTGGGGGGGAAAGGAGTATGTCATACAACTGATATTCAGAGTACACCCAGGGCTTAAAAAATAATTAATTGGATCCAGAACAGAGTTCCTAAACTATCCCCAGTTCCTCTTACATAAATGTATGTTCTTGACCACAGTGTGTGTGTCCTCTGAAAGTGCTTCTTTCCTCACTGCTCTTCTCTTTCTCTCTGAAAGGGGATATTGTGAGGACAATATGGGTGGCGAGATCTTTTTAGGCAGGAAAGAAAATGCTCAGCATTTCTCCTTTTATAACTTAAATAATGTTGTTATAATGTGTAAAGAAGTTTCCAGTAGGTTAGAAAGGCAGGATCTACTTCTTCTGGAATAATGCTAGGAAGGCAGTTAGCGCAGTTTCCATAAACATTTTCACCGGGCCATTGATAAATATATTAATGCTGAAATCATCATTCTACAAATGTGTATAGCTCACTGTACTCATGGAATTGTAGAAGCAAAAAGAAACCTTAGAACTTATGTTTGCCCCAACCCCATTATTTTGCAGGCATGGGAACTTTTGTAGGAGATGAGAAGTGGCACACCTAAGGACTATACTACTTGGATTTTTGTCATTTATGAAAAATTTGAAATAGGTCCAAACTCAAACTCTCCACTATTCTAGGGTATATATATTTTAATTTAATTTTTTAAACTTTGAGATAATTATACATTCACATGCAGCTGTATGGTTAATAGAGACACGTTTTCAGTTTTCCTCAATAACATCTTGCAAAACTATAGTGCAACACTATAACCAGGATATTGACATAGATACAGTCAATATACAGAACATTTTCATTAGCACAAAGATCCCTTATACTGCCCTTTTATAGCCACACACTTTATCTTATGCCACTCCTTCCTGGAGCCCTGGTAACCACTAATTTGTTCTCCTTTCCTATAATCTTATCATCTTAAGAACATTACATAAGTGGAATCCTAAAGCACGTAAGTTTTGGGATTGCTTTTTTCACATATGATTCTCTGGAGACTTACTAGGTTGTTGAGTGTATCAATAATTTATTCTTTTTTTTTTTTTTTTTTGAGAAAGAGAGAGTACACAGCATGAGCAGTAGAGGGGCAGAGGGAGAAGGTGAGAGAAAATTCCAAGCAGGTGGCTTTATGCCCAGTGTGGAACCTAACACAGGGTTCCATCTCACAACTGTGAGATCATGACCTGAGCTGAAATCAAGAGTTGGAAGCTTACCCAACTGAGCCACCCAGGTGCCCCAATAAATTGTTCTTCTTATCATTGGGTAGTACTCTATGGTATGGATATACCACTATTTAACCATCTATTGCAGAACATCAGGGTTACTTACACTTTTGTGCTATTATAAATAAAGCTTTTATAAACATTATATTCAGGTTTTACATGTAAACATTTGTCTGGAATAAATGCCTAGGAGTGTAACTGCTGGGTTGTATGTAGTTATATATTTAGTTTAAGAAAAAAAAACACTACCAAGATGTTTTCCACATTGGCTGTATCCTTTTATATTCCTACCAGCAATCTATGAGTCATCCAGTCTTCCCATATCTTCACTAGTCTTTGGAGTCATTGCTATTTTTTTTTTAATTTTAGCTGAACTAATAGGTATGTAGTGCTAGATCTTTGTGATTTTGTATTTCCCTATTGACTAATGATGTGGGGCATCTTTTTATATGCTTGCTATCTGTATATCTTTCTTGGTGAAATGTATTACAGGTATATTTTTAAGTGTTTAATATGAGCAAAGTCTATCTACCCACTTTCCTATTCACTCTTAGGGGACTTGTTTGGCAAAGTTCCAGTCCCTGATGTTCACAAAAGGAAACCAACTTGCCCACTATGCTCCAGGTACCCTGGCGTTCTATTAGCATGCCAAACTTTTCTTGTTTGACCAGAAAACACAATGTCTCTGTGACCAATCTGCTTTGTTCTTTCTGTGGCTGCCCCTTCTCAACTTTGAATCTCTGCTTAAATGTAACTTCTTTTGGAAAGTCTCTACTGAAATCTGTACTAAGTTTTCTGTTTCCCCCCTCTTATGTTTACCCCAGTTTGAAATTTTACTTATCTGTTTGCTTGTCACTGTCTTCACTTATATGTTGTATAAACTCCATTAGGCTGGGATCTTATATCTTTTCTCACTTGAAGTCTTGGCACCTGGGCTAAATGCCAAGTATGTAATAAATCCTGATTTGGTGAATGAATGGGAACATTTCCATATTTTTATCCAGGTCTCAAGTTGTGACAGACTTTTACCCCTTGAATGTATTTTTGTATGCTTTCGTTTTTAAATTTATCTACTATCATCATCACCATCCTTAGGAATAAGCTAAGATAGGCATCTAAATATAATTTAGCATGTAAAGCACTCAATAATATGAAGCTCCATTTTTTTTGGAGTTCTTTTTTTTCTTCCATACAACACCCAGTGCTAATCCCAACAAGTGCCCCCCTCAATGCTTATCACCCACTTTCCCCTCTTCCCCACCCCCATCAGCCCTCAGTTTGTTCTCAGCATTCAAGAGTCTCTCATGGTTTGCCTCCCTCCCTCTCTCCAACTATTTTTCCCCTTCTTCTCTCCTATGGGCCTCCATTAAGTTTCTCCTAATCCACCTATACATGCAAATATATGATATTTGTCCTTCTCTGCCTGACTTATTTCGCTCAGCATAATACCCTCAAGTTCCATCCATGTTGCTACAGATAATCAGATCTCCTTTCTCATTGCCATGTAGTATTCCATTGTATAAATATACCACATCTTATTGATCCATTTGTCTGTTGATGGACACTTAGGCTATTTCCATGATTTGGCTATTGTTGAGAGTGCTGCTATGAACATTGGGGTACATGTGCCCCTAGGCAGCAGCACTCCTGTATCCCTTGGGTAAATTCCTAGCAATGCTATTGCTGGGTCATAGGGGAGTTTTGTTGTTAATTTTTTCAGGAACCTCCACAGTGTTTTCCAGAGGGGCTGCACCAGTTTACATTCCCACCAACAGTGTAGGAGGGTGCCCGTTTCTCCACATCCTTGTCAGCATCTAGAGTCTTCTGATTTGCTCATTTTAGCCACTCTGACCGGCGTGAGGTGGTATCTCATTGTGGTTTTGATTTGTATTTCCCTGATGAGGAGGGATGCTGAACATCGTTTCATGTGTCTGTTGGCCATCTGGATGTCCTCTTTGGAGAAGTGTCTGTTCATGTCTTCTGCCCATTTCTCCACTGGATTATTTGTTTTTCAGGTGTGGAGTTTGGTGAGTTCCTTATAGATTTTGGATACTAGCCCTTTATCTGATATGTCATTGGCAACTATCTTTTCCCATTGTGTCAATTGCCTATTAGTTTTGTGGATTGTTTCCTTTGCCGTGCAGAAGCTTTTTATCTTGATGAGGTCCCAATAGTTCATTTTTGCTCTTGATTCCCTTGCCTTTGGGGATGTGTCAAGTAAGAAATTGCTGCAGTTGAGGTCAAGGAGGTTGTTTCCTGCTTTCTCCTCTAGGGTTTTGATGGTTTCCTGTCCCATGTTCAGGTCCTTTATCCGTTTTGAGTTTATTTTTGTGTATGGTGTGAGAAAATGATCTAGTTTCATTCTTCTGCATATTGCTGTCCAGTTCTCCCAGCACCATCTGTTAAAGACGCTGTCTTTTTTCTATTGGATACTCTCCCGATGAAGCTCCATTTTAGACTCAGTTGGCGTTCAGCCACTAAGCATATTAGGTATATATTTAATACAGAAAAAAATTATCTAGTGTATTTATTGTATATTATAAGATGCACAATCCAATTTCATAAAGTAAAACTGTTTATGTATGATTAAGGCATGTAGGAACATACACTAAAGTAGTGTTATGGGCTGAATTGTGTCTCCTCTCCTACCACTTATATGTTGAAGTCCTAATAATCCCAAAGAACTCAGAATGTGACTATATTTGAAGATAAGTGTTTTAGAGAGGTATTTAAGGTTAATGAGGTCATTAGGGTGGGCCCTAATCTGACTGCTGTCCTTTTAAGAGAAAATTGGGACACAGATACACACAGAAGGAAGACCACGCAAAGACCTAGGAATAAGACAATCATTTACAAACCAAAGAGAGAGGTTCAGAAGAAATCAACCCTGTCAATATCTTGATCTTGGAATTCTTGCCTCCAGAACTGTGAGAAAATAAATTTGTTTTTTCAGTCCTAGAGAGTTAATAAAAATAGTGACAGCAACAATATGTGATGGGAGAATCATAGGAATTTACTGTTTGATTCTTTGCATTTTCTAATTTCTATAAAATGATATACAAATTTTGTCACTAAAATTACTTTAATGCTACCCTTCCCTGAGCTGATAGATGAAGCTGGTTTGAGATAAAAATAAGGAGAAAATAATAAATGAAGAAAGAACAAGTTGGGTAATTATTCCCCTTCTTGACATTGAGGAATCTGAAAAAAACATTCACAGATGAAGTTGATTGAACTTTTAAGTCTTGGTCATAGAAAAGTGTACTGAATGTTTGGTCTTGTGAACATACTGTGATCACCCAGGCAAGAAAGCCTGCATCTCTTACCTGGAAGAGGATCTTCAATGTCCTCTCTGGCACAGTGCTCAAGGGATTATACATGGGGCTTCCAAACCCTTAATGTGAGGTTTACTGAGCAAATAAACCACATACATTCCTTAGTAGTTACTTGAAAACAAATTCTAGACCAGGGTTGCCCCATACCAAGAATGATGAACAACAGCTCTGGTTGTTAACCAGGTAATAGGTTGACACAATCAACCTCTCACATCATTAGCACAATCAGTTTGGTCATACATCTTCTTTCACTCCCTTTAATAAGTCTAATAGATCAAGAGTAGCCAGAGATGATTAGATAAAATCTGTTGGACCTGAGAACCCTAATAGATTGGGCCAATACTCAGAAAAGAGACAACTGGGATCCCCAAAATGCTTAGAGTAGTGTGTATGCACATATGTGCATACAGAATATTTATAGCACTCTACCTCGGGCTGAAGTTAGAGATAAAAAATCCTTAGAGATATACCGGGCCTAAAATTTCTCATGCTACAAACAGCACTTTGGATTCCCTTGATAGGCCTTGTCTTATATCTCAGAGGGAAATACATTTAAGGGATGTTCCAAAGTTAATTGCTTATCTTACAATGTTGGGCTAGAAGTTAAAATCCTATCAGCAGTACATCTGGAAAATATAAAGAGATTGATTAACAGTTGGAGAAAGTGGTACTATAAATGAAAAGTAACTCAGTCTCACCAGTGAATATTGTTTAATCATTACTCTTTTGATAAATTATTTCCTCTATTCATCATGCACACATACAGGTACTTGTTTTATAGTGCTTTGGAATTGATAAAATAGGAAACTGATTTATTTAAGATCCAGATATAAAGGATTAGATATGTACTAAAGTATCATATATTTCTATGATATATATTTTAACTCTCAGACCTTACCCAAATGCCTTACACTAAGAACTTTTTAAGAAACAAAATTGGATAGGACAGTCCTTGTCCTTAAGGAGAGCTCAGCCTGACAGAAGAATGAGTCACATGAGACACTGAGTTGAACAAGAGGTCTCAAGGCTGTGATCAGAGAATATTATCCTGCTCTCCCCACTACCTGTTCTGACTTGCTCTGTAGAACAATTCTTCCTTCTTCTTGGAAGAAAACTGGGACATCTCTCATGATTTCTCTGGTAAATCCCAAATAATAAAGTCTTCTGGTCACTTCTAATGAAATAAAGGCTTGTTTCAATATTCATACCCTGTCAAAACTCCAAATTTCCTTTAAAGTTAAAGATTCCTCTTCCTCCAGCATAAGCCTGTTTCAGAGTCATGGGCAACTTCTCCATCTCCCTCCCTATGTCCCTGCCCTTTCTCTCCCACTCACTATCCTGCTTCAGGATAGTGAGCCTTAGATGAAGATGGGGCGTGGGATGTGCTTAGAAGCAAGAATGGACTCAGCTAGCACTCAGGTAATTTTACTTGGGTTTCCTCAGCCAAGGCAGATGGTTTGTTGACAGTGTCTTTTGTGGGTTGTTTGGAGACCACCCCTGGTAATTGCAAAGGAATCTCCTCTGAGACAGGTGATGTCTTTTCTTTTGGGTGTCTGCTTGTATCTCTTCACTCAAACCCCAGGAATTGGTTGTTCCATTTCTCAGTTGGAGAAACCATCCTTCCAGGGCAGTCCTTTTGGGAAGAATTTGAAATAGCTCTAAGCTGGTTTTCTCAGTCATGGACCACAGGGGACACTAACCTGCAAAGAGAAGTGCAGCTGGTCCCCAAAGTTGGTTGACTCTCTTGCCTCTGGATAATTACCACAACTTCTTGCCTCTGGGTCCTTCAGAAGTGTTTCACTGTCTCCCAAACTACAGGGGATATATGCTGAACTCATCAAAACCTGATCAATAAGCTTGAGGAAAGGAAAGAAAGCCTTCATGCCACTTCCACGAGGTAGGGAAGATATGCAACACTCTAATAACCATATCCAAAGAAATCCTTTTTTTGGGTTCCAATTATTTTTTGTTTGTTTGTTTGTTTTACTGAATTTTTAACTCTCACTTATACAGCCTGGATATCATCATAGGATAAAACTTGTCTCTAACCAACTCCTTTGCAATTTCTGCATAGACGTACAGCACCTCAATGTGGATTTCAGGGTTTGTTGTTTATTAGGCTCTCAGCAAAAAGAAACAATCTCATTATGTAATATTAGCAAATATATCATTAGCATAAGTAAATGCTATGATAGAAACATGTAAAAGTTTTGTAGCAAACAATACCAGTCCATACAAGTAAAGTGGGGGCTGATGTAGTAAGTTTCAAGAGAGGATATTCTAGCAAAGGGAAAGATGACATGCCAGTTTTTCAACTATAGGGTCCATTGGGATGACTTGAGGAATATTTGCTACAATACTGGGATTACTCTAATACTCTACATTTTTAACAAAAAAGAAAGAAAGAAAGAAGGAAGGAAGGAAGGAAGGAAGGAAGGAAGAAAGGAAAGAAAGGAAAGAAAGAAAGAAAGAAAGAAAGAAAGAAAGAAAGAAAGAAAGAAAGAAAGAAAGAAAGAAAGAAAGAAAGACTGCCATTTAATAAGTTAAGTGACACCAACACATGAAAGCAAGTGAATCTGGAGTGGGGAACATTTGGTGGGACTGAGTGATTTTCCACAACAAGCCAAAGACGAAAAGGTGGGAGACAGGACAACTGTACATGCAAGAGACACAACAATCAAATGTAACATGTAGACCTTGTAGATAATGCCAAATAATTATTTATAAGTATAACCTGATAGTGTGATTAAGTAAGAACATATTCTTTTTCAGTTTTTACTTATTTTTTTAAGTTTATTTATTTTGAGAGAGTATGTGCACCTGCAGAGGAGGAGCAGAGAGAGAGGGAGAGGGAGAATCCCAAACAGGCTCTGTGCTGTCATCACAGAGCCCAATACAGTGCTCGATTCCATGAACTGTGAGATCATGAACTGAGCCAAAATTAAGAGTCAGTCACTTAACCAACTGAAGCCACCCAGGTACCTCAAGAACATACTCTTTTTTAAAAGAGCTGAACACTGAAGTATGCAATGGTGATGCAACATAATGCCTCAGATTTATTTTGAAATACTTTAGCAAAGAAAAAGATAAAAAGGATGGTTAAGTTAACATGGAAAATCTTGATTGTTGAATTATTAAATCTGGATTGTGGGTAAATGTGATTCATTATTATCTCTAATGTTTACAGTGTGTTTTTAAAATTTATTTTAAATAAACATTTAGTTTATTTATTTTTGAGAGACAAAGGGGGAGACAGAGCGTGAGTAGGAGAGGGGCAGAGAGAGAAGGAATCCAAAGCAGGCTCCAGGCTCTGAGCTGTCAGCACAGACCCCAATGAGGGCTCGAACTCATGAACTGTGAAATCATGACCTGAGCTGAAGCCAGATGCTTAACTGACTGAGCCACCCGGGTGCCCATAAAATTTATTTTTAAAATTCAAGTGTAACTTACAATGCTACATTAGTTTCAGGCATACAGTATCATGATTCAACAACTCCATTAATCCCCTTCACCTATTTCACCCATCGTCTCCCTCCCACCTCCCCTCTGGTAACCACCAGTTCTCTATTTTTGAATCGATTTTCCTATTTGTCTCTTGTATTCCTTGTTCATTTATTTTGTTTCTTAAATTCCACATATGAGTAAAATGATATGGTATTTGTGTTTCTTGGACTCACTTATTTCACTTGGCATTATACCCTCTAGATCCATCCATATTGTTACAAATGGGAAGATTTCATTCTTTTTGATGGCTGAGTAATATTCCATTCTAATATATGTGTGTGTGTGTGTGTGTGTGTGTATACACCACACATATATATATATATATACACACACACACACATACATACACACACAACTTCTCCTTTATCAATTCATTTATCAATGGATCCTTTGGTTTCTTCCATATTTTGGCTATTTTGGCATAAAAGCTAAAAATAATAGGAGTGCATAGATCTTTTTGAATTAGCGCTTTTGTATTCTTTGGGCAAATACCCCATGGTGGGATCACTAGAACATATGGTAATTCTATTTTTATTTTTATTTTTTGAAGAACCTCCATACTGTTTTTCACAGTGGCTGCACCAATCTGCACTCCCACCAACAGTGCAGTTCATATCCTCTCCAATACTTATGTCTTGTGTTTTAATTTCAGCCATTCTGACAGGTGTGAGCTGATATTTCATTGTGGTTTTGATTTGCACTTCTCTGATGATGAGTGATATTGAGCATCTTTGTGTCTGTTAGCCATCTGTATGTCGTCGTCGGAGAAATTTTCTGTTCATTTTTCTGCCCATTTTAAAATTGGATTGTTTATTATTTTTTTTATATTGAGTTGAGTTCTTTATGTATTTTGGGTATTAACCCCTTGTTCAACCAGTAGGTTGTCTTTCAGTTTTGTTGATGGTTTCCTTTGAACTGAATTTATCAGTTCTAGTATTTTTGTGTGTGTGGCTTCTTTACGGTGTTCTGTATATATTAGCGTGTCACCTGCAAATAGTGAAAGTTTTACTTCTTTCTTACCAATTTGGATGCCTTTTATTTCCTTTTGTTGTCTGGTTGCTTTGGCTAGGACTTCCAGCATATTGATGTGAGAGTGGAATCCTTGTCTTGTTCCTGACCTTAGAAGAAAAGCTCTCATTTTTTCTCCATTGAGTATGGGATGTTAGCTGTTGGTTTGTCTTATATGGCTTTTGTTCTATTGAAGTATGTTCCTTCTACACCTACTTTGTGAGGGTTGTTTTTTTTTATCATGAATGGATTTTGTACTTTGTCATATTTTTTTTGGCATGTTTTGAAATAATTATGTGTTTTTTATCCTTTCTCTTATTGATGTGATGTATCATGTTTATTGATTTGCAAATATTGAACCACCTTGCATCCCAGGAATAAATCTCACTTGATGTGGTGAATGAGTTCTTAAAATGTATTATTGAATTTGGTTTGCTAGCATTTTGTCGAGGATTTGGGCATCAATGTTCATCAGAGATATTGCCCTGTAGATCTCTTTTTTAGTGGTATCTTTATCTGATTTGGTGTCAGGGTAATGTTGGCTTCATAGAATGAACTTGGAAGTTTTCGTTCCTTTTCTATTTTTCAGAATACTTTGAGAAGAATAGGGTATTAACTCTTCTTTACATGTTTGGTAGAATTCACCTGTGAAGGCATTTGGTCCTGGACTTTTGTTATTTGGGACTTTTTTGATTAGTGATTCAATTTTATTGCTGGTAATCAGTCTGTTCAAAATTTCTATTTCTTTCTGTCTCTGTTTTGGTATATTATGTGGCAGATTCTAGGAATTTATCCATTTCTTCTAGGTTGTCTAATTCATTAGTATATAATTTTTCATAATACTCTTTTATAGTCCTTTGTGGTGTTGGTTATATCTTTCTAGCATTTCTGATTTTGGGTGGGAGTTTTTTTTGTCCTTTTTTTCCCTGATGAGTCTGGCTGACGTTTTAAAAATTTTGTTACTGTTTGAAAGTACCACTTCCTCATTTCATTGATCTATTGGTTTTTTAAAGTTTTTATTTCATTTATTTCTGTTCTAATCTTTATTATTTCCTTCCTTCTATTGCTTTTAGGTTTTGTTCTTTTTCTAGCTCCTTTATGTTTAAGGTTAGGTTTGAGATTTTTCTTCTTCATATAGCACACATCTATGTGTGTTGCTATACACTTCACTCCTAGAACAGCTTTTGCTACCTCCCAAAGATTTTGGACCTTTGTATTTTCATTTTATTTTGTCTCTGTGTTTTTTATTTCCTCTTTGATTTATTGGTTGACCCATTAATTGTTTGGTAGCATGTATTTGTGTTATTTCCAAATTTTTATTGTGGTTGATTTCTAGTTTTATGGCACTGAGGTCAGAAAAGATGCATGGTATGACTTCAATCTTTTTGAATTTGTTGAGACTTCTTTTGTGGGCTAACACATGATCTATTCTGGAGAATTTTTCATGTGTAATTGAAAGGAACGTATATTCTGATGTTTAGGATATATTGAGTGCTCTCAATGTATCTGTTAAATCCATCTGGTGCATTGTCATTCAAAGCCACTGTTTTGTTGTTGATTTTGTGTTTGGATGATCTATCCACTGATGTAAGCGGGTGTTAAAGTTCCCTATTGTTATTGTATTACTATTGATTAATTCCTTTATGTTTGTTAATAGACACTTTATGTATTTAAGTGCCCCCATAGTAGGTGCATAAATATCTACAATTGTTATATCTTCTAATTAGAGTGTTTCCTTTATGATTTTATAGTGTCATTCTTTGTCTCTTGTTTCAGTCTTCACTTTAAGGTATATTTTGTGTGATATATTTATTGCTACCTAGGCATTCTTTTCACTTCCATTTGCATGATGTTTTTCCATCTCTTCACTTTCAATTTGCACGTGTCTTTAGGTCTGAAATGAATTACTTGTAGTCAGCATTTTGATGGGTCTTGCTTTTTTATCCATTTTGTCACTATGTTTTTTGATTGGAGTATATAGTCCATTTACATTCAGAATAATTACTGATAGGTATGTAGTTACTGCCATTTTGTCACATATTTAATGGTTGTTTTTATAATTTTTCTCTGTTCCTTTCTTCTTTCTCTCTTCTCTCATAGTTTTCTGGTTTTCTTAATGATAGCCAGGATTCCTTTCTCTCTCTCTCTCTCTCTCTCTCTCGTGTCTATCACTGGTTTCTGATTTGTGGTTACCATTAGGTTTATTTATATATAAGATTTTATATACATAGCAGTCTATATTAAGTTCATGGTGGGTTAAATTTGCCCCCGTTCAAATTTTTACTTCTCCTTCCCCTCCCATTTTAGGTTTATAGTGTCATACTCTATGTCCTTTTATTTGGTGAATTCTATACCTGATTTTTATGAATATACTTAATTTTAGTGCTTTGTGCTTTTATTATTCTTATTATGGTCTTTCTTTCCACTCATAGAATCTACTTTAATATTTCTTGTAAGGCTAGTTTAGAGGTAAGGTAAGGAATTCCTTTAACTCTTTTTTATTTTTTAACTTATTTTTTGGTTTGGGAAACTCTTTATCTCTCCTTCTATTCTGAATGATAGCCTTGCTGGATAGAACATTCTTGGTTGCAGGGTTTTTTTTCTTTTTTCATTGCAGCACACTGAATATATCATGCCACTCCGTTCAGGCCTGCCAAGTTTCTGCTAAAAATAATCAGCTGATAGTCCGGGTGATTTCCTTTGAATGTAACTGTTTCCTCTTGCTTCTTATAAAATTCTTTCTTTATCACCACTTTTTGCTATTTTAATTATGTGTCTTGGTGTAGATCTCTTTGGGTTGATTTTGTGGGGTACTCTCTGTGCCTCCTGGATCTAGATATCTGTTTCTTTCCCTAGATTAGGGCAGTTTTCAGCTATTATATCTTCATTGTCTGCCCTGTATTCTCTCTCTCCTTCTGCGATCCCCATAATGTGATTGTTATTATACTTGATAGTATCATAAAGTTCCCTTAATCTAGTCTTATTTTTTATTATTATTTTTTCTTTCTCCTGTTCAGCTTGATTGCTTTCCATTACCTCTCCAGGTCACTGATCCATTCTTGTGTTTCTTCTAGTCTATTTATGTCCTTTAGTATATTTTTCATTTCAGTAATTGAGTTCTTCATCTCTGATTCACTCTTTTTTATGTCCCTTTCTTTTTTGAAGCCTAGTGTGATCCTCCATTCTTTTCTCAAGTCCAGTGAGTATCTTTATGACCATTACATTATTTTCTCTATCGGGCACATTGCTTATCTCCATTTCTTTTATCATCTTACTGTGATTTTTGTCCTGTTCTTTCATTTGGGGTATATTCCTCTGTCTCCTCATTTTTTTCCCTCATTCTCTGTGTCTTTTTCTCTGTTAGGAAAGTCAGCGATGTTTCCTGCTCTTGAAAGTAGTGGCCTTATGAAGAAGTCTTCTAGTGCCTTGTAGTGCAATGTCCCCTGTCCATCAGAATCTGGTGCTTCAGGGATATCCCCTATGTGTGTTGAGTGTGCCATATTGTGGATGGGCCATGTTTGCCTTCAGTCTAGTTGTCTGCAATGATTCTCTTTGCCTGTTGTCAGCAGGAGTCAGTCCCTGTGTTGTTGTAAACAGACCCATCTGGGGCCATCTTGGGCTTGACTTGGGTCAGACCAGGTGTTTGACAGAGCTGTGGTCATACATACTAAAGTGCAGGTCATTCTCCCTGTTGTATCCCCTGAAAGACTTTTGTTGGTGGGTAAGGCCTGCAATCAGATTAGATGCCTGCCCCCAGCCCAGTGCTGGGGCCTCAGTGAAAGTGGTTTGCGTGGTTATCTTGCCCTCTCCCCAGGGCAAGAGTCACTCTGAAGGGCCGCTGGCCACTGTTGGGGCTTCTTGCACATGCGATGCTTGTGACAGTTGGATGTTCTCCTGGTAAGGATGGGTTGGACTGAGTGGGTCTACAAGAGAGTATGGGTATAGGGTGCACTGTTAGCAGTTAAGTGGAGGGTTTTTGCTTTGGTTCCCAAAGGTGTCAATGTATCTAGGCTGCAGGATGGGATAGGGAAATGGTGCCTGCCAGCTCTTTTTTTCCTAGAGCAGTCTCCCAAAGATCCCTGCCATTCCTGTAGACATTCTGAGATCAGAGAATAAATCTCTTTCCCATTTACTCCAGGCATTTTTCAAACTGTTGTTTCTGTGCTCTATCTCCATAGGGCTGTTTCTTATGCACTCATCCTCTCTTGAAGGGAGAGGATGCAGTTTCTTATTGCCCTCCAGTTCTCCTAGTGCTGAGTCATTTAATTTTACAGTTCCAGATCTTAAGCCCCACTAATTGGAAAAACTAGTGATGTTAAGTCCCTTTGGTTTTCAAAGCCAAATATTATGGGGATTTGTCTTCTCAGTACAAGTCCCTTGTGCCTCAGGTACCTAGTGTGCAATCTGCTCCTCTTCTTTCTCTATATTTGTGGTGCCCCTTATCCCTGTGGACAGTCTCATGGATCAGTTTGGTGCTCCACTGTGTCTCTGCCCTTCCTACCATGTTTAATGTGGCCTTTTCTTTGTGATTAACTTTAGAGAGTCTGTTCTGCCAGTCTTCAGGTTGTTTTCTGGGTTATTTATATTGATGTGGCTGTTATCTAGGTGTATTCATGAAATGAGTTGAGCTTAGAATCCACCTACTCTACCATCTTCCCCAGAAGTCTTCTAAAATGTTTTATAACCTTTTTCCAAGGTTCATTTCCTATGGTTCTCTACTCAGTAGGATGCTTTCCTCCTCATTATATTCCAGGGACCCTGACTCTTCATTTTGTGGTTCTGTGCTATCAGGCTTTTGAGTTCTCTGGGTAAAGGTGGACAGAGGAAAAAGATAGTGACATTTACATACTTCCACTAATATCCCCATAGCAAAAATTTGTCATATGGCTTCATCAGGATACAAAGTAGTCCCCAGATGGACAGCTATTTCCAGTCTTTACTCTGTACTATGAAAATGGAACAAAGATTCTCAGTAGATGTCTCATTATCTCTGCTTCATGCTGATTCCTGGTCTCCAACAACAGAGCTTCTGATTTCACATGTGCAATAAGCCTCAAAAATCTGTTTCAAGTCCTACAGGTGTTCCTGATACAAAGTACATGGTATTTTCCATTTATTCTCCCAAGCCATGCTCTGCCCTTCCCCACACTGTGCCATACATGGCTGATCAGCATAAATGGCATCAAGGGGCTCCTTGTCCTGTGGCTTCCAGTGGGGTTCAGCCAAAGATAAACACTCAAGGAGACTGAAAGGAAGGAAGGAGACTTAGGAGAGGAA
The DNA here is from genome assembly GCF_008692635.1 of Crocuta crocuta. Lineage (NCBI taxonomy): Eukaryota > Metazoa > Chordata > Mammalia > Carnivora > Hyaenidae > Crocuta > Crocuta crocuta. The sequence continues at coordinate 196,039 of NW_027530998.1, read as the reverse complement.
ATTTTGTTTTCAACTCCCTCTGTGGAATTGTCATCCTGTGGTTTTGCTTCCCTCGTCCAAGAATCATAGCTCATTCAGCCTGCTCTCTCTATAGCTTTTTGTCTTCAGGTCCTGATAAGAGTTCCCTTCTCTCACCCCCTCTAGCCTAGGGACCATACCAGTGCCCCACCAGAATACTACTGTATACGTGTGGCTTCTCTGTAACTTCCCACACACTAAGAAGTAGTACTTTTACACAATTATCCTCAAATTCCCATCTGTTTGCCCTGGAATCCTGGCTAATACATGGAGGCCCATGGACAACATTGAGAAACATCAGGTTAATACAGGATATGCCACAGCAACTGGGGGACCTGAATGAAACATTTGAACTACAAGCGGTTTAATGCAGCTAAAGCAAATGTGAGGAGTGAGAGTTGAGAATAATGGAGTGGGTAGGATCCACACTATGAAGGGCATTTCTTCCATGCTAAAACTTCTGATAATAGCAGTAAGGTTAATCAGGAGGCTTTGTAGTAACTGAGACAAGAAATTAATTTCAACTAAAAGACAGTAAATAATAAGACCAGAGAGATATTCAGGGTCCAGTTATTAGAACATGACCACAGTGTTACCAAAGCTGTACTTGTGATCAAACTAATCCATAAGCATAGGGAAAAAATGCCTCTGGAGAGAAAAACAGAAAAGGTAGCTAAAGGAAGATCCTGGTTTTAGGGAAAGAACAAGAAGAAATGCACTACCAGGACCATATTGTCCCTTTTACCATATATCTAACCTCTACACTAATTCACTGCCCACCAAAATGTTTTGCTCAAGCTTTGGAGGTTCTTTTTGTCCCTCATGGGAAGAAGATTGACCATTGTAGTTATTTCTTATACCAAAGAAAATGGAATTTTCTGTACAACCAGCTTTGCTAGCCATTATGTGAAGTGAGAAATATCCAAAACTAAAAAGATTAAATAAAAATTATAATGAGAAAAAATACTAGCTAAGCTAATATTAAGTATTAATTATTTAATATTGCAGGGGTCCAATGCTATAGAGACATTTTATAAAGTATTCCTAAAGATACTTAATATATATGCAAAACTGGAAAAGATTCAAGGCAGAAATTTTATGTCTTCCCTTTCTCTCACTCTCTGCCTAGAGGCTGATATTATTACCTCAAAGTAAAATAGCATTGTTTTGTTACACATTTGCATATTACTTTTAACAAGTTGCTTTAGGTTTTTTGCTCTTTCTTCTTTCTGCCTGGAGTATCTTATAATTTTTAAAACAGAATTCATGAAGTTGATATATGAATTTTAGATAACATTTTACCATCAATTTTGGCCCTACTTATAGGATATTAGGGAATAGTCTGACTTCTTTCATTAATATACTTTGGGTTGTTTTGTGGTAGAGTAAGTAAAAGCCTGTTCACCTTCCTTTTGTGTTATGAGTATTATACGTTCAATAACCTTTTGTAGTTTCTTTGACTCTAAACAGTAAAGAAATTCTTATTTCCTTCCCCTAAGTTATTTTAGCTTGAACTGGGGAGAGAGATCATGTTACCACCATCATTTTTCATTGGAACAATGCTTAGTAAAGTTCAAAATATGCTACATTTTTATTTGAACATATTTTCCAAATCTTTAATTTGGCCATGGTATATGGCCAAATGGAAATATGCTTTCAAAAATCAGGCCAAGTTCCAAGATGAAACTTAATTAGAATTAGAATAAAAATTCAAATTATGTACCAGGTATGCCCACTGCTACTGGACAGTCAGTCAGTGCCTGCTTTACTTACAGCCCACACTGGATAGGCAGCTTTTGGTGATCATGCTTGGTATCACATGACCAGCTGACTACAAAAAATGAACACCCAATGGAAGGGCCACTGATTCAAAACCTGGATATTGATACAGCTCATCTTTTCATGCCAGGCCATGTTATATATCAAGTTCTCTCTCAGGAATTGGAGGTAGGAATTATTACTAAAATAAGGAGATAAACAGAAGTTACAGGAGCTGAAAGACTAGGAGGTAGAATTTACTGTTACCTGTCTTACAAACCTATCACCTGAGATAATTATAGCAGCCAGAAAAGCCAAAGGAAAACACCATTCTTAAAAACAGAAGCCTTTAGAAGATGCCTTATACAAATACTCCAGCCTTGCCCACTTCCCACAAAAATCACAAAGTGAAATTAGCTTGAGTTAATTATATCACCTCATTGACCACCTGCCACCCAAAAGTGCCCTGTAATTTAAGGACTCTTTGTATACTCATCCTACATTTGGAGTGCAGATTTTGAAATATGTGTATAAAACCACACTTAAACATTTAAATGGAAAATAAATGAGAAAATATACAATTACTAACCATGGCTTCTGGTCAACTCAGGAGAATCACTGTTCTCAAGGCATTCCCATTATTCCAGACAAAAGCAAATAAATATTTGAGATTACTTGGGAAAAAAACTGCAAAGGCTAATAAATTCATATACTCTTTTGTTCAAAGCCTATATTATGGACCACTGTGCAGTCTGAGTTTTTCTGGAAAGCAGGCTCCAAAACGGAGTTAACATTCAGGACGTTAAGAAGCACCCTTGTGATCCAGAAGTATGGAAGGGGGGTGGGGAGCAAGATTGAGAGGAGAAAGAGGTCTAGCTCTGATACAGGCTCAGCAACAGCATCAGCTGGGCCCACAGGGAAGCTCTGGAGCTATAATGTTCTCTAGTGATGTTCTGAGTTGGGCCCAGATAGTTAGACCTGTATACTCCCTCACAAATCAGTCATTGGATGTGAGCCATGCTGGGAAAGGACATGACCTTATGCTAGGTGGCCCTCTGCAGCTGAGATAATTTCTGAAGTTCCCAGTAGCTAACAACTACCTCATAAGGAAACCAAGTATCCCTTAGTTCCTAGGACTGTCCTGATTTTAGCACTGAAAAATCCCAGGCAAACCATGATGCTTGGTCACCCTTCTGTCTTCCAGCAACACTTTAGCCCCTGAGACAACAAATTTTTATCGAACATGTGTGTGTCCATCTCAACACCTTCACCAATTCCCAAGGATTCTAGGGACCTCAAGCTGGAGTCCACTACCTGCAAAAGTTCTTAAAAGATATAAAGGTATCTTCTGTGTTTGGATGATTGTACCAATTGGACTTGTTTAGAACCAAGAAATGACCATAATATCTTCTCTCCTATCTCCCAAAGAATGGTGGCCACACAAATCCAGATAATTTTGGAAAGGACTCACTGAACCAAGGAGATGACACAGTGCCAAAGTCTGGCACTGTCAAGTTACTCTGCATGTACCTTTCCCCATGATGAAGTCTCCTGCACAGTGTAATTCTTGTTCTCTGCTGAGCACAGCATATCCCTCTAAAACCAGGCAGCCCGACAATAGCAAACATGCCTGGAAACAATTAGTCTATGTCAAAATCTAGAATAAACAGGTTGTCCCAGTGTCAAGAGAAGACAAACTTTCTAGTTAAACTTTGCCATATGCCACAGGATGGCGATATTGCAGTGACTAGTGACACTATTTTGTTTTAGTTTATTTACTTATTTTGAGAGAGAGCATGAGCAGTGGAGGGGTATAGAGAGAGAGGGAGAAAGAATCCCAAGCAGGCTCCACGCTGTCAGAGAGAAGCCCAATGCAGGGCTCGATCCTAGGAACAGTGAGATCATGACCTGAGCTGAAATCAAAAGTCAAAAGCTCAACTGACTGAACCACACAGGCACCTCAAGTTTAAACTATTAATGTTGAGGTTGTAATAGTGACCATATATACAAAAGAACATGAAACAAAAATTAAAGGAACCATTTGGTTAATTGGTTGAAATGGCAAGATAACAGCCTTGGTCATGGAGTTGGGAATATAGAACAGAGCTTTACTCCACTTCACGTTCAAGCATCCTGGTCTGACTTTGCCACTTCAGCCTCCGTCCAGATCTTCATACCTCAACCAAAAAAAACCCTGTTTTATTCAGTGTATCCTTCTAGTTGATTGTCTACAAGAGCCGGCTCCTAGAAACTGAAGGAAGCAATGTTCATTTACTGGTAAATAACTAAGTGGCAATCTGTGGCAGAGTTTAAAATAAAACTAATGCATTTCCATGTAAACTAGCAAACACAGTTGCTCAGAGTAAACACTTCATTAAAGGTACTTTCGGTTCAAGTTTACTAAGCTACCAATAAATGAAACAGTTGCATAACAATGAGAGAAAGATATTTTCAACATGGTCCTATAAATGAGGTTTTGGGAAATGAACATTTAAAGAAACTTTATGTTATCATTCTTGGGAACTAAATGTAAAAAAATGACCACATTGGCCACATTTGTCTTCTCAATTTTAAGTTGATAGATACCAAATAAAATCCTGTTGATATACTGTGAGTACAATTCAAAAGCATACTTACTACCTGCAAGGATGAATCTGCAACTTTCATTAGGTTGGTATGTTTTTGTTGTTGTTTTTCTTTTCATCCATAGCCTTTCTTTTTCAAGATTGTGGCTTAAATGTCAACTTTAATTCTAGGACATAAATCCTTTTTAATGGATGTTACCCTACTGCTCATTCTAACTATATAAATAACTTACTAAAATCACTGCAGTGAACGTAAAATAACTGCAGTGAAAAATGAGGCTTCCCATAACTTGAATCATTTTTCCATTTCCAGGTGGAAAATGAGTTGTAACTCAATGAATTTGGTTAGCAATCATTGCTTTTAAAAAAGAAAACTAAGTTTAACATTACACTTATACACAGAAAAAAATAGAATTGAAAATATTTCAAATTTGCATTTGGTCAGATTATGAGAAAATTTGAGAGACTATTGAAAGCCTATTTTCTGGCAAGGGAAGTAGGAAACAATCTTGTCTGATGGCAGACTTTTTATTCACTGAGTTTAAGAGTGGGTAAAAATTGAATTTTCTAAAAAGGTAATTTTGTTGATTGGTATCAGATAATTATATACTAGGCAAAGTTTTTTTTTCTTTTTTTATGTGGTAAAATACACATAACATAAAATTTGTCATCTTAACCATTTATAAGCATACAGTTCAGTGGTATTAAATACATTCATGTTGTTTGTCAGTGATCACCATCATCTATCCTGTAACTCTTTCGATTTTGTAAAACTGAAACTCTGCCTATTAAACAGTAATTCCTCATTATCCCCTGCCCAGCCCCTGGCAACCACTATTATATTTTCTGCCTTTATGATTTGATTCTTCTAAGTACCTCATATAAATGAATATAGTGGAATATATAGTATTTGATTTCTTGTGATGAGCATACTTCACTTAATATAAAGTCCTCAAGGTTCGTCAGTGTTGTAGCATATTGCAAAATGTTCTTGATTTTTAAGGCTCAATAATATTTCATTGAATGTATATACCACATTTTGCATATCTATTTACCTATCAGTGAACAGTTGGGTTGCTCTCATGCTTTAGCTATGGTGAATAATGCTGCTCTGAACATGGGAATACAAATATCTCTGTGAGATACTGCTTTTTTGTTTATTTTGAGAAAGAGAGAGCATGCAGAGGGGCAGAGAGAGAGAATCTTAAGCAGGGTTCACACTGTCACTGCAGAGCTCAGTCCCGCAAACCATGAGATCATGATCTGAGCTGAAATCAACTCAGATGCTCAACTGATAGAGCCACCCAGGACCCTCTGAGACACTACTTTCAATTGTTTGCAGTATATGTCCAGAAGCAGAATTACTAAATTACATGACAATTCTACTTTTAATTTTTTGAGGAGCTGCCATATAATTTTCTACAGTGCTAGTGCCATTTTATATTCTTAGGATGTACAAGTGTTCCAATTTCTCCACATTCTTACCAGTTCTGCTTATTTTTATTTTTAAACTTTTATTATGATTTTTAAAGATGTTACTTTTAAGTAATCTCTACACTCAACATGGGGCTTGAATTCATGACCCCAAGATCAAGAGTCACATGCTCTACTAATTGAGCTAGCCAGGTTCCTCAGTACTGTTTCTTTCTTAAATAGTAGCCATCCTAATGAATGAATATAATTCTTAAATGTAGGGATTCATTTAAAAGAAAACATAGAAAACAAAAATAATGGAAAAAAATCAGTACCACGTTTGGACAATATAGATGAGAAAATGTAATAATAAAAATTATCCAATTAAAATTCTTCAGATTAGTTTTATTACACAGTTGTCAAAATAATATGTGAAATCAATGAAGAAATATTTATAGCATACAGACAGTTGTTTCTGTTTCTTAAAAACAAAACAAAAAAAGCTGGAGGCATCACAATTCCAAACTCAAGCTATATTACAAAGCTGATGATTACATCCAAACAGTATGGTATTGGCACAAAAACAGACACATAGATCAATGGAACAAAAGGGAACCCAGAAATGGACCCACAGCTTTATGGTTAACTCATCTTTGACAAAGTAGGAAAAAATATCCAGTGAAAAAAAGATGGTCTCTTAAGTGAATGGTGTTAGGAAAACTGAACAGTGACATGCAGAAGAATAAGCCAGGACCACTTATTTTTTTTACACCATACTCAAAATTGATGAAAGACCTAAATGTAAGATGGGAAACCATCAAAATCCTAGAGGAGAACTCAGGCAGCAACCTCTTTGACCTCAGCCTCAGCAACTTCGTACTAGACATGTCTCTGGAGGCAAGAGAAACAGAAGCAAAAATGAACTAATGTGACCTCAACAAAATAAAAGGCTTCTGCACAACAAAGGAAACCATCAGCAAAGCTAAAAGGCTTTGCAAATGGGAGAAGGTATTTGCAAATGACAGATCAGATAAAGGGTTAATATCCAAAGTCTATAAAGAACTATTCAAACTCAACACCCAAAAAAACAAATAATCCAGTGAAAAAATGGGCAAAAGACATGAATGGCACTTTTCCAAAGAAAACAATCAGATGGCTAACAGACACATGAAAAGAAGCTCAACATCACTCATCATCAGGGAAATACAAATCAAAATCACAATGAGATATCACCTCACACATGTCAGAATGGCTAAAATGAACAATTCAGGAAACAACGGTTGTTGGTGAGGATGCAGAGAAAAGGGAATGCTTTTGCACTGTTGGTGGGGATGCACACTGGTGCAGCCACTCTGTAAAACAGCATTGAGGTTCTTCAAAAGACTAAAAATAGAGCTACCCTACGACTCAGCAATTGCACTTCTACGAATTTATCCAAAGGATACAAAAACGCTGATTTGAAGTGGCACGTGTTCCCCAATGTTTATAGCAGCACAATCAATAATAGCCAGATTATGGAAAGAGCCCAAATGTCCATCAAATGCTGAATGGATAAAGAAGATGTGGTGTGGTGTGTGTGTGTGTGTGTGTGTGTGTGTGTGTGTGTGTACAAAGAATATTGTAATAATACTCAGCGATGGAACATGGATGGAACTAGAATATATTATGCTAAGTGAAACCAGAGAAAGATAAGTACCATATGATTTCACAAAAAGCAAATAATCTAGTTAAAAGAAGGGGACAAGACATGAATAGACATTTTTTCAAAGAAAATATACAGATGGCTAACAGACACATGGAAAGATGCTCAAGTCATCTGTTTTTATCCATTAACCAGTCCCTGTCTTCTGATTGGAGAGTTTAATCCATTTACATTTAAAGTTATTATAAAGAAGGAGTAATTTTATCTGTACCTCTGTGATCAGAAGCACCAATCAGAAGTCAGCATACAGCTCCCTAATATTTGGAAGACAAGATCCCCTTTGCTTAACCTGGCTCCTGCAAACTGTGTACAAGACAAGATCTCCTTTGCTTATCTTGGCTCCTGCATAGCTGCCTGTCATGTGGTTAAGGGTGGGGGATGGGCAGCTGCTACTGTGTTAAGAGCTGAAATTGGACAAAATTAATCACAATTTAATTTTCAAGACTTCCCCTGGAAGTTGCAAACTTTCAACAGACTCCAGAGTTCCAAAAATAGTTACATCAAACAGATTCTGTCAGGGTAATTGTTGTCTAGGTAGGCAGACAGATTCCTGATGCTTCCTACTCTGCTATGTTCTCAGAATCCTTTCTCCTGGGTAAAGTTATTTTTGACTAAAATATTTTTCCTTTCCATTCAGATATAAATAACTCTTCACTTGGCACTAAGAGAAAATAATGTAAAACTTGTTAGACATGCAACAGAGTCTAAGCAAGTTGAGCAGTCTAATGTATACACACAAAGTAAACGTAGCTCACTATAATCCTATCAAGTCACAATCCTTTGCTCATTACCAGTGAGATTGCTGTTAAGTTACAAAGCACAGAGAAAGCTGGGTGGATCTCTGATTTAAAACAGTATGGACAAGGGCACCTGGGTGGCTCAGTTGGTTAAGCATCTGACTTCGGCTCAGGTCATGATCTCACAGTTCGTAGGTTTAAGCCTCGCGTTGGGCTCTGTGCTTACAGCTCAGAGCTTGGAGCCTTCTTCCAATTTTGTGTCTCCCTCTCTGTCTGCTCCTCCCTCACTCATGCTCTGTCTCTCTCTCTTTCTCTCAAAAATAAATATTAAAAAAAATAAATCAGCATGGACATCCAAACAACTCATTTGGCTGGAATCAATTACCTAGATGGTCATTCTAAGAAAAGACAATGAAGAAAATAAAAGTGGGAATAGTCTGAGATTGCAATTATTTGCTCTCTGCCATTTAAATTTTGTTGCTTAATAGGTATTTGATAATGGAAGCTGAACAACTTATAGAAACAAATGTTTAGGCAATATAAGTTGTTTATATCTCTTTAATTAGCCAATAAGAACATCTATCTGTGTAGTAGACATTGGGGATACAAAAAAATATAAGACTGTTTCTGATCTCAAGGAACTAATAGGAGAAGTAAACACATGAGCAGAACCCAAAAGAAGGGACATCTAGAAGTGAGGATGGGGTTATAGAGAAGAGCTTATCAGCAAAATCTTGTTTTCTAAAAACAATAACATTTGATTAGTGTAAAAATAAGTCAAATATTCCTAAGGAACTGGAAAAAGAATAGATTTTTAGCCAGAGGGAATGCATATTTGGGAAAAGAGAAGGTTCTTTGGTGTAGCAGGAGCAAATAATACAAATGGAGGTGTGACAAGAAGTGATGTTGAAGAAATTGCTGAGCTCATACCCCAAAGGCCTTGTAGGGCGTGCTATTGAGCATGGACATGATCCCGAAGACATGAGTGAGATACCCTGTGGTTCATGTGCAACTAAAGGTAGGCTGAGTATTTTTCGCCCTCTCACTCCTATCTAGGAATGATTCTCAAATAGAGGAGGGTATAATCCTGTTCAAAGTTATTGTTCAAGTTATTAAACAAGCAAGAATAAATGGCTGGATATTTTAATTATCTTATTAATAAATTACTTATGACATCATAAAGTTGCTCACAATAGACTATGAGTGTGTATTTGAGATGAGACTTTTGTAGTTGGTGGAAAGACATTAAATGGATTTCATGGGGGGAAAGAAGTGGTAAGATTGGAGTAGTTCTTTATTACCTTCCATGATTCTGAGCAAGGTGGTCAGGGGTCTCTTCTTCCAGCACAAAACAGGGATGATGACTCAGCAATCTTACCCTAATTCCCACTCTAGCAGGGCTGGCTTTCTTTGCTCTCAATTTTCTCCTTCCCTGTCTCTCCCAGGAACACTTAGGTTTTCCATCTATTTGCACTTTGACAAGAGAATGAAAGGTTCCATTCTTAATAAACCCACTAGGAAATTGTAGTAGCCTCCACTTTGAAAAGGACAACCTCTTAACTCAAACAAGACATCTCTGATTTTAGGAATCAGTCACCAAGGCTACCTAGTCAGGGAATATTATGCTGTACAAGTGGGGTTGGCATCGTTGGGGGCAGGGTGTCTTTCCTTGGGACCTCAAAAATCACCAGAGATAATCCTTGCTAGTGTAAGCCTCCAGCCTTGGAGCTGTTGAATGTTCATGTACTCAGACAGTTTCTCTTCCTCTTGCAGATTCAGGGCCTGTTGGCCATCTCTGTGCGTGAGTAGTAGGCTTTGAGCCAATAAAATGCTGAAGAGTGCTACTTAGGCATTCACACATGCCAGATGATGTGCTTTTATGCAGGGTGAACAATTGATCTGATAAAATGTCTTCTTGAAGCATCCAGGGAGGGTATGATTGGATCAAGCAGTGCATGGACAGGAAATGTGGAGGCAGTGGCTGCATAGAATAAGATAAATGACACACACTAAAAGCTCTGATAAAAATATCCTCATGGGAATGGGCATTTGATCATACATTTCTCTTCTTTGCTATTCAAAAATGTGGGGTGACAGATGGTGGGGCTAAGCTATATTTAGAATCCAGATCTTTAAAGATGACATTCACTAAAGTGAAATGGAATGGTAGATGATAGATGATTGACATTAAAAAAAAAAGACTCCTAACTTGCATGTCACTGAATTTTAAAGAACAAATTTTTCCCCACAAGTTTTATCTATTTACAGTAAGGATAAACACAGCTACCTGGGATCCCACATCCATAAAAAAACTCAGTGCTTTAGGTGCCATATTTTGGACTTAGATGGAAAAAGCCTTGGAATTCTAATGTGTTATGACACTTGGGGATTTTTGAACTCCATTTCTAAGTTACACAATGTAACACTATTAAGAATCATCCATCAAAGTAAAGGTACCCTAGGGACCACCAAGTAAGCAGTGAATTATATCTTAACCATTTTTTTAACCCAACATTTTAATTTTTTTAACCCAACAATGTTCCAAATAGTACCAGTTATCACAGGACTAAAAAAATAAGAAACTAAATGAAACTGATTACAAGCTTTTCTCTTGTTTGGTAACAAATAAGCTTCAGACAATTTATAAGCAAGGCTGTCTTTTAATGGATTACATAGGGTAGTTCTGAAGAGGGATGCAAAGATGGTTATATTGGTTAGGGTACTGGTTCTTCCTGGTCTTCCTATGCCTGTGTGATTCTAATAACTAATCTAATCCCAGATTAGATGAAATTTCCTTTTTCTTTTTTCGTACCAGACTCAGTTTATGCATCTTTCCAGATTTGCTCAGCTTCACTCCCAACCTTGTTCAATGGCCACTGCCATGATAACCTCAACTCCAAACTTGTCTCATCATCTCCTGGGCATATCTTCTTCCATGGAGCTATCATAGCCACAGCTATGCCAGCTCCACTGCAAGGTTTGATAGGCCCCATGGACTATCTGGGTTATGCAGCAAATTCCTGGTGTGGCCAAGTAACATAACCCACATGTGGATGTGGATGAGTTATTGTTCCATAGGAAAATTTTTTACAGAGAGAGAGAAAGAGAAAAACCAAGAAACAAGACTCTTAACTATAGAGCAAACTGATGCTTATCAGAGGGGAGGTGAGTGGGGGGATGTGTTAAATAGGTGATGGGTATTAAGGAGGGCACTTGTGAGCACTTGGTGTTACATTTAAGTGTTGAATCACTAAGTTTTACACCTGAAATTAATATTACATTGTATGTTAACTAACTGATTTTTAAATAAAAACTTAATTTAAAAAAAGAGAAAGATGGAAGGGAGCTAATAAATTCAACATAGTTCCTGCTGATCCCCTAGAGGGTTCCAAGACCCACTGGCACCCTTCATATGGACTTTTCAGAGATGTCCCTTGTGTCCAAGCAACTCCCTGTGTATTTTTATGAAGTTATAGTTTGCTTGGTAATATATCACCTTGTGTTTCTTTTCCTATTTCCCTGCTTCACTTCCCTTCCTCTCTTACTTCCCTGGGTTTGTACACTCTAACCGCATGTTTGTACATAAGCTTTGCTTCAGACTCTGTTTTCTAAGGAATTTATACTTTCTATGTTCACCTTAACTTTGAACTAAATACAATATATTCATAAATTTATTTTGGTCAACTTTTTAACACTAGATTTCTTCAAGATGGGAATGGAGAGAATACCCAGTACATGGTATTAGGGAAGGGATAGTTCAAGTCCTTTGGGTATTTAGATCTTGGTTAAAGCCATTGCACCACGAAAAGCACTACTTTTCAAACCCTAAGTGTGATTTCGTAGCTTGAGAGAAAACAATCCTAGTGTCCTCTTTCAGGATGTAATAAGGTCCTTCCCTTCCCTTTGACCAATATAGTCACTATTGGTTTCCTCCTCCAGACTAAAAGTAGAATGTCTCAATTAGGGAAGCCCTTTGGGAGGTTGATAAATTTGAAGGGAAGAAAGTAAAGCCTTGTCTGCCTTTCTTTCACAAATGCCTGCACTTAATCAACAGGTACAGTTCCAATTTCAATACAGAAATATCAGTAGATACAATCCATATTAAAAAAAAAAAAAACGTTATTTGGAGTCCTCAGTAATTTGTAAGAATGTAAGGGGGTCCTGAGACCAACAAGGTAATAGATGTCTTCAGAGCCCAACATAATCTGGAACAGCAACAACAAAAAAATTCAGTAGCAGAGACTTCTGCTGCCTATGTCATAAACTCTTAGAATGGATCCTAGTTAACCACTGTTTTAAGGTGCTTTGCAATTTGCAAATAGCTGGTAAAGAGACAGATATGTAGAGTTATTATACATCGCTATGCTTGTATATAATTATTTTTCTTATAAAATTAAGGACATTGTTACTTTGGGAGCTTAGCACTTTGGCATTTGTATTTCCAACCTCCTCTACTATAAAACTTCAATGTTCTTGATGTGCTTTTTTTTTTTTTCATATATGTGCCACTCTTGACCTCCATGGCACACTGAGCTGAAAAAGCTTATGTCCTATATATATCTATAGTGAAAATTTTGGTGTTTAGAGAGCAATGAAAAGAACTATTACTCAGACTGGAATTGGAGACTCCAGTTCCACTTATGGCTATAATTTTTTAAGATTTTATTTTTAGCAAGAGAGCACATGCAAGCAGGAGAGAAGGGCAGAGAAAGAGAAGGAGGGAGGGAGGGAGGATGGGGAGAGAGAGAGAGAGAGAGAGAGAGAGAGAATCTTAAGTAGGCTCCAGGCTCAGCATGGAGCCTGACACAGGACTCAATTCCATGACCCTGGGATCATAACCTGAACCAAAATCGAGTTGGATGCCCAACCCACTGAGCCACCCAGGTGCTCCTGGCTATAATATAATTTTAAACACTTAGATATTATCCCCACACAAATATTTCCCCCCTACAATTAGGTAAAAAGAATGGTGTTCAATATTTTATATGAATAATACACAGTTCTTATTTTCTCCTTTTTAAACTTTTTATCCAATACATTAGTATAAGTGAAGTCAAATAGCATTAAAAGTATAGAATAATAAAGTATATCAAATGTTGAAACCATTGGTATATAAATCTGCCTAAGATGTGAGACTCTAAAAATATGTGGTATTAATTTTATTCAGCTTAATGTTTTATAGAAACTGTCACTAAAGTGTGGTACTTTCATTTAATTCAAATATTTGTTAGAAATACTCATGTTGGTTAACATTTAAAATTATAATGAATTTATGATATAAACTAATTACCAACTGGAAAATTGTATCACACCTGGAAAACAGTTTCATTCAACAGAAATTGGTCACAGGGTTCTGTTTCCCTCCCTCCTTCCCTCTCTCCCCTTCTTTCTCTTTCTCTGTCTCTCCCTCTCTCTCTTTCATACATATACACACACTCAATCACTAATACACATACCTTCTTAAAGAGTTTTAATCTAGAATATTGATTTTCCTACTTCAACACAATTGTATATCTTCCTCTACCCAAAATAAGTTATAAAGTTGAAGATCCTTCTAAAATTCTTGCCTGCTTATACACACACACAGACACACCAGGTTAAGTTTTCATTTCCTGCCAACTCTTCAGTTTTATTAAGCATCTTCCATATTCTTGGTGCCACAGTAAGCTTTATGGATACAACAACAAAAAAGCAGACATACACTCTGTCATTTTAGAATTGAACAGTCTAGGGGGTGCCTGGGTGGCTTAGTCGGTTAAGCATCCGACTTCAGCTCGGGTCATGATTTCATGGTTCATGGGTTCGAACCCTGCGCCAGGCTCTGTACTGACAGCTAGCTCAGAGCCTGGAGCCTGCTTCAGATTCTGGATCTCCCTCTCTCTCTCTGATCCTCCCCCTGCTCACTCTGACTCTCTCTCTCAGAAATAAATAAAAAACATTTTAAAAAATTAGAATTGAGCAGTCTAGTTAGCCACTAGTCTAGCAAATATAATGTACCTTTTGTTTGCATAACTACATCTGCACTAAAGTAAACTCTTCAAGGGCAAGGACTCTTACTTTTCCTTTATTTCCCATTAAGCTTCTTGGTGTCCTAGTAGTATGTCAAGTTGCTTTCAGCCACAAGTATCAGAGATACTGATCTAAAAGTGGCAAATATTTGGAGTGTACTTTTCTCAACACAAAATCCAGAGTAGCTGTTTGCAGAATTTGTTTGGTAGCTCAAGAATGTCATTGAGGAGCACTGGGTGGATCAGCCAGTTAAGCATCCAACTTCAGCTCAGGTCATGATCTCACAATTCATGGGTTTGAGCTTCGCATGGGGCTCTGTGCTGACAGCTTGGAGCCTGGAATCTGCTTCAGATTCTGTGTCTACCTCTCTCTCTGCCCCTCCTCCCTCTCTTACTCTGTCTCTCTCTCTCAAAAATAAATAATAAACATTAAACTAGCAAACAAAAAGAATGTCATTGAAAACTACAGAGTTTTTGGTCTTTTTTTTTTTACCATCCTCCAGTGTCAGTCAGAGCTATTTGTCAGAGGTATGAGATGACTTCAGTTATCTTCACATGACAAAGTCCAAAAGCAGAAAAGCATGTTCAAGGTCCCTCCACTGGCCTCTCTTCTTTTATCAGTTAAGAAAGCATTTCCCAAAATTTTCCTTATGTCTCCTTGGTCATAACTGGGTCACTTGGCTACCCTAGCTAGTTGCCAAGGAGACTGGATAACTGAGTATCTGATATATTCACTCAATTGAGAAAAGAAGCAATATCCCTACTCAGTGGGGATCTGAGTGCCCACTAGGCATGCAACCAACAGTATTTGTCACAAAGGAGTGTTAAATAAAGGCCTTGGGAAAAGATGGTCAAAAACAGACTAAAATAGAGGATGACACTGACATGGGTGATGAATATGCTTAAGATGATAGGAGTCAAGTCAAAGGGTATGACCATATCTAGATTCCCAAATCCTCAATGAATCTGTGTGTACATTTGAAAATTTGGGGAAGATTCATAAGATCATAGCAATAATAACAGGCATAACAAGTACCTGAGGAAGTCTATCAGAATGGCTGAAGATCCTGTCTGTATACAGGGTAGAACCAGGACATTGACACTGGCTTCCATGATAAATTTGAAGGTCTTTTAGGATAAAGGGCAGATTCTTCTCAAGTGAGTGACCAAGAAATTAGTTATCTCCAGATTTCATTTAGAGAAGAAACTATAGAGGCAGTCGATTTTGCTCTGAAATATACATAAGAAAGTTTGTAGGAAAAATGGGAGTGACAGTTGGCACTGGGGGTGGTTGAAAAAAACAATGTCAAAAAGATGATGTAGCTTGCAGAGTAAAAGACAGAAGTAGGCAGAAAGGAAACTGAGATAAACACATGCGCAAAAATCAATTTCCTGTAAGGTTTCTACTCCAGATCCTGGCAGAAATTCAAGAGAATGAGAAATCAAGATAAAGAGGAATCTAATGGTTAAATGTAACCAGCTTTGTAAGTTATGACTCCCTAGTGTAAGTAAACCAATTGACTATTCATTTTGAACGAGGAGGGATATTGAACAGACTCTAGGGTTAAGAAGTCAGCTGGACCTCAGAAAGTGACAAGAATCTAAGTCTGGTAAACTGCCAGAACGGTCCCATCTCTGTTTCTATGTATTCAGATCATTTTTCTCTGCTCTCCTAGGCTATTGATGGAATACAGCTATTCCTCACTTCTTAGACTTACAAGTTACATTTCCATCCACCCACTAACATGCTCACTTAATTCCATGTCCTTGGAGAGCATCTGATTGATCCTTTTTGGATCAAATGGGGCTTACACCATCTCAACTAATGCTGGGGAGATAAAATTATGTAACATAAGTATGGCTTCCAGGAGCTCACCCCGAAAATGGGAAAAAGAGACAGTTTCAGGGAAAAAGGGGATTATTATGTGCTATGCAGATATCCCAGGTATCTTTTACAGTGGTGAAGCCAGAGATATTTGGTCTGCTATGACTTGGTATGGTTCTGGTCTCCAGGTGCAACTTTAGTCTATCCTATCCTCACATTAGATTTCATGTTTTATTCAGTTTGTACAAGTGAATGACCAGAAGGAGAAATAGAATATGGAAAGGCAAGTCCAACTCCCAAGAGTTTGCCATCTGTGTTATGTAGAAGAGATGCCTGGGTGAAAGAGGCAAAAGAGAGGTTGGAAGGAAGGAAAGAACCACACAAACATCAAGAGCAGCGATGATACTGTTTCCTTCACCAACAAAGATCTATAACTGGGCAGTTCTGTTACCACAGAAAAAGAATATGTGTATCTAATCTTAAGATCACAAATATGCTAAAGGTAGAAAATGGTGTTTTGGAAGTGGTCAGGAGTTGACTCCATAATTTTGAAGGTATCTTTTAGTAAATACCATAGGGAAAAAACTCTTTTAATTTTAAATTTTAAAAAAAATGATAAACACCTTGGAAAAGGTCCTCTAGATCTGGTAAGATAGCATAAAACAATAGAAAGAACCCTGAATTTGAAATGAATATGCCAGTCTTAGAATTCTAGCTGCCCAACTTGTTACATTGAGCAAGTAGAAGAAAATTCAGAAACTTTCCTATATAAGAAGCATATTCCTTAATCATCAGACAGGCCTCTTTGCAGGATTTATGGAAACACAAAATCAGACAGAAACACTTGCAAAATTGAGTGGTAGATATGGGACCAACTTGGTCAAAAGTCTAAAGACCTCACAAAGCAGCCTGTTAGTTTGGGTATAGAGAATTCTGTCCCAAAGACTGGACTTTGAAAGGTGGAGAAAAACCCTTACTCAGTGTCCCTAAACACACTATGCTCGGAAGCCTGTGTTGGGAGGGTGATGTCTTAGAAATAAGTACTAAGGGACTTTTTCTTTGGGTATACATCTGTTTGATCTAGAGGTCAGCAGAGCTACTACAGGAACATCCAAACATAAACAGCCTTGCAATCTGCAAGGAAGGACCTTGCAAGAAATCTGCTTGCTAGTTTCAGCTCTGCCAGTAGCCAGTTGGGTTTCATAAGGCAAGCCCCTTGAGCCCTCTCAGGATCAAGCCATCCACATGTCTAAAGTTAAATTTATAATCAAGAATACAAGGTCTTAGCTTAAATGATGCGGCAGTTCAGGCAGACAGAGCTTGAACTATTGAACTGTCCAGGCCAACAGAACATTCTGCAATTCCCTGACTAGTCTGTTAGCCAGAAATATGGCCCTCTTTGAAAGTATTCAGTTCGAACCAGTGCTATAGGGCCATATAGCAAAACTCCTCAGGATGCTCTTATCCCCACCCCCTGACATCTTAGCTCCCTTCTAGCACCTCAAGCAGTGGGGACAGAGATGATAAATACTGTACACACCAAGATGGTTAGTGAATGATCTAATCACTGGATAGGGATGGACTCATGCAATCATGCCTTATTTTAAAAGAGGAAAGAGTCAGGAAGGATTAAAGCAGGAGAATTGGGGAAGAATGAAAATTATGTTTAGAATAAAGGTCTTAAAGTCCACTGTGAGCCAAAAGGGGAATCCCACTCTTTTTGCATGAACCTAGTTCCTCTTTTACATATTTGGGAGGACGGTATAATTAGCTGAGGACACTGAGCAACCTCAAGGAAGGCATTTGGAAGTCCCCTCTGGCCCCCGTTTCAAAAGGAGGCTCTTAATTTGGTTCAAAGTTCTTACTACAAATGTGCTGAATCAGGCCCTGGATGCCTTCTGTCTGCCAGCAGCAGTGGGACTCTTCGAGGTACCCGTTAGCAGGAAGCCTAATTCACTTTCTGGTAAGAAAAACAAAGGGAATGACCTTAAATTTTGGATTGTGCAAGTATGCTCAGTTGATAATCTGTCAAATGCTAGTTGTACAGTTGAAGTTCTGCCTCAATCATTGCCATCTCTTCACCAATCAATGGGGTATATCCTCATTAAAAAAAAGTGTTAAGCATCAAAAAGGAGATGCAATGAGAGTCAAACCAAACACTCCTAAAAAAAGGTCTTGTTTAAATCACTATCTAAACATTGAAAATTACATTAACATAACGTTGGTTTCTACTCCATATCATCAGTCTGAGTATCCTCATCTGCCCAAACACTTATGGGAGAACAGCAAAGAAATAAATATGCTTCCAAACTTGTGGGAAATTAGAATGAGTTTCACAGACTGGGAAAGTCTGTGAAGAAAAGTTGAGTGGTAGTACCCAGGCAACCTGAAAAAGGACCTTAGTAGATTTATGTAAATGTGGTGATAGGTACGTGGATCCATCCAAACATGAAAGGGGGCACCTGGTGGCTCAGTCGGTTAAGCGTCCGACTTCGGCTCAGGTCATGATCTCACCGCTTGTGTGTTCAAGACCACGTTGGGCTCTGTGCTGACAGCCCAGAGCCTGGAGCCTGCTTCGGATTCTGTCTCCCTCTCTCTCTGCCCCTCCCCCATTCACACTCTATCTCTCTCTCTCAAAAGTGAATAAATGTTTAAAAAATGTTTAAAAAAATGAAAATGAGAACAAGAGATCATAACTTCCCACTGGGGCAACTGATATTATACTTTTGCTCATATTATACATTCTTAATTGACTTGTGTTATCTATATTAATGGCTATACTTGTGGGCTATTCTAGGAATGACATTTTGTATGAACCACCTCACCTCCCTAGTGATCATCCAGCATTTTTGCCAATTATGGTCATTATACCCACTTTGTTCAGAGGTTTAAATGCGGCTGGTTGGTGTCTGCTCTTCTGGGATACCGTCATCCCCAGTTCCACAATCACTTCCCTTACTGGCAGTTCCAGCTCAGAGAGGGTAGCTTTTCATCAGTGCTAGTGCCCTCTCACCAGAGCTTTCTTTAACACCTTATTAAACAGTGTCCTATAGACCCTACTGAGGACCATGATTAGCTCTTATAGAGTCGATTGTGGCCAAGTCTTATGCAGTACATCAATTTTAGTGTGAGTCCCTCCTCAGTAGTCTGTCTAGGCAGTTCTGACATTTCTACTTCATTTTATGTGGACCATCACTATTACTAAGCTTCCAAAAGTCTACCCAGGACTGTCACTCAGGGTCCTTTCCAGGGACGTAAGTCCTGTCATAAGGGAACCTGCCCTCATTATGACAGACTCCCTCTTACCTGAATTTATTTTTCCCCCAGCAGGCCCAGCACCCTCAGGATCCATTCCCAGGCTTACTCTCCTGGTTTCTGACTGCTTATTAGCCAGGTCCTACAACTCCTTTGACATCTCTCACCTACCTTAGCAGATGCAGCACTTTTTCAGGAAGGTTCTGCTAAGTTTTGACACAATTACAGGCTGTGGGACAGGAGATTAAGTGAGGTACAGATGCTGAGGAGGGTGCATGTCTTAACAGGCATGAGTCTCATTTGAGGCTTCTGCATAGTCTTCAAGGAAGAGAGAGAGCTCTTCCAACAAAAAGGGCAAACAACTTCTGTGAGCTCAGAAGGCTCAGAGGATCTGGAGATTTCAAGTATCTCAAGTCCATCTCCCCAGGTATGACTATTCCAAATCTCAAGGGCTTATTCCTTCCAATAGGGTCAGAACTTTGGTGTGGGATTTTTCACCAGACTGGATATCCCACCTTTTATGAAGTTATGTCTCTGTTAAACTTACCTCTTTTACCTGATCTTCAGATGTAGGTTCAACACTGGAGTGAGGCAAAAGAAGCACCTAGGGTACAAAATTTAAGGAGGTGCTTGTTCTCAGGGTCTTGCAAGCATTGACCTTGTACTAGCAGAACTACAAGTTAAAGTGTCTCCTAAAATTTTGTGCCATAGGTGCTTCATTTGCTTCACCCTAGCCCTGACCCTGTTCAGCTGTTTCTGTCTTTCATTTGCAGAAGATATGGGTCTTTTATTTTCACTTTTTAAAATTGAAGTATAACTGACATACAATATTATATTAGTTTCAGGTGTCCAACATAGTGATTTGACATGACAAAATGCTTACAATATTAAGTGTAGCTGCCATCTGTCACCATGAAAAGTTATATTATTGATTATATTCCCCGTGCAGTGTATTACATCCCTGTGATTTTTTTAAATTTTGTAACTGGAAATTTGTACTTCTTAATTCCCTTCACCTATTTGGCGCTTCTTCATCACCCCTGCCCCTCTGGAAACCACCATACAGGTCATTCTCTGTATTTATGAGTCTGCTTCTGTTTCATATTATTTGTTTTGTGTTTTAGATATGACACATAAATGGAATCATACAGTATTTCTCTTACTCTGCCTGACTTAATTCACTCAGAATAATATCTTCTATGTCCACACATACTGTTGCAAATGGCAAGATTTCATTCTTTTCTATGGCTGAATAATATTCTATTGTACGTATATATGCCACAATTCTTCTTTTAATAATTTGTTTATGTTTATTTATATTTCAGAGAGAGAGAGTAAGAGAGAGAGAGACGGAGACAGAGGGAGGGAGGGAGAAGGGAAGGGGCAGAGAGAGATGGAGATAGAATCCTAAGCAGGCTTCAGCCTCTGAGCTGCTAGCACAGAGCCAGACATGGGGCTTGAACTCACAAGCCACGAGATCATGACCTGAGCCAAAGTCGGGCGCTCAACTGACTGAGTGATGCCAGGTTCCCCTGTATAACCACAATTCTATATTCATTCGTATATCAATGGACACTTAGGTTGCTTCCATACTTTAGCTATTTTAAATAATGCTTCAATAAGCATAAGGGTGAATATATTTTTTCAAATTAGTGTTTTTATTTTCTTTGGGTAAAAACCTAGAAGTGGAACTGCTGGATTGTATGGTAGTTCTATTAATTTTTTGAGGAACTCAATGCTGTTTTACACAGTGGCTACAATTTAAAATTCTCACCAATAGTGCACAAGGGTACCCTTTATACCACATCCTTGGCAATACTTGTTATTTCTTGTCTTTTTTTTCTTGTCTATTTAATACTAGCCATTGTGACATATGTGAGACGATGTTTCACTGTAGTTTTGAATTGCATTTACCTGATGATTCGTGATGTTGAGCATCTTTTCATGTGTCTGATGGCCATCTGTATGTCTTCCTTGGAAAAAAGCCTATTCAGATTCTCTGTTTATATTTTTTTTAATTTTTAAATTTTTAAATTTTATATTTATTTATTTATTTGTTTCTATCCAAGTTAATTAACATATAGTGTAATAATGATTTCAGGAATCCAATTTAGTGATTAATCACTTACATAGAACACACAGCCCTCATCCCAACAAGTGCCCTCCTTAACACCCATTGCCCATTTAGCCCATCCTCTACCCAACACACCACTAGCAACCCTCAGTTTGTTCTCTATAGTTAAGAGTCTCTTATGGTTTGTTTCCCTCTCTGTTTTTATCTTATTTTTGCTTCCCTTACCCTATGTTTATCTGTTTTGTTTCTTAAATTCCACACCTGAGTGAAATCATATGATATTCATCTTTCTCTGACTTATTTTGCTTAGCATAATACACTCTAGTTCCACCCATGTTATTGCAAATGGCCAGATTTCATTCTTTTTGATTGCTGAGTAATATTCCATTGTGTATATATACATACCACATCATCTGTATCAATTAATTAGTTGATGGACAGTTGGGCTCTTTCCATAATTTGTCCATGGTCTATAGTGCTGCTATAAAAATTGGGGTATAAGTGCCCCTTCAAATCAGCATTTTTGTATCTTTTGGATAAATTCCTAATAGTACAATTGCAGGGTCATAGGATAGTCTTATTTTAAATTTTTGAGGAAACTCCATTCTGTTTTAGAGTGTGTACCAGTTTACATTCCCACCAGCTATGCAAAAGTGTCCCTCTTTCTCCACATGCTTGCCAACATCTGCTGTTGCCTGAGTTGTTCATTTTAGCCATTCTGACAGATGTGAGGTGGTATCTCATTATGGTTTTAATTTGTATTTCCCTGATGATGAGTGATGTTGAGCATCTTTTCATGTGTCTGTTAGCCATATGGATGTTTTCTTTGGAAAACTGTCTATTCATGTATTTTGCCCATTTCTTCACAGGATTATTTGTTTTCTGGGTGTTGTGTTTGAATAATTCTTTATGGATTTCGAATACTAACCCTTTATCTGGTATGTCATTTGCAAATATCTTCTTCCATTCCATTGTTTACCTTTTAGCTTTGTTGATTGTTTCCTTTATTCTGCAGAAGGTTTTTATCTTGATGAGATCCTAATAGTTCATTTTTGCTTTTGTTTCCCCTTTTCTCTGGAGACATGTCAAGTAAGAAGTTGCTGAGGCTGAGGTCAAAGAAGTTGTTGCCTATTTTATCCTCTAGGATTTTGATGGCTTCCTGTCTTACATTTAGGTCTTTCATCCATTTCGAGTTTATTTTTGTGTATGGTGTTAGAAAGTGGTCTAGTTGAACAAATTATCCTAAAATTTGTATGGAACCACAAAAGACCCCGAATAGTCAAAGTAATATTGAAGAATAAAACCAAAACGGGAGGTATCACCATCCCAGACTTTAGCCTCTACTACAAAGCTGTCATCATCAAGACAGTATGGTATTGGCACAAAAACAGACACATAGACCAATGGAACAGAATTGAGAACTCAGAGGTGGACCCAAAAGTATACAGCCAACTGATCTTTGACAAAGCAGGAAAG